>NC_063352.1:792340-829039 GCF_021869965.1 Rhincodon typus | reverse complement strand
CTTGTTGTCTCTTATACTCACATTAGATGTTGTCCAAACAAGGGTAACTAGGTTGATTCTGGATATGGAGTGACTTTCTCACAAGGACAGGTTAAATAGGTTGGGCTTGTACTCATTGGAATTCAGAAGAATGAGAGGCAACCTCATTAAAACTGTCAGATTATTTTTATAATTTAACCTATTTTTCTAACCAACCTGCTTAGAAATGGTATTACATACCTCTGGAGCAGGTCGGACTTGAATGCAGGTCTCTCAGACCAGGGGTAGGGACACTACCATTGAAGCACAATTATCAATTCTTAGAGGGCAAGGTAGATGCGGAAAGGCTGCTCCTAATTTAGGGGAGTCTAGAACCAATGGGCATATAATCTTGGACTAAGGGGTCACCCATTTAAGACAGAGATCAAGAGGAATTTCTTCTCTTAAAGGGTGATGAGTCTGTGGAATTCTTTACTGCAAAGGGCTGTCGAGGCTGGGTCATTTAAATATATTCAAGGCTGAGATCGACGGATTTTCAATCAATGAGGGAATCGAGGGTTATGGGGAAATCACAGGAGAGTGGGTTCAGGATTATCAAGTCAGCCATGATGTCATTGAATGGTCTACTTCTATTCCTGTGTCTTACAAATAAAGTTTTGTTAGTTTTAAGGAAGCCATGCCAAAATACAATAGAATGTTATTGAAAATCAACAATAACTTATTTTTTGAAAGTATGCATGAAAATATCTCCTGGTAAATTCTGAACTGCCCCCAGTGTATGAAAGAGGGACAGATCTGTTAAGATAATGATAATGGAAAGGCACAATACACAATATTTAAGAAGTATTCTAAATTATTAAAGAAACAAAACAAATCTTTTGATTAAATTTTTATAGATTATTCAAAAAAATCCAACAGAGGAAGATTTATACAAGCAAGCTTCGACATTGATCTTACCTTTTGTGGTGGCAATTATCAATCTGTTCATACCTTTATTCTTCTCCTTCCTTGGTTCAATGGAAAGATTCAAATATCCCCGGGATGAGACGTATGTTCTCATTATAAGGTATTCGTTTCAAATTTATCTTTAAAATAAATCCTATCATATCGAAGGTGAATATCGCCATGAGTGACCAGTTTTATTTGAACACTAAAGCTGATGACATCACTGGGAATATTTCCTGTTTACAATAACAAGCCTGCTTTTGCAATTTCAGGTAATAAATGTTAACAGCACACACACACACACTGTGGTGGTTTAAATTTGGAGTTTTGGGGCCTGCAGCAGCAACATGAATTGGAAATGGACCTGCAGCAATTGAAACAGGCAGCTGAAGACCACCTTCCCATGGGCAACCAGAGATGGGCAATAAATGCTGACCCAGCCAGTTTCCTATCTTACAAATGAGCCAAACCAGTTAGATGTTGTGAAAATCTGACATGGTAGGCAGAGCGAGTACATGGTGAATTTAGCTCACCGCTTGCTTCAAACAATCTCCATGTTGGAATCTGAGCATTGACATCTCAGCATGCTCCATGGACACCAGCCATGTGGACATTGGCATCTGACACATGTCAGCTTCTAGAGCCCTTGTTACATATCTCTGATTCACTTACAGGACACTGCTACACTTCAGTGCTGCATCGGGAACTCTCATCATAAAGCTGCAGCAAGGCCATTGTGCGCTCGGGGACACACCCACAGCTCAGAATTGCACCTGGCTGTATTTCCAGGATGTTCACTCACTCTCATTGCACTTACTCACTCTGAGCCGACCTGCATGCTCACAGAATCCCTGCCCTACGTTGCATTGCCTCACCTCTTTGTGCCTTGCTCTCTCTGCCTGAGATACCAGACTCATATTACTTCTGTGTTGTTTTGCCGTTTAATACTGATGCAAAACCAGGAAGCTTGTCATGGTTGTCATTAGGCCTCAGTTATAACAAGGGGTTAAAAGCCTTTGCTGAGGGGTTTCCAGCACAGTAAGTCTATGACAACCTCCAATACCAGTCCAATGGTTTGGATATGGTTCGCCAGACACTTGTGTGGTCAGAGTTCGGATCCTCTCCACACAATGGATATGGAGTTGAATGTTGGGGAGCTCACCATGCCTCTTTTGTTTGTTTGCCCTATTGTGAGATGTTTTCCTCATGGAATGAGAGACAGGCAGGTATTAAGGGAAATGAAATTGTGTTCTACAGCTGTTACTTTTGGTGCAGATGGGGATGTGTCCAAGCACAGAGGGTATGTAGTGTTAGTGGTGTTGGGTTTGGGGTGAGTAATGGTGAGTGGGCAGAATTTCACAGGCAATAGTGAGAATAGTAGAGAACGAGCCTTGGTGGCAGATAGACACAGTTGAAGAGACAGAGAGAGTGTGAGGAATCAGAGAGAATATGATGGAACCTAATCTTCCAGAGTGGGGAAGAATACTGACATTTGTCCAGACAGCTGAGACCGTTTTAACCTGGGTTACAAGCTCAGACCAGGCTGTCATTGTCCGAGGCTATGGTCTCCAATGCTACTCCTGGGGGAAGAGGAGGTCCTGCATTGGCACCATTGTCCAACAAAATGGGGCACCATTATCTCCCTGCCAGCCATGCCAGGGCAAATGTCCAGAACTGTGCAGGGTAGCTCTGGACTGGCAGAGCTTGCCCCTATGTAGAATGGGCTTTTAAAGGGGCAGAGGCATAAGGTTTGCCATTCAATTCCAGGATATCTGCTGAGTTGTTCCAGGAATGGCGTCTGGTAAGATGGGATGGACATATGACATAGACACCATAGGGTGCAGTAAAAAGTTAATGAGGCGAGTTTGGTAACATAGGACGAGACAACTTGCTAGGCTTTGTAGCAACAAACCCTCCAAAAAGCTTGATTCTAATCGGACTTAGGGAGATAAAAGCATAAAATTCAAACTGGCACAAATGTGTTTTCAGTCCCATGTAAATGTGGTTAACTTGAACTGCCCTCTGAAATGGTCTCACAAACAACAACAAAAAGTATCAAGTCACTTTAAAAAGATTAGACTTGATCTGTTCAAGGAAAAGGCCCACCACAACTTTCATAGAGCAACTGGATGTGGACAATAAATGCTGGCCTTGCTAATGACTTCAACGTGCTGAGAAATATATCTTTTAACATTGGTGACACCTGGCATGTATGTCACCCTGACTTCAAGCAGCTCCGAAAGAAAATTCACTCTCTTTACTGTGTTAAACATGCTAGTGTATAGGGCATAAAAATTCTGAATGTAAATCTAACGTATGCATCAAATTTTATCAGATCTGGGACATTGTTATATCAGACATTATATTGATTTTTTTGTAGTACTCTAGATATCGTCATTGAATAATCATTTTGTAATGTTGAAATGTATAACTCTGAGGATTAAATAAGCTAATTTCTCTTACAGGAACGTTGTATTGAAAATGTCAGTAATTGGAGTTCTATGTTACTATTGGCTGGTGACAGTAGCAAACACCGTAGAGGCATGTACCAAATATATTTTCAATCATGTTCATTCTACTTTAAACCCAATTCATTATTGAATGAAGAAGGAGTTTTTTAATTCTTTGTCCCTTCAATTACCTTTAAATATGATAATATATGTAGTATTTTATCTTCAATATTTAATGCAGGTATGTTCACTTTGTAACTTAAAGAATAAATTATTTGTTTTGCTAACAGTGTTGGGAAACATTTGTTGGTCAAGATCTGTACCGACTTGTGGTGACTGATTTTATCTTCTCCTTACTGGGTTCCTTCTTTGGGGAGTTCATTCGAAGGTATGATGTATCCATATGTTCTCTTACATCAAGAAAAACGAAGCAATTTTATGCAAAATAAATTAATTATTTCAATCCAGTGATTAATGCAATAAATCTTCATCAAGGGAAGGTCATGCCTGACAAATCTTTTAGAAGGTAACGAGCAAGTTAAACAATCGAAAGGGAGCGGAAATACAAAATTCTGGAAATGAATTTAAGAATCACTGTATGGCTGGAATTATACTATTATCCATTAAAAGCCCCATAGATAAATATTAACAAAGCTAATTTAACCAGGTGATTTTCACACCATTGGATCTTCCATCCCAGCACCTGAACTTGTGGCTATTTACCATTGCCCATGCGAATCTGGTAATCTTTCATTGGCTGGTGGAAGCAGAAACAGGAGCCTCTCTGTATATCATAGGGATTTATTCACATGGCGTGTACAGCATACATTTAGACTATGTTCCCCTTCACTGACCAGTTAGAGAAAGTTGGAAACTGGTTCTTATTTAGGCACCCCAAGACATGCATATATGTGTACTCAATTAGAACAGAATTTGTAACATTTACAATCCATGTCTGATTGAGTAAGTAGCTTGTCCCACAGTGCATGCCAGCCACACCAAAATAAGGCAAGTTTCTACTTTGCATTTTGTGGTATCAACTCCAATTAACTAATGTCATTATTTATGGCATTCTTGGTAACCTGTTTCCAACATAATCAGGTCCATTTTGGTGAAATTATGTACTTGCCCATTCCATTGTTTTGTCCTGCTTTTTAGGATTACCCATCATTGTTAGGAGCATAGGAGTGTTGCTTTTATCTTTCAATTCTATTTTCTGTTAAACATTGAAAGTATAACTGAGATTATTACCTTGTAGGTTAGGATTTGAAACCTCCCACTGCCCAGAGGTGAGATTGGTGACAGGAAGGTGGGTGTGAGGAACTCTGCCTCAACTCCTATCATGCTAAGGTCAGGGAGCTGCCTTCCTGCTCAAAAGCAAATGGAAGCTCTTTAGCAGCACCTTTAGGGGAAACTGTATAGAAAACCCTGTTGGGTTTGCCTATGACCTACTGGCGAGGGGAGGGGATGGGTGGGAAACACTTGTTCACGGGCACTCAGCGCCCAATCAAAGTACCCAACACAGAGTGGAGAAGAACCCAATCTGTATCACCGTCCTGTTCTTCTGATTCCTGACCCTCCCAGTGAACACCTTCCCTGCAGCACTCATCCAGCCCACATTCACCTCAATTTGAGGATTCGGCACAATCCTCCAGGTAGGACTGACTAGTGGCCAATGCTCCTGGTGGTGCTATTCATACTGAAGAGCTGCTGGAGAAGGATATCTGTTCCACATAGATACAGCAATGAAATGATTTCCCGCTCTCTAGTACTGGGAGCACTATCAGTGGCTCTCTTACCATCATATTAAGCACTTGTTCCTGACAGGGGTCCCAGAGATAAGGCTGGTGAAGTCGACATTGTTTGTGTTCTGTTGGTCAGGTATCCTGTCACCCAAAATTAGGTCTACCTGTTTAGTGAATCCACGTCCATGCACTGCCCTACTTTCTAGAAACTAGAAAAGGAAAAGTAATGCATTTTGAAATATCCTGTTAGGTTTGGTCCAGAGGAATGAGACGACCATCCTTCTACATGGTTGCTTTTCAATCAGCTGAAAAATTATCTTTGTTTAGATTCAGGCCATGACAGTACCACAGAATCGGAAACTAAATTACGCATTGTTTCAATTCATTAAAAACTTTTCATATAAGTACTTATTATTTATTACCTTCCAAATGGAATTGTGTCATTAATTACTTTAACAGTAATGTTTGAAATGTCTTGGAATAATGCAGCATCAGTACTTAAAGTGGAATATCAATAATTTAACTTTTGGTTTCTAAATTGCTTTTAGCATCATGGGAACACATTGCTGCCATAAACTTGGAAAACCAGAATTCGACATTCCAAGGAATGTTTTAGGTTTAATCTATGCTCAAGTTCTGGCCTGGTATGTATATTTAAATGGATTTCATTTTTTCAAAAAAAGTACAGAATTATACACATTTATTTCAATACTGTTTATTCATCATTAATTTTCATTTAAAAACTTAAATTTTAGGATTGGACTTTTCTTTGCACCTCTTTTACCAGCAATACAAATAATAAAGTTCTTCATTATATTTCATGTTAAAAAGGTATGGAAATAATTCACTGTTACAGTGAATTTTACATATGTTAATGACTGTATCACCAATGTATAATTACTGGTTCAATGTAATGCCTCGAAATAAATTGTTAGGATTAGTAGGATTCATGCATGACTATTAAAAATATTTTAATTTAACGGCAATACTTGGAACTGTGAAAGCTTCTTTGCTTGATATCACATTATACTATTGCATAGTTATCATAAATCAAACTGTACACTTCAAACGTCAAAAGATATGAATTGAGTATGTAATTAATGAAATAATACATTAATTTGGTCAAGTAATATCAGAATTTTAGATGTACAGTTTTGATTATACAAAGCAACTGATTTACATCAGTTCTGAAGAAGGGTCACTGGACCCGAAACGTTAACTTTGGCTTCTCTCCAAAGATGCTGCCAGACCTGCTGAGTTTTTCCAACAATTTCTAATTTTTTGTTTGTTATTTACATGTTTTGTAATCAGTGACATTATCAGAGCAACAAGCCAAAGAAGAATATTCCATGTTTCGGAATAGCTTAAATAAAATACACAATGAGTGTATAATGATCTACACTTTGGTGTTTGAGAGTTAGCAGTCATTCATTCCTGAAAAACTTAGCATATCCAAGTTTAACGTATAATTCCTAATAGCATGCATGATGTCTTGGATTGGTTTTTTTTTTAGTTCCTTATAGTATAAAAATACCTTTTTTTAAAAAAATTAGATCTTATATATGTGGCATACTTACAATCAGTAAATTATGAAGTTTGCATGTTGTATTTTACTGCCAGTGAGATATATATATATAAGTAAAGATATAATTATATAAATCACAACGTATACGTATATGTTGTGATGTGCAGCTGTGATATAATATATTGACAGTTATTTGTGAATCATATCACTCTCAATACTCTGAATGTTTGCTAATGTGAAGAAGCACACTGACTGATTAACTGATTAACACCGTGAATTGTTAACACTGTGAATTGTATGTTTAGGTTAGCCTAATGATGAATTGTCAGCCTCCTCGCAAAGCATGGCGAGCTTCTCATATGACGACCATCTTTATATTCCTGTTGTTCTTTCCTGGTTTCCTTGGGGTACTTTGCTTGTTAGGAGTAACTGTGTGGAAGTAAGAGTTCTTTTTTTTTTACCTAACATAGTTGCATTATTTAATATATTTTACGAAAGCTTATATTACACCTTAAATAATAAACACTCTCAATGCTTAAAGGGGAGGACAAGTGCTGCAGCAATGCTCCTTTTTCCAATATCCTGTATTCTTATAAAACACTTTTTTTAATTTAAAGAGTATAATTTACTTGCCAGCTTTCAAGTAAGGCCCTTGTCCCTGCCATAGCAGCTACATCAACTGTGAGGAGCCTCCGAGGAAACAAAAGATTGGTATGGTTACCAAGTAGATCAGATGGCTCGTAGGGCTGGTTAGTGGTGCAGAGTGCTGTAAACAGCATGGGTTTATTCCCATACCAGCTGAGATCAGCAGGAAGGCCCTGCCTTCTCAACTCTACACCTCATCCAAACTCAACACTAGTTATCTCTCTCTCTCCTTGAAAGACCAGCCTATGATCTGAAACTATGATGACATTCACCTTATTCAGGGCATGAAAACAACAAGTCACAGGGAAGAGGAGAAAGCTTTGAACAGAAAGAACTAGATGGTCTCTGAAAACTTTGTGAGCACAATGAAAGTTCCAAATTGTTTAGATCCCCTGAAAAATTCAGGATTCCTTCAGATCTTGAGCATTTTTGCTGCTTTTACTTTGTAGCTGCTGTTTTAAGATGGAAAGTCAGAGATGGCAACTAAAGTGCAAAGCTCAGAATTTCCTCTGAACATTTCCTGCTCTGCCACTGTGACATTACTGTTTACCTGTTCAGTGTGGATTTTACTGCATTTCTATGAAAGTTACAGCAGCTGAGCCAGCGCTGCTTTCGTTGTAAAAAGAAACAAGATAATTTGACCTTATTATTAACTCAAATGCAATTGTTTAATTTGATTTACTGTATCATTTGGACAAGTTTATTTTGCTCAATCTACATTGTTGACTTAATTGTCTTATCAAAACAATCAGAGGATATATCTTGCACAATTGCAAATGTTATCTTATTTGAAAATCAATCCACAGAATTTGATAAATACAAAACATTCCTAAAAGCTGAAGTGTATTTGACTTGAACTTTGTTGTATAGCAGAAACCAGGGGTAATCCTACAAATATTACCACTTTATTGATATCATGGCCTTATCTGGGAATATCTTTAGGGTTCATTCAACTTGACACCATGTAAACCACAGTTAGGTGCTTCATTATAAGCAAATACTTCTGATTCATTCCAAAAGTGGCTTATGAAGTTATATATTTGTTACAGATTTTCAGCATTTTCAGTTTTATTTTCACTTGTATCCTGTTAATGTTGCATTTATTTATTTTGCAGTTCTCTGTAGCTGTTTTGATTTCTCTGCCCTATCCACCATTCTATCAGACGATAGCTACGGGAATAGCAATGCTGACAGACTTTTATTTTTGAACCGTTAAATCAAACCTTGTTTCTGCTAAATCCCTTCTGTTTATTCAGATGGATTTTCAGATCATTAATCAGTCAAGGGTAGGCTTCTGGAGAGACGATGTCAAGGATATTAAATACATCAAATTAGTCAGTAATCTGGTGTGGAGACAAACAAGAAAAATGTCAACAATGTAATTTCTAAGTTGATTTTGATTCACCTTTGGTGACCTGTCCTTTGTGTCCTAATGACATTGTATGCTTATCAAGAGACACTTTCATACCTGAGTCAAGCTATTAAAATGGTGCCTCATTGTACTAGAAGTTGCTTTATTTCAGATGCTGTGATATGCAAAGTAACTCGAGTGCAAATGTCACTAACTGCTAATTTTCTATGTATATTAAAATGTTTTCCTCAGATGGAAGCCTTCCAAACTCTGTGGACCCTTTAGAGGATTAAATGTGCCCTACAGTACCATTTCTCACTTCATTGCTGTGATACAAAAAACGGTTTATCACCTGCAGTGGCTTGTATGGTGTTACAATAACTTGATTATGAACCCACTATTTTACTTCATCTTAACAATTATTGTGTTGTAAGTATTATGATCATGTTTCCTACTATTTAGTTCACCTGCAGATGTATTGCTTTATCTGCATAAGTATTCCTCTCGCTGTGAAAAGATTAATTTGATCTCATGCACAGATACCAAACCGTCAGATCAAATCATCACCTGATAACATGATGCAAGATTATTCAGTTTAATCCCTTACAAATTGTCACAATTGTAAGGAAATAGAATGATTCAATAAAATCACCTTTATTAATTTCATGCACAATTGAGTGACAATGATGCAGGGATTTCTGTTTATGCAGTTTAATGTTACTTTAATACATCAAGTAAATTGTGTTCTTATCTGTAGTGTGTCACTGCGTATATTTATCTCTCAGTAACAAATTGTATTTAATGCAGTAGTTTTCAAATAGTAAAGTTCTCACAAATGTGCAGAGGTGAATGAATAATGTCAGAAAATATGATGAAATTCAGTTAGTAAAGAGAAAGAGGAATAGGAAAGACAGTGAGTAAAGTGGAGGGTTCAGAGGATACATGCTTAAGGTTTGTCACAGAGGGAGACTCCTTTTTAATTCATTCATGACAATGCTAGCAATTATTGCCCTTCGCTAGTCATCTTTGAGAAATTACTGGTGACCCACCTGCTTGAATTGCAGCAATCTTTCTACACATTTGACATTGAAAGCATGCTCATCAGAGGTCAGCTTCGCTGGGTTACTCATGGTTCACAATTTGGATTCCCAAATAACAAAGGCAGTGTCTACAGCAAACTGAGCATGGGGAATCCATACCACAGGGCACCCCAAACTCAGATATAAAGACAATCTGAAAGTGCACCTCAGATTGAAAATTGGATCCCGATACCTTATGTAGTAACAAAGGAGACCTAAATGGAGAAGTCTTTGTCAGCATGCAATTTTGAAACTTGAAGAGAACAGAATTAAGGACAAGTGAGCCCAGTATAAAGTCACCATCTCTATCCATCTTTCCAACACTCTTCATATGCAAGATTTGCAGTTGGTTATGCGGTTGAGACTTGCACTAATGTCACACATGGGACAACATCAACCTAAACTGGAAACTGGTGTCATCTGTTTTTGCTGAATATTCATCAGGAAAAGCTATTGGTGATGTGAAGATGAGGAGAAGCAAAGATAACTGAGCTCATTATCAAAAAGAACACTGGAATTAAGTGTTCTGAGGAAGGGTCACCGGACCCGAAACGTTAACTCTGTTTTTTCCTTCACAAATGCTGCCAGACCTGCTGAGCTTTTCCAGCAACTTCTGTTTTTGTTCCTGATTTACAGCATCCGCAGTTCTTTCAGTTTTTACTGGAATTAAGGATAGTTGGGTTCAGCCTGACTAAAAAATGGGAAAGGGATGTGCTGCTGAGCCTCAGGGATGTGCTGCTGAGGCTATATTATGCTCTGGTCAGACTGCATTTGGAATATTGTGAGCAGTTTGAGCTCTGTATCTAAGGACAGATGTGCTGGCATTGGAGCTTTACAAGAATGATCCCGGGGATGAGGGACTTGTCACGTGAGGAGCGGTTGAGGACTCCGAGTCTGTACTAAATAGAGTTTAGAAGGTTTAAGGCGGGGATTTCATTGAAACTTACATAATGTTGAGAGGCCTGGATACAGTGGACATGGAGATGATGCTTCCACTTGTAGATTGGACTAGGACCCAAGGGCATAGCCTCAGGGTAAACGGACGACCCCTTAGAACTGAGATGAGGAGGAATTTCTTCAGTCAGGGCAGTGAAGCTGTGGAGGCCAAGCCATCGAGAAAGTTTTTGATTAGTAAGGGTATCAAGGGTTACAGGGAGAACGCAGGAGAATGTGGTTGAGAAACATATCAGCCATGATCAAATCGTGGAGCAGACTTAATGGGCCGAATGGCCTAATTCTGCTCCTATATCTTATGGTCTTACAGATGAATTCATGGCTTGGGTGCAGAGATTCTGACACTATGGTAGAATGGCTTTAATTTTGCTGATATTAATTTGGGGAACATTCGGAGTCACTCATGACTTGCCTTTGTACAAGCAACCAAATATCACTGGATGCCAAAGATGAGATTGATTCAATCAATTCACAAGCATACTAATGTGAAGGGAAAACAACATTATTCTGTATGAAAACCGAAAGAACTGCAGATGCTGTAAATCAAGAACAAAAACAAAGTTGCTGGAAAAGCTCAGCAGGTCTGGCAGCATCTGTGAAGGAGAAAACAGAGTTAACGTTTCGGGTCCGGTGACCCTTCCTCAGAATAGTTCTGAGGAAGGGTCACCAGACCCGAAACGTTAACTCTGTTTTCTCCTTCACAGATGCTGCCAGACATGCTGAGCTTTTCCAGCAACTTTGTTTTTATTCTGTATGACAAGTAATTACATATTTCTTTCCTCTCAATATATAAAATACATTGGTGTTTTACACTAAGGGAAAGATAGTTGCAAGGTCCAGGAGTCATGTCAGGTCCAGGTCGGGGTGGAGGGGGTTTCGGCTCAGTTCTGGGTCATGTAAGTGGTCTGGAGGAGGTGTGGGCGGGCGTGTGAGGTAAGTATGCGGTCAGTTTAACAGAGCTCTGATGAAGTGTCATCTAGACTCGAAACAATAACCTGCTCTCTTGCCTGACCTTCTGTGATTTCCAGCATTTTCTGTTTTCATTCTCTGGTCTTACTTTTCCTGAGTAACTAACTTACTTAATTATTTAGAATTAAATTCTTAAATTACTTATTCTGAATAGAGACTTTCACAGGGTCCGAAGCTTAGGGAAATTGCCCGATGGAAAGTTCAGTTTACTCCAATCTGAGGTCCCCATTTGCTTCAAGAAGACCATGAGCATCCTGGTGCTAAAGAAAAACCAGGCAATGTGCCTTAATGGCTACCACCCGGTGGCTCTGACATCCATCATTATGAAGTATTTCAGGGGATTAGTAATGGCTCACATCACCTCCAATGTCCCAGAATGCCTCGATCCACTCCAATTCAGCCATCCTCACAACAGGTCCATAGCAGACATTATCTCCCTGGCCCTACATTCATCTGTGGAATATCTGAACTACATCAGACTCCTCCATATTGACTTTAGCTCTGCCTTCAAAACCATAATTCCAACCAAACATGTCTCCAAACTTTGAGAGCGAGGATTCTGCTCCCCTCTCTGTAACTTATTCCTCAACTTCCTGACCCACAGACAGCAATCAGTAAGGATAGGTAACAATACCTCCTCCACAATAATCTTCAACACTGCTACCCCACAAGGCTGCATACTCAGCCTCTTACTATATTCCTTATATACTTGTGACCGTGTGGCCAAATTCAGCTCAAACTTCATTTACAAATTTGCTGATGACACCACCATAGTTGGTCAGATCTTAAACAATGATGAGCCAGAGCACAGGAAAGAGATAGACAGCTTAGTGGCATAGTGTAAAGGCAACAATCTCTCCCCAGTGTCAGCAACATGAAGAAATCATAGACTCATACAGTACGGAGACAGACTGTTCGGTCCAACTAGTCCATGTCGACCGTAATCCTTATGTTCAGTTCTCGTCGCCTCATTACAGGAAAGATGTGGAAGTTTAGACAGGGTACAGAGGAGATTTACCAGGATGCTGCCTGGACTGGAGGGCAGGTCTTATGAGGAAAGGTTGAGAGACCTAGGGCTTTTCTCATTGGAGTGAAGAAGGATGAGAGGTGACTTGATAGAGGTGTATAAGATGACGAGAGGCATAGATAGAGTGGGTAGACAGAGACTTTTTCTCAGGGCGGAAATGACTATTACGAGGGGGCATAATTTTAAGGTGATTGGAGGAAAGTATAGGGGAGATGTCAGAGGTAGGTTCTTTACACAGAGAGTGGTGGACGTGTGGAATGCACTGCCGGCAGTGATAGTGGAGTCAGATACTTTAGAGACTTTTAAGCAACTCTTGGATAGCCACATGGAGGATAGTAAAATGTAGGGTATGCAGGGTAGATTGATCTTAGTAGGATAATAGGTTGGCACAACATTGTGGGCCAAAGGACCTGTACTGTGTTCACTGTTCTGTGTTCTATGGTCTAACCTAAACTGGTCCCACCTGCCTGCTCCTGGCCCATTATCCCTCCAAACATTCTTTATTCATGTTCTTATCCAAGTGTCTTTTAAACATTGTAACCGTACCCACATCCACCACTTCTTCTGGAAGTTCATTCCCCCGAGAAACCACGCTCTGTGTAAAAAAAAAATTCCCCTTCACATCGGGCTGGTCATGAACTTCAGGAAGCAGAGTGGAGGACATGCAGCTGTCTGGATCAATGGTGCTGAGATGGAAATAGTCGAAAGCTTCAGATTCCCAGGAGTAAATATCACCAACAATCTGTCCTGGTCCACCCATGTCGATGCTACGGTCAAGAAAGCACATCAACACCTCTACTTCTTCAGAAAGCTAAGGAAATTCAGCAAGTCCGCAATGACTCTTATCAATCTTTATAGTTGCACCATAGAAAGCATCCTATCCAGATGCATCACAACTTGGTATGACAATTGCTCTGCCCAAGACTGCATGAAGTTACAGAGAGTTGTGAACGCAGCCCAGTCCATCACACAAACCAGTCTTCCATTCATTGATTCTGTCTCAGAAAAGTAGCCAACATAAACAAAGACCCCTCCCAACCTGGTTATATTTTCTTACACCCTCTTCCATTGGGCAGAAGATACGAACATTTGAAAACGCGCCAACAGATTTAAGAACAGCTTCTTACCCACTGTTTTAAGATTTTTGAACTGACCTCTCATACATTAAAGTTGATCTTTCTCTGTACTCCCTGTAGCTGTGACAGTGTATATTCTGTTCTATTACCCTGATATATTAATGTAAGATACAATTTGACTGGATAGCATGCAAAACAATACTTTTCACTTCATCTCAGTGCATCTGACAATAATAAATTAAATCAGATTTCCCAGGCAACGCAACGGTGGGAATTCCACAGGGTCTCTGTGTGCAACTCCCATCAACAACGGAACAATAAATCTGTATGGCCAGTGAGAAATTTTGGCTGATATCTCACAAAGCTAACCAGAAATCATAATCATTATTAGTACATGTTCACATCGTGTATAGATATTTTCATTAAATACTTAGTAGCAAGTTATATTAGGTGTCATGTCTGAGCTGAGAAGTTGTTTGCTCTGCGCCCACATAGGAACTCTGTGTTTAAATGCTTGAATAAGTACTTAAAGCTGGTTTTGCAGTTGAACTTAAATTCTGTGATTGAAGAAAGCATGGAAAATAATATTTTCACAATTTTCAATTGTTATGCAATGTTAACTTAAGGGTAGTAAACATTTGTGTCATAATATAACTATATTCATTCACCATTGCTATAACTGTCTTTTCTCGCTTTCTCTAGTGCTATCATCTACCTGTATTCACAAATTATAGATGGGCGGAAATTGATGATTAAACTTTTACAAGAGCACATTAGTAATGTAAGTTTCAGATGTACTCTATCTCATTCTCCCAAAGAAATTGTAGGGGTTTTGTTTAGCATTTATGAATCTACATTTTTCATTATTTTCATTTCCATTCAAGTGTCATGAGCAGTTAAGAGGGGTAGACTGGTTCCTGT
Source organism: Rhincodon typus (assembly GCF_021869965.1). Taxonomy (NCBI): domain Eukaryota; kingdom Metazoa; phylum Chordata; class Chondrichthyes; order Orectolobiformes; family Rhincodontidae; genus Rhincodon; species Rhincodon typus. The sequence continues at coordinate 814,373 of NC_063352.1, read as the reverse complement.
CCCACTTCTCTAGTGGCCACAACAAAGTTTGGATTTATAAAGAACATGGTCTTGCCATTGGATTGTATATAGCTCAGTACGGGAAACTAATTAGCCAGGTTGCTTGAACAAATAAAGAACTGGTTTAGTGTATACAAAACTTACTCAAACAAAGATCTAAAAATTAGTAACAAAAAGCTTAAGCTGTGCAAATATATACAATTAGCCCACTTAGGAAAAGTAACAGACACTCTCTAAGTCTCTGAGTTGGGAGTTGTGAAAAACTTACAAGAACTCTGTGAAGTGTTATTATAAAAGTACTTTGCCTAAATAACAGTGTCATTGGACCTAAAACGTTAGCTGTTCTTTCTCTGTACAGATGCTCTCAGACTTGCTTTGTTTTTCCAGAAATTTCTGTTTTTGTTTCCGATTCCCAGCATTTGCAGTTCTTTGGTTTATTGTTCATCAATTAAGTACAATTTATTTATATCATTTTTACTCAAAAATGTACAACTGAGTACAACAAAAGGCATGTAAAATAGGTTTTCTCACAAAAGCAAACTTAGCCCAACACAAATTTAGATTGGTGTCACAATAACAAATTCCTATTGTTCAAGCACATTTTCAGTTTGGCAATGTACAAAAAATAGGACTGATTTAAACATAATTTAATATGCTTATCTGAATGTGATCTTAACTCTGTATGGCTTTACGTAGCCCAATTATATTGCCAAAAAGAATGATCAGATTTTTCTCATTAGAACAGAAAGGGTTAAGGGCCATGTGAGAGCGGTATTCAAAATCATGAATTTGAGAAAAATGTACACATAGGAAAATCTAATTCCAGTGGTAGAAGGGTCAGTAATTGGAGGACACAGATTTTATGCAATGGAAGAAAAATAGAGAGGCAAAAGAAGAGATTTATTTATGCAGAATATTTTTATGTTCTGAAATGGGCCACTTGTGAGAACTGCAGCAGCAAATTCATCAACAATTTTGAATAGGGAAGTGTATACATGAAGGGGGAATTTGCAGGGTGATGGAAAAAAGCAAAGAACAGGAATAATTATAGGGTGGTTAAGAAGATATTTAGCATGCTTGCCTTCATTGCTCAGAGCATTGAGTATAGGAGTTGAGACGTCATGTTGAGCTTGTACAGGACTTTGGTGAGGCGACTTTTAGAGTACTGTGTATACTTCCAGTTGCCTTGTTATAGGAAGGATATTATTAAATTGGAGAGGGTTCAAAAAAGATTTACCAGGATGTTGTTGGGACTGGAGGGGTTGAGTTATAAGGATAGATTAGGACTCTTCCTCTGGAGCGTAGAAGGTTGATGGGTGACCTTATAGAGGTTTATAAAATCAAAAGGGGGATAGAAAAGGTGAATAGCAAAGGTCTTTTCCCTTGGATGGGTGAGTTCAAAACCAGGGATCATATTTTTACAGTGAGAGGAGAAAGATTTAAAAGGGACCTGAAGGGCAACTTTTTTGCACAGAGGGTAGTTCATGTGTGAAATGAGCTGCCAGAGGAAGTTGGAGATGCAGCTCCAGTTACATTTAAAACTCATTTGAACAGGTGCATGACGCAGAAAGGTTTAGAGGGATATGGACCAAACACAGGCAAACAGGACTAATTTAGTTTGGGAAACTTGGTCAGCATGGACGAGTTGGACTGAAGGGTCTGTTTCTGTGCTGTATGACTATATGACTCTTTCAAAGAGTCGGCAAAACACAAGTGGCAAGATACTATTATATAATGAAAGCTCACAATTTGCAATGATATTAAACTTCCAATCTCAGCAACACAGTCATGCAGAAATGCTTAATATGGTTAAGTGGATCATATTCAATGGATTAGGTTTTCTTGCATATTAATTATTTGTTATTAATTTGTTGCTTGCCTGCTTTCTGAACATTATCAAAAATGAAAAATCGAGCAAAAAAAAACCTGTAAAAAAGAACCTAAGAAATATTTTCAAGTTGCAAGAAATGGCTGATTATCAACCCCAGCAGTTGTTATGGGTCTATCAAAACCAGGTATTGCTGGAGAAACTCAGTGGGTTTGGCAGCATCTGTAAAGAGAAAATAGCTCATGTTTCAAATCCTGTGACCCTTCTTCAGAACTCATTGTTATGGCTAGTTGATTTCCCAAGAGCAGTTTGGAAATGCTAACAGTATGTCTTGTTGAAATGAATTAGAGGGACCTGGAATGAGTAGAACTGTAGCCAATAAGTTTGGAGGTGCTTTTGATGAACTAGTTTATATAGTGACTCAATACGATGCTGAAACGTGATTTTTTTTTTGTAATATAGAAAATTGGTTGGTTAACCTTACAGAGATATTTTCACTGTTAGGAAGGAAAAGACAAAGCATATTTACTTCGAAAGCTCAACAGCATGAAATTAAAGATGGAATCTTCTAGAGAGAAGTTTCATACAATGAAAATCAATGATGAGGTTAGTAATACACAATCTATTAATGTTATAAATGTGCCAAGTTTGATTAACAAAGCAAACTGGAATTGTATCAGTGTAAATGTAATGTAAATCATTTGATGATATTTAATAACAAAAGACAGACATTCACATTAAACTGAAGTTATGAGCCTAGAAAGTGCTGTCTTAAAATTTTTCACCAGTGGTAACTGTGTAATAATACCCAATAATGTTTTCAATACACTGTAAAACTTGCTTATTATCATTAATATTATTATATCAAGTAATAATTATTCCCTGTCATTTACAAAATTGTTATAATAGTCTTTGAAGTGCAAGTGCTGATACTGTCACTTCATGACAAAGGACAAACAAGTTGGCTAATTGGGCTTTAAAATATTATAATTCACAGTGAATCCATGACTAGGACAAAATCAGCAGGTTTTAGGCTGTGGGTCATTTCACTGAGTTTTCAGCTCACTTTGAAAGAAATAATTCCCACAATATGTTTCTTTGTATATTAAATCAAAGCATGTTCATTATTTTGTTAACCTAATCTCAACTGTACTTTTAAAGTGAATGCCACCTCCATGAAACAAGTGTCAAATGCAGCAAGGACTGCAATGAATGAGATTGCACATCCCTGTCCTGGACTGTATATTTCCTATCCTGATACTTAAATGATAATGAGACTCAGAGGTCACAACAGGGAACCCTTATCCTGTACTAAAGTTACCCTCTTATGGAGGTTCAGGTCAGGAATGTATTGCCTGGAAGTATTTTATAGAATCCCTATAGTGTGGAAACAGGCCCTTGTGGCCCAACAAGTCCACACTGACCCTCAAAGCATCCCACACAGATCCATCCCCCTATAACCCACCTAATCTACACATCCCTGACACTTTGGGCAATTTAGCATGGCCAATCCACCTAACCTGCACATCTTTAGACTGTGGGAGGAAACCGGAGCACCCGGAGGAAACCCACGCAGACACAGGGAGGATGTGCAAACTCCACACAGACAGTTGCCCGAGGATGGAATTGAACCCAGGTCCCTGGCACTGTGAGGCAGCAGTGCTAACCACTGAGCCACCGTGCCACCCCAAGAAAGGTTTGTTGACAAGAACAGCAAACAACAGCCCTCCATCCACGTCAATCCAGAAGCCTATCTCTGTAGCGAAGGAGAACGCCTGTTTCTGCCCAGCTTCGAACCAGGGACTTTTCACATGTAAGGCGAATGTGATAACCACTACACTACAGAAACATGACAAATGCAATCATTCTACAGGCCACTGGATGGTTACTTAAATAGGAACAATGCTCAGAGTTACACGTTCTTGTCTTTCATGGATATGGTCGAAGTTTCTGATGTTGTGGTTTCTTGAAAAGGTTAGTCACCTAACGAGAATAGCTGATCAATTGTGTTCAGTCTATGGAAGGGACATATATTTGTATAAATCTTTTCTGTTTTCTCCAGAGTAGGAGTTATTGGGAGCAGACACCCTTATCCAGTCTCCTCTGGGTCAGGAAACAGTCTCTCGGGTATGAAAATCTGGTGAGCTGGTGCAAGAGAGACACCAGTTCCACTGGGCTAAGATTCTTTGGCAGAATTGGTCAGAGACCAGCACATTTCACCTGTTCCACACAGCTAGGGAGTGTCTGATCTGAAATATAAGCTGGAACATAGGACACAGGGACAGGCAAACTGCGAGGCAGATACAGACTCGTCATGGAGAGGCAAAGAATTGGCAGATGGAATACAGTGTAGAGGGATGTGTGGATTTCCATTTTGGAAGGAAAAACAGAAATATAGAGTATTTCTTAAATGATGAGAAGGTTGGAAATCTTGAACTTTAGAGCGATTTGATCCTTATTCATGAGTTACTTAAAGTTACATGCAGCTACAACAGCTATGGCAGCTGATAATTTGTTGGCCTTTCTTAAAAGACTGTTTCGGTGTAGAAATAAAGATACATTTCTGCAGTTACATAGAGGCTTAGTGAGATCACACCTAGAGTGTTTTGTGCAAGTTTTGGTGTCTTTAGGAAAAAATATACTTGCCATTGAGGGAATGCAATGAAAGTTCACCAAAATAATTACTGGGATAGAGGGATTATCCTCTGAGGACAGATTAAATAGACTGGGCCTATATTTTGTAGAGTTTACAAGAGTGAGAGGCAATCTCATTCCAGCAGACACTCTGTAAGCAGAATCAGTGCTCCCTGGAACTGGTGAGTTTATTTAAATGGATTGTTGGTGTGTGGCCTTTCAGCTTCCACTGGAATGAAGTTCAGCATGGAAAGGTCAGTGGTTTACTTTCTACCCCTGTCGCAACTTGAGGCCCAGACCTGGCCAATTAAGGAGTAGATAAGGGCCTCATCCTGCCACCCTTGGGACTAACCCAGCTGCCAGTGGATCTGTCACAACAAGGTTAATCTGTGCAGGCAATTTGTCAGCTCCTGGAGTGGTGAGCAAGAGCCCCTTGATCAAAAGCAGTCAGACTCTGCTTGAGGAATTGGACATTGGGCTGATACGTACTCACAAGTGACAATAAATTACTATTCTATTCTGTTCTGTTCTTTTTGCCCTTCCTTCAAACACCCCTGATCCTCTTTCCCCACTCCCAATTCCAGATAACACCCAGCCACTAATCATTATCTTCCGGCTTCATCCTCCACAATCCTGGATGTCTTTTTCACAGCGACCCTGGTGTGATGCTACTAATTCAGTGGCTCTTGGAGGAGGAGAATACCATTCGGCCCTTTGGGCTTGCTCTGTCATTCATTATGATCATGGCTGATCATCGAGCTCCTCATCTCAGTCCTAAATGGTTTACCTTCGACCCTTAGACTATAATCCCTGGATCTGGACTCCCCTGTCATGGTGAACATTTACCCTGTCTAGTTCCGTTAGAATTTTATAGGTTTCTATGAGATTCCCCCCTCATTCTTCCGAACTCCAGCAAATACAATCCTAGCCAATTCAACCTCTCCAAATACGTCAGTCCAGCCATCCCAGGAATCATTCTGGTAAACATTCACTGAACTCCCTCCATAGCCAGAACATCCTTCTTCAGTTAAGGAGAATAAAACTGCATACAATATACCAGTTGTGGTCTCACAAATGCCCAATATAATTGCAGAAATACATCCCTGCTCCTGTATTCAAATCCTTTCACTACAAAGGCCAAAATACCATTTGCCTTCTTTTTGTTTCAGTATTCACCAGTGAGAGGGACCTTGACGTTTGTGAGGACAGCATGAAACAGGCTGAATATGCTCAAACAGGTTGATGTTAGGAAGGATGATGTGCTAGAAATTTTGAAAAACATGAGGATAGATAAGTCCCCTGGGCCAGACAGGATATACCCAAGGTTGCTATGGGAAGAGATCGCTGCCCCTTTGGCAATGATCTTTGCGTCCTCACTGTCCACTGGAGTAGTACCAGATGATTGGAGGGTGGCAAATGTTATTGCCTTGTTCAAGAAAGAGAATAGGGATAATCCTGGGAATTACAGATGAGTCAATCTTACTTCTGTGGTAGGTAAATTATTGGAGAGGATTCTGAGAGATAGTATTTATGATTATTTGGAAAAGCACAGTTTGATTAGAAATAGTCAGCATGGCTTGGTGAGGGGTAGGTCATGCCTCACAAGCCTTATTGAATTCTTTGAGGAGTGACTAAACACATCGATGAAGGTAGAACAGTGGATGTGATGTATATGGATTTTAGCAAGGCATTTGATAAGGTTCCCCATGGTAGGCTCATTCAGCAAGTAAGGAGGCATGGGATTCAGGGAAATTTGACTGTCTGGATACAGAACTAGCTGTCCAACAGAAGACAGAGGGTGGTAGTAGATGGAAAGTATTCAGCCTGGAGCTCGGTGACCAGTGGTGTTCCGCAGGGATCTGTTCTGGGACCTCTGCTGTTTGTGATCTTTATAAATGACTTGGATGAGGAAGTGGAAGGGTGGGTTAGTAAGTTTGCTGATGACACAAAGGTTGGTGGAGTTGTGGACAGCGTGAAGGGCTGTTGTAGGTTGCGACGGGACATTGACAGGATGCAGAGCTGGGCAAGGAAGTGGCAGATAGAATTCAACCCAGAAAACTGTGAAGTGATTCATTTTGGAAGATCAAATTTGAATGCAGAATACAGAATTAATGGCGGGATTCTTGGCAGTGTGGAGGAACAGAGGGATCTTGGGGTTCACGTCCATAGATCCCTCAAAGTTGCTACCCAAGTTGATAGGGTTGTAAAGAAGGCGTATGGTGTGTTGGTTTTCATTGGCAGGGGAATTGAGTTTAAGAGCCATGAGTTTATGCTGAGGCTCTATAAAACCCTGGTTAGCCCACACTTGGAATATTGTATTCATTTCTGGTCACCTCATTAGAGGAAAGATGTGGAAGCTTTAGAGAGGATGCAGAGGAGATTTACCAGGATGCTGCCTGGACTGGAGGGCAGGTCTTATGAGGGAAGGTTGAGGGAGCTAAGGCTTTTTTCATTGGAGCGAAGAAGGATGAGAGGTGACTTCATAGCGGTTTACAAGATGATGAGAGGCACAGACAGAGTGGATAGCCAGAGACGTTTTCCCAGGGTGGAAATGACTATTATGAGGGGGCATAATTTTAAGGTGATTGGAGGAAGGTATAGGGGAGATGTCAGAGGTAGGTTCTTCACACAGAGAGTGGTGGGTGTGTGGAATGCGCTGCCGGCAGTGGTAGTGGAGTCAGATACTTTAGAGACATTTAAGTGACTCTTGAATAGGCACATGGATGATAGTAAAATGTAGGGTATGCAGGGTAGTTTGATCTTAGTAGGATAATAGATCAGCACAACATTGTGGGCCGAAGGGCCTGTACCGTGCTGTACTGTTCTATGCTCTATGTAAACCTGACAACAATGCCCTCAGTTCCTTAATCCAGATCATTAACGAATAACATGAATAGCTCTGGTCCCAACATGAACCACTACAAAACTCCAGTAGTCACCTCCTGCCATCCTAAAAAGACCCCTTTATCCCCACACTCTGCATTCTGCCAGTCAGCCAAGCCTCTATCGTGCCAGTACCTTGGATACCTTGCCTTAAGGAATCAGTTCAGATTTCTTGCCAGCTCTCCGGATGATTGATGAGATCCCTGGCTCATCAACCAGATTCCACCCTCTTTTCAGATTGCTGCCTGTAGCCTGAACATTTTCTTACATTGGAGTTATCGCTTTTCTATTGGGCTGAATTCTGAGCTTTGTAATGGTTCTTTGTGGCAGCAATTAGTGTCATGATGGTTAGCTGCATGGAGGGGGTGGTGTTAATATATGTCAGCCAATGAGAGGTCTAGCTATTAATATGTACTTGGTTGAAAAATTAATTCCAGTTGATAAATTCTATTACTCCCTTCAACCAATGGACTGAAAGCAATAGCAGACTCATTTAGCAGTGTGCAGGAGATTCAATGTTTTAAATTTATACCATAGATTCTACATTTTATTGAGATGCATAGTGAATAATCCTTTCTAATTTCATAATTTATGTCAGCATTTCTCCCAGAATCATTTAAATTTGTTAAATATATTGGATGTTCTTTTTATAAGATTAGAGTCAGCAGATATTTTCAAGTTTGAAACATGGTTATCCTCTCAACTCTGTTTAACATCAACATAATTACAACCTTTAGCACATGTTTATGCTCAAGGTAATCAGTAAAACTGCAATAAATAACATCTTGCATGATAATTTTCAGACTTTGCTATTACTAAGACCTTTGCCTGGTACAAACAATTATGGGATATTTTCCAAATGGACTCACAGAAGGCAAAATAGATTTTCAAACTTGAACTTGTCACTGGTGTAGTGGAAATATTGAAGATATATACCAAACATTCCCTGCATCAGATTGGATATGATGATGGCCTTGTTATCATTCTGTCCAATAAGCTATGGAGAATTGGACATCTTCAAGCTGCCAACTGCAAATGAAAATTTGACTGGTGAATTACTGACAATGATCCTCAGATGAGTCCTTATCAGGAAAGGGAGAAGAGGGTCAACTGCAGAAGTATGATCAGAAGAGGCATGACTGTAAGAGCTATGATTTGAGGATAGCAGTTAGCTGAAGAGACAATGGCAGCAGAAATCGAGAGGATGGTGGCAGTAACAACAGAAGACAGAGGCTGGGGGTCGGGGACATAGGGTTGAGGTTGTGATCAGATGAAAGAGAGGTGAGTTGAGCTGTTGTGCCCAGAAATGACCTGTCATTTTACTGTGAGACCTGTTACTCCTGGCTCCACAACAGGTCAGAATTTTGAGAAAACGTCCTTATTGATGGCAGCCTGCAACAGTCTGTTCATGGACCAACTGCTCTACCTGAATGTAACTAGTTTCAGGACACTGGCACTGGGATCAAATTACAGACTGGCCTTAAACATGCACCATGCCCCCTGTTAGCACATGCACAATGTCTGAAGAGACAATGTTCGCGGAAATTGAGAGGTTGGTGGCAGTAACAATAGAAGACAGGGGCAGTCCTGAAGAAGGGTAATACCTGAAACGTTGACTTCTCCTCCTCCAGATGCTGCCTGGCCTGCTGTGTTTTTCCAGCCTCCCGTTTGTCTACCAGAGTGTCTGATGTCTGATTTAGATGCAAGCGCTGGAAAATTGCTTTTCAACAACACAATCGCAGATAGCGCATTCCCGTATAATAATGCGTGCATTTTCTGGCCACAATATTAGAAGCCTAACCTTCCCTCCAACCCTAAAAAAATGGTTAAATTGAATTACAATTCTCTACCACAGAGGGCAGTGGAAGTTCAGTTATTGAGTAGGTTCAATACAGAAACTAAGAGGTTTCTGAAGACAAATAACATTGAGGGATATGGAGATGCCCTTGAGGAGGTGATCAGCCATGATCTAGAATGGCAGGAGGAGCCTTGAAGGGCAAAACGACCTATTCCTCTCCCTATATTCTACACCATATACCCATTTCTCATTTGGTTTTCAATAACCCTTCACAGAAAATAGACTTTATTCTGTTGAGGATTATAACATCTCCAGGTTATGTTTAAAAAAAGCATCCATTCTTGGTGGGAGAGAATAAGGAGCAAAGTATCAAAGCCATAAGTAGTTCAATATCAGAATTATAGATCACTGGAATAACTTCAAGGGGTATTTCCCACTGAGAGGTTTTGATATGGTTATAAGATGAAAGAACAATGTCCGAGCAGCCTGTCATTATTGCATAAGCTGAAAGAGCAGATTATAGACTTGAATTCTCTTGGCAGGAGCAGGAATTACATTACAGCGATGATAATGTTTGAGTTGTTTTGGACATTTTATTTGCTGACAGCACCTGAGGAAACATTTGACTCCTTGTAACTCATAGTGAAAGAGTAAGGTCATTGTCATTGTTATAATCAAATTAATTGGCTTACAGCAAATAGTAGGAATATGCTGTCTGGGATAGCAGGACTGATGATTGAAGAGTGGCTGGATCAGTCATTGCTGTACTACAGGAACGTGCAGGTTAGGCGGATTGGCCATGGGAAATTTCCCCGTAGTGTCTGGAGTTATACAGCCTAAGTGAATTAGCCTTGGGAAATGTGGGGTTATCGGGATAGGGTGGGGTTTGTATCTGGATGGGATACTCTTCAGAGGGTCAGTGCAGACTCGATGGGCCAAATGGCCTCTTTCCACACTGTAGGGATTCTATTATTCTATGAACCCCCTTTAAATAGGGCCAACATTCTGTAATTACCTGTTGCACATAATAAAGAACAAAGAACAGTCCGGCACGGGTGTAGGCCCAGCAGCCCACCCAGACTACACTGACAAATGTCACCTTTCTAAACTAAAATCTTTTGCCTCTACATGGTCGGTATCCCTCTATTCCCCGCCTATTCATGTATCTGTCAAGATGCCTCTGAAACATTGCCATTGTATCTGCTTCTACCACCTCCTCTGGCAGCACATTCCAGGCACTTACCACACTGTGGTTAGTTAGTATCCACTCCCCCCACCATCAACGCTCAGTACCATCTACAAGGTGCACTGCAGAAATTAACCAAAGATCCTCAGAGAGCACCTTCCAAACCCACGACCACTTCCATCTAGAAGGATAAGGGCATCAGGCACATGGGAACACCACCCCCCTGCAAGGTCCCCTCCAAGCCACTCACCATCCTGACTTGGAAATATATCACCGTTCCTTCACTGTCACTGGGTCAAAATCCTGGAATTCCCTCCCTAAGGGCATTGTGGGTCAACCCACAGCAGGAGGACTGCAGCGGTTCAAGAAGGCAGCTCACCACCACCTTCTCAAGGGGCAACTAGGGATGGGCAAGAAACGCTGGCCAGCCAGAAATGCCGATATCCCACAAATGAATAGAAAAGTAAAAACTTGCATCTCCATTAAACTTTCCCCTTTTACATAGAACAGAGAACTGTATAGCACAGGAACAGGCCATTTGCCCCACAATGCTGTACCAAATATGATGCCAAATTAAACAAATCCCTTCTGGCTGCCCTTGGTCCATATCCCTCCATTCCTTGCATATCCATGTGCTTATCTAAAAGCCCCTGAACACCCCTATCATACCTGCCTCCTCCTGGCAGCGGGTTCCACACTCCTACCACTGTATAAAACACCTGCCCTCATATCTCCTTTGAACTTTCCCCCTTTCATCTTAAATGCATGCCCCCTAGTATTAGACATTTCAACTTGGGGAAAATGATTCTGCCCATCAACCCTCTCCAGGCATCTCAATTTTACAGACTTCTATCATGTGACCCCTCAGCCTCTGCTGCTCCAGGGAAAACAACCTGAGTTTTTCTAGCCTCTCCTTACAGCTCACACCTTCAAATCCAGACAGCATCCTGGTAAACCTCTTCTGCACCCTCTCCAAAGTCTCCACATCCTTCCTGTAATGTGGTGACCAGAATTGAACGCAATACTCCATGTAATACTCCTAATGGCCTAAACAAAGTCTTATAAAGCTGCAACATGATATCCTGACTCTTGAACTCAATTCCCCAAACTATAAAGGCAAGCATGCCATACGCCTTCTTTACCACCCTATCTACTTGTGTGGCTACTTTCTGGGAGCTATGGACTTGAAACTGAAGATCCCTCTGTACATCAATGCTGTTCAGGGTCCTACCACTAACTGTATACTTTCCCTTAATATTTGATCTCCCAAACTGCAGCACCTCACATTTACCCGGATTAAACTCAATCTGCCATTTCTCTTCCCATATCTGCAACTGATCTATAACTCCCGTATCCATTTTGACAACCTTCTACACTATACAAAACTCCATCAATCTTCATGTCATCTGCAAACTTACTAACTCACGCATCTACTTTTTCATCCAAGTCATTTATATATATCACAAACACCAGAGGTCCCAGTACAGATCTCTGCAGAACACCACTAGTCATGTACCTCTAGCCATTTCCCTTTTCCTTTTATGGGCAAGCCATGTCGCTGTGGATCCCACGCACCTTAATCTTCTGGATGAGCCTACAATGAGGGACCTTGTCAAAAGCCTTCCTAAAATCCATATAAACAACATCCACTGCTCTACCCTCATCGATCACCTTCATCACCTGCTCGAAAAATTCAATCAAGTTAGTAAGACATGACATACCCTGCTGAAATCCATGAACAAAAATAGAAATTGCTGGAAAAGCTCACAGGTCTGGCATCATCTGTGGAGAGAAATGAGGATGTGTTGGTGCTGGTGTTGGACTGGGCTTGTCAAAGTCAGAAATCACACAACACCAGGTTATAGTCCAACAGGTTTATTTGAAATCACAAGCTTTCGAAGCACTGCCCCTTCATCAGGTGAAGTGAGGAGAAGCATACAGGCACAGAATTTATAATCAGAGAGATCAAACAAATGGTATGAGTGGAGTGTCAACAGGCTGAATAAAAAATCTCTGCAGGTGACCAGGAGTGTTACACAGTGTGAGGAAAGCGTTAACAGCTGAACAACAAGTGAAGGGATGACCTATAGTCTGATTAATTGAGGCAGAGAGATAATTCCAAAAAATTAAAAATAACATGGTGCTGGAGACAAACTAAAAGACTGGAATAACATGATAGGTATGACAGTCACATGCTGAGGGTCTAACCAAAGAAACAAGTAATCCAAAACTGTACTAACTTATTGACTTGCTGCGAATGATGGTCTGTATAAGGTTTGGTGGTTGTTTGAAGGCGAGAAATAGAGATGTTTGTCATCATTGATGACATGTTGAAGGCTGCGATGAACATGGCGTAGTTTCTCTGCTCCAGGGAAGTACTGGATGATGACGGGTATTCTATCGTTTTGCCCTCTGTCTGTCTTCTTAGCAGGTTGTTGTGGTTTATCACTGTGGCATGTCAGAACTGGCGATGGATGAGTTGAGCATTGTATCCCACTCTTATGAGGGTATCTTTTAGCATCTTTAGTTGTCCATTGTTTTCCTCCTCATCTGAGCAGATCCTGTATATGCGCAGGGCTTGTCTGTAGGGAATGGCTTCTTTAATATGTTTAGGGTGGAAGCTAGAAAAGTGCAGCATTGTAAGGTTATCTATGGGCTTGTGGTAGAGTGAGGTACTGAGGTGTCCGTCTTTGATGGAGATGTGTGTGCCCAAGAATGAGACTGATTCTGAAGAGTAGTGCATGGTAAGTCTGATAGTGGGATGAAACTTGTTTCCCCAAGGCAGCCTTCGAGATACACAACAATGCAGAATCACTGAGCAGAAACTGACAGCCAAATTCTGTACCCATGAAGACGGCCTCAACCATGATATTGGGTTCATGTTGTGCTACATGTAACCCTATCATACTGTTCTGTATCTGTAAAATTTTCCTTACTGTCCTGTTTTGACACCATCGCCTTGATAACTTGTTATGATCTCTCTGCCTTAATTGGTTTGTACAGTTTTTGGATTACTTGTTTCTTTGGTTAGACCCTCAGCATGTGACTCTTATACCTATCATGTTATTCCAGTCTTTTAGTTTGTCTCCAGCACCATGTTATTTTTAATTTTTTGTAATTATCTCTCTGCCTCAATTAATGGGGTTATAGGTCATCCCTTCGCTGTTATTCAGCTGTTAACACTTTACTCACACTGTGTAACACTCCTGGTCACCTGCAGAGATTTACTATTCAGCCTGTTATAAACTCTGTGCCTGTATGCTTCTCCTCACTTCACCTGATGAAGGGGCGGCGCTCAAAAAGCTTGTGATTTCAAATAAACCTGTTGGACTATGACTTGGTGTCATGTGACTTCTGACCAAAAGAAATCAGAGTTAACAATTTGGGTTGAGTGAACCTTCTACTCAAAGCCATGCTGACTGTCCCTAATTAGGTTGTACCTTTCCAAATGAAATTTTCCAAATCCTATCCCTAAAAATCTACTCCAATATTTTCCCAACCACCAATATGAGACTCACTGGTCTATAGTGTTATAAAGCAGAGATTGATGCTGCTCAGTGAACTAAACCTGAAATACCCAAAGAGGAGCACCTCACCCTATAGTCTGTTAAAAGGACTATGAAAAGTGGTGTAACCTGCTTTTCAGCAACTTCTAGTGGGTAAATAAAATAAATCCCTGACATTCACTTTACAATCAACATGTAACAATTTACTTATCTAAATCTAACAATGAACAAATTAACTAAACTATTAACGAACCAAATTAGTCCCTTCTAACTACGAACTATTCCCAAATAAAGCAAGATTCTAATAGTATGCTGTTCCAATAAATACAATTCCCATTTATATAAAACATGGAAAGCGGAGACTCGGGGACCGCTTTGCAGAACACCTACGCTCGGTTCGCAACAAACAACTGCACCTCCCAGTCGCGAACCATTTCAACTCCCCCTCCCATTCCTCAGACGACATGTCCATCCTGGGCCTCCTGCAGTGCCACAACGATGCCACCCGAAGGTTGCAGGAACAGCAACTCATATTCCGCTTGGGAACCCTGCAGCCCAATGGTATCAATGTGGATTTCACAAGTTTCAAAATCTCCCCTCCCCCCACCGCATCCCAAAACCAGTCCAGCTCATCCCTGCCTCCCTAACCTGTTCTTCCTCCCACCTATCCCCTCCTCCCACCTCAAGCCGCACCTCCATCTCCTACCGACCAACCTCATCCCGCCCCCTTGACCTGTCCGTCCTCCCTGGACTGACCTATCCCCTTCCTAACTCCCTACCTACACGCACCTTTCCTGGCCCCATCCCCGCCTCTTCGACCTATTTGTTTCTTCTCCACCTATCCTCTCCTCCATCCCTCTTCTATCCGCCTCCCACTCTCTCCCTATTTATTTCAAAACCCCCTTCCCCTCCCCCTTTTCTGATGAAGGGTCTAGGCCCGAAACGTCAGCCTCTCTGCTCCTACGATGCTGCTTGGCCTGCTGTGTTCATCCAGCCTTGCATCTTGTTGTCTCAAAATTACAGCCAGGTTACGTGTTTTCCAGAGCATTCTGTGCCTTCTCCATCGATTCTTCTGAACAGGAATATTAACTAGTTGTGCCATTAGTACTGTTGGTATTTAGATGCTGCTTTCTGTAAGACATAGAGGGGGCTGTGAGAGCCAATAATTCTCTCTTGAGAGCTGAGGGCTTTTAGCTCTGGTGAATGGCAGTTAGCTCTGGGGCTTTGTCCAACTGCCACCTCCTTTTAATACCTTTGATGATATATCAATTTCTTACAATAGGATTGGTTCTCTGTCGTCAAAACCATCAGATTTAAATTTAATTGGTTTTTGGTATCTAAGTGCCTGGTTCAAATTGATTGGCTGAATTCAAAACTTGTTGTCTTGGTAAAGAAACTGCTGCTTGCCTTGCGAACTGTATGGCCCTTCGATACAAATGGTTAAATTCGGGTGCTCTCTGTGTACTTGCAAACTTCAAGCTGCTGCTCACAGACATCCATTTTAAACCTCTAAGCATAGAAGAAGCACATCATCTTTTAGAGGGATGATGCAATGCTTTCACCCCCCCTACCATTTTACAAACACCAAATGTTAATTTCTTACCTCCCAATCCATAAGCATTCTACCCAACTTCGCAACAATGGTTTCCTGGATTATTCCTAGTTCCCTTCTTGAACAGAAGAACAATATTAGCTACTCGCCAGTCCACTGGGACCTCTCCAGTGGTTAACAAGGATACAAAGATGTTGGTCAAGGTCCCAGCAATCTCCTGTCTTGCTTCTCTCAATAACCTGGGGTAGATACCATCAGATCCTGGGGACTTATCCACCTTAATGCTCTTTAAGAGATCCAACACCACTTCTTTCTTGATCTAAAAATGCCTGAGCATATTAGCATGCTCCACAGAAATCTCACTATCCTCCACAGCCTTCTCCTGGGTGAATACTGACACAAAGTTCTCATTTAGGATCTCACCCACATCCTCTGATTCAAGCACAAGTTCCCTCCTTTATCCTTGAGTGGTCCTACCCTTTCTCTAGTTATCCTCTTGTTTTTAATGTATCTATAGAATACCCTGGAATTCTCTTTAACCCTACTTGCCAAGGTCATTTCATGGCTCCTTCTTGCTCTCCTAATTCCCTACTTTCCTTAAAGCTATGTCCTCCTGTTAATTAACATTTCTACCCTGGAAAAAAGACTCTGATATCCATTCTATACATTCCTCTCACAATTTTTTAAATCTCCATCAGCCTCTGAGTTTCAAGGGAAAACAAACCCAGTTTGTCCATAGCCTCCTCATAGCTAATAACCTTCAAACCAAGCAACATCCTGGTAAACCTTTTCTGTACCCTCTCCAAAGCTTGCACTTCCGTCTAGTAGTGTGGTAACCAGAACTGTATGGAATATTCCAGATGTGGCTGGACTAAACTTCTGTACAAGTTGTTGTAGCTGCTCATTGCTGAAAGTGACAAAATAGCTGCCTGTGGTTTTTTTTTTAGCTGACACAAGATGGTTAAAGAAAACTGTAGCTGATGCAGCATTTCATATAGCTCAAATCATGGCCTTCACAGGCCTCGGAGAATCACAATAGAGTCTTAATAAGAAGGGGCTAGAATGCAGTGAGAGTCCTCTGTTCCGATAAGAGTAACTTAGGAGGACACTGTTTGAAATTTCCCATTTTAATATGAAATGGAAAGGGAAAGCTTGACCCACCTTAGATGAGGGCTTTTAAATAATTATAATTACATATTAGATAGACATGTATATTTGTACAGTAATAACTTTAATGTACTAGACACTGGGAAATTTAATTAGATTTCTGTAGGCAGTCAGCCTTTGACAGAGACTGATTTCAATAAACACTCTTGGAGGACCTTGTTAAAGGCCTGGTACCAGCTAGCTTGAAGTTTGTTATTTATATATACAAAACTAGAAGAAAAGTCGGATCCCACAATAATTAAGACTCTTTAGATAATTGTCACTACATGTTACGTACAAGTATGTTAAAGTTATAAATGCAACCAACAAACTAACATTGAGTGATTCAACTGAATTTCCTTCAAATAAATCGTTGTAGACAGTAGAGAGAAGCTTTCACTCCATTAGCAGGGAGATTAGAATGACAAAAAAGTATACACAAATTGTAAAACAGTACCAAGAGACAAATAACATTAACAAGGAGGGCAGAAACAAGTGTGGAACAGGCTCATTATTACCTTGAGAGAATAGACAATCAACGTTATCCAGCTAATCAAACAGCCTAAAGAACAAGAGAAAAATGGCAGAGAAAAATTATAAAGACAAGGGTGAGGAAGAAGTCTTGTTAGAACCTTAAAGAATCCAAATAAGCTTCTTTTCAATGACTTTATAAAGCTGTAAAACTGATTGAATTTCATTCCTATCAATGGGATTTGAATAGGTGCTGTTAGAGAGAACTAGTATGGAAAGTATTTAAAGAAATGACAATCAAGTCCAACCTGGTATCAAACTTGTGTTTTAATACATTTTACAAAATGCAAATAGCAGACGATGTAAATGACAGCTGCTAGACAGAGTGATTGTGTTTGTTTGACCTTTCAAAGGCAAGTGAAAGGGAAGCTGCTCCCGAAATTGTCATTTTGATCACAGAATTGTAGTTTTGGGTGTAACTGTGTATAACTGTATAACTTTGAAGGGGAATGGTGCATGTCTGTCTCTGCAGTAGAAAAAAACCTAAACCTGAAGAAAGCAACTTATTTCCCTCGCCAGTTGCTGTAAGCTGTGGCTTTTATCCAATGACTAGGAGACTTTGCAGTGTGCCAATTGCCTAGGCCACCTGCAAAGAAGTGAAGTTTCTGGAGAAATGAGAATGAAGAACTTTAGGGGAGTCCAAAACTAGAGGGGCATAGGTTTAATGTGAGAGGGGAAATATTTAAAAGGGACCTGAGGGGTAACTTTTTCACGCAGAGAGTGGTGTGTGTATGGAATGAGCTGCCAGAGGAAGTGGTGGAGGCTGGTACAATTACAACATTTGAAAGGCATCTGGATGGATATATGAATAGGAAGGGTTCAGAGGGATATGGGCCAAATGCTGGCAAATGGGACTAGATTTATTTAGAATATTTGGTCGGCATGGACAAGTTGGACCGAAGGGTCTGTTTCCGTGCTGTATGACTCTGTAACTCTAAGTAACTTTATATTAGAGTTGATGTTACAAACTTCATAAAAATTGGTAGAAATTAGCATCCTTTCTAATCTTCTGTACTAAGGTTAGCAAGGATTATAAATTGCAGAACAGAATTCAAAAAGTCATTAGTAATGAGCAAATATATGATGCAGCTAGCAAACGTCTGGGAAGGGAGTAACAGTCAGTATTATAATGTGGTCAATAGATACATTATAAGAGGCCAAGGATGTATTCCTGATAGGGGTCTGGCAAATATCACGAGATGATGGGAGGACCTAGGGTGGACCATGAAGTTGTCCATCATTGATGATGTATTCACAGGATTGGATGTGTGGGTCAGAGGGCAAGTGGGAAACACTGGTGTCAATGTAACCATTGTGACACAGCATGTATAAATATCTCTACTTTCTTGGGAAAGGTAGAGTGTCCTAGAGACCTTTCCCACATTGCATTGGTAAGGAGCTCTGAATAAAGATTGTTTTGTGCTGCTGAACACAGGACTCACACTCCTCTTTAAAATCTCTCTCCAACACAGCTGCAACATGACTTGCCAATTTTTATACTCTGCCCCAACCGATGAAGGTAAACATAAACCACCTTATCCACTGATGTGGCCACTTGTGTGGAACTGTGGACTTGTATGCCTAGATCCCCATGTTTGTTGATGCTTCTAAGGGTTCTGCCATTTCCTGTTTACATCCATCCTGCATTAAATAACCTAAAATGCGTCAACTCGCATTTTTCTAGATTAAATTCCATCTGTCATTTCTCCACTCAGGTCTACAGCCTATCTATATCTGCTGTATCCTCTGGCAGTCCTCCTCACTATCCACAGCCTTTGTATCATCCACAAACTTACTAATCAGGCCACTTATATTCTCTTCCAAATCATTTATTTATATTACAAGCAACAGAGCCTCAGCACTGATTTTTGTGGAACACCACTAGCTACTGATCTCCAGTCAGAAAAACACCCTTCCACTGCTGGTCTCTGTTATTCTCCATTTAAATATATTCTGTTCTTTTGTTCTCCTTTCAAAAATGAACAACTTTGCATTTTCCCACATATAAGAACATAAGAACTAGGAGCAGGAGTAGGCATCTGGCCCCTCGAGCCTGCCCCGCCATTTAATAAGATCATGGCTGATCTTTTTGAGACTCCGCTCCACTTACCCGCCCACTCACCATAACCCTTAATTCCTTTACTGTTCAAAAATTTATCTAGCCTTGCCTTAAAAACATTCAGCGAGGTAGCTTCAACCGCTTCACTGGGCAGGGAATTCCACAGATTCACAACCCTTTGGGTGAAGAAGTTCCTCCTAATCTCAGTCCTACATCTACTTCCCTTTATTTTGAGGCGATGCCCTCTAGTCCTAGTTTCACCTGCTAGCGGAAACAACCTCCCTGCCTCCACTTTATCTATTCCCTTCATAATCTTATATGTTTCTATAAGATCTCCCCTCATTCTTCTGAATTCCAATGAGTATAATCCCAGTCTACTCAGTCTCTCCTTATAATCCAACCCTCTCAACTCTGGAATCAACCTAGTAAATCTCCTCTGCACCCCCTCCAGTGCTAGTATATCTCTTCTTAAGTAGGGAGACCAAAACTCCATTTACCAACTCCATATACTCCATTTACCAACTTCTTGCCCACTGCAGCTCACAACATGCCCTTCCACCTGTTTTAGTGTCATCTGCGAGTTTGGCCGCAGTAATTGCACTTCATTCCTCCCAGCCACCAATATAGATTGTAAAATATAGATTGTAAGTAGTTGTGATTCCGGCACTGATCCCTGTGGAACACTGCTAGTCATGGGTCATGAACCTGAAAAAGAACCCCTCATCCCCACTCACTGAGATAAGGAGAAATTTCTTCACCCAGAGAGTGGTGAGTCTGTGGAATTCACTAACACAGAAGGAGGTTGAGGTCAAAACATTTAATATTTTCAAGAAGGACTTAGATAGTTCTTTGGGTTAAAGGGATCTAAGGTTAATTGGGAGAAAGCAGGAACAGAATTGATAGTTGGATGATCAGCCACAATCACATTGAAGGTGGAGCAAGCTTGAAGGGCTGAATGGCCTAGTTCTATGTTTTTATATTAATCATCCTGAATATGGGGTAATTGTTTTTACAGTGATAAAAATATCAACTTTCAAACCTCTTAATCATTTTCTTCTGATTTATGTTTAGTCTATTAGGCACCTGGAAGCAAAGTTTGAAGACAGAAAACCAAGTAAGTATAGCAATGACAGAAAAAAAAAAGAGGTTTTGTTAAATGTGTAATTCTATACTTTTACTTCCGACAACAGTGTGTAAGCAGAATGATGCCTCGCACTCTCAAGGCCATACCCTGCACAACAGAGACTGACTTTCTCAACTCCTGGCTGCGAAGCCTGATGATCTGCTCAGGAAGGCTATTGGGAGGGGAGCCTCATCGCTTCCTGCTGCACTACCAGCATAAGTCACTTAAGTGACCGATCAAGCACCATTTCTGGTTCTCATGGGTCTTTTGCCTCCGACTGGAAAGGCAGGCATTATGTAGGCAGACCCAGCCACTGAGTTCCCAGTTGGTTGGAGGACGGTGTGACTCCATGTCCACAAAGAAGCCCCTGAAGCATTGGCTGCCCTTGTGCCCAACCTGCTGCTGGCTGTCAAAGGAGCAAATGCAATGGGAAATGCTGGCAAATAGGATTAGAGTAGTTAGGAGATTGTTTTTGACCAGCGCAGACACGATGGGCCCAAGGGCCTTATTTTGTGCTATAGATCTCCATGACCACATGACAACATCAGGAAAAGCTTTTCCACACTAGAAGGTGGTTCAGGTCTTGAACACACAGCCTGGGGGTGTGGTAGAGACAGGTTGAATTGAGCTATTCAAGAGCACATTAGAAGATGTTTCTATCTGAGTAGTATGGAGGATTACAGAGCAGGCAGCCCGAGGCGAGTGAGAGCAGGCAGCCCTAGGTGACCGACAGAGGGGCCGAGTGCCCAGAGCAATGGGAGGGGCCGAGTCCCTGAAGTGTTGGAGAGGCCACATCCCTGGAGAGACAGAGGGGCCATGTCCCCGGAGTAACAGGGGGCTGTGTCCGCGGAGCGACAGGGGGCCGGGTCCCAGAGTGATGGAACAGCAAATGTACAAATCCCGGTACAGCGCGACTTACCTAGTTGCTGCTGAGTGTCAGTGAGGAGCAGACTGGAGCGATGTGGGGCAATTGCTAGACTTGGGCCTAGCGCCAGGTGCTGAGCTGCTGTTATCGGATTGTAATTTAAAACCTTTCTCATACGTGGTAACTATCTCTGTAAGTAATGCTTATGCTTTCGTTTAATCCTCTTTGTGTAAGACCACTTTATTTTTGCTCTGTGGGATTTGTACCTAGGTATTTGTACCTAAGCTGGTGCCATTAAATGACAGCCATTTTAAAGACTTTTCACGGTCCTCCTATACCTCTGTATTGTAGTACAAAACCAGCATAGTTAGGAATGGGGTGCACATCCCTGGCCTAATGTGTACACACTGTCAGGTTGGGTAAGGACAAGCCAAAGCACAATGTCTGTTCAATGACAGAATCAATATCAGGGGAATCTCAGATTTTACCACATTGCAAACCCTGCACTAGCTCCATCCTCAACTTCCTGAGAGTTCCCAAATTTCAATTGACCTTTATTTCAAAATTTAGCTTGAATATGACATTGACAACTCCTTTTTTTATTGTCTAGTCCATTTGTCTGGCAGCTTTGGCTTGACACAATGTGAATTTCCTAATCTCACACTAGTTTGGGAATATAAATTATCAGTCTGTTTGAAATCTGTTCTTAAAATATTGTAGCAGGGGGAAGAAAAACAAAGTGAATCCAGGTAGCCATTTCCTGGCCACTGATTTAATAATTATATCACTCACAGACTCACCAGTTTATATTCCAGAATTAAATCTATATCACCCTGCTGATTTTATGTCTCATATTCACTGGAATAAATACCACAATAATCAATCCTGCTTTTGACTTTGGATAATGGATAATCTCAGCTGT
>NC_063352.1:730178-792330 GCF_021869965.1 Rhincodon typus | reverse complement strand
ATAATCAATCCTGCTTTTGACTTTGGATAATGGATAATCTCAGCTGTGGAATAGTGGCTTAACTTTTTGAGGACTGCAATTGAAGATCAGGACTTAAGTATAAACTGCAAGACAACTGCCTTTTTATATACATATTTAAAGAACATTAAAGATCAAGAACATTTTTTAAAAGTTCTACTCTTTCCTTTAATTTTATTCAATGGCATCTATCAATAAAGTCTTGAAGAAATTCAAACTTCCTGATTTTATATGAACAAAAAGACATACAAATGTTAAAATCTCAAATATGTCTGTAACACTCACAAGGTTAATGATATGATTGTTTTGTGCGAGCAATGTGGTGAGCTGTTTCTTAAAATAACTAATTTTACTGCAGTCTGTAATTGTCTGGACCTGCTCTTTTAGACCATTGCTTAATACACAGCACTGAGTTCATCAGCTATTTTCTTATATTTTAAACAGACACCATATATAGCATTTACAAATATACAGTTCTGTACCAACTCATGGCAAACTGGTGACCCATTAGTAATTGTTAATTCCTCATCATGTTGAATTTTTTTTACTTTATTCATTAATGGGATGAGGGTGTCACTGGCTAGGCAGCATTTATTGCCCATCCCTAATTGTCCAGAGGGCAGTTGAGAGTCAACCACATTGCTGTGGGTGTGGAGTCACATATAGGGCAGACCAGGTAAGGATGGTAGTTTCCTTCCCTAAAGGGCATTAGTGACCCAGATGGGTTTCTCTGACAATCGACAATGGATTCACGGTCATCATTAGACTCTTAATTCCAGATATTTGACTGAATTCAAATTCCACCATCTGCTGTAGCAGGATTCAAACCCAGGTCCCCACAATGTTATCTGGGTCTCTGGATTAACAGTCCAGTGATAATACCACTAGGCCATTGCTTCCCTGAAACTGAATGCTTTAGTCAGTTCTTTCTAACTCTAAAGAGAACAATCCCAGTTTCATCAATTTATCTTTGTAACAGCTCTGGACACAGTATGCTTTATTAACTTCTCCCTCAACATGTCCAGCCACCTTTAATTATTTTGCACACAACCAATTCAGTTCCCTCAGCTCAGATCCAATTCAAATAAATGTTACAATTATTACACGAGCACAACCTTACAGATACTGATAAGTCTGACTAGCAAACTAATAAAAGCACCTTTTTCTCACCCATGCACTGAACTCCCACATGAACCAAAATCACTACTAAAGTCAGTTAACATCTCACTCAGACACAGCCTCCTAACTGTTGCACACTGCTCACTGATTGTGTGATTTGAAAGTCCTGTCTTTTCTATTGAGCCTCTGATAAGTCACTGACTAAGTAAGGTTCCTTCTACAGTAGTTTTTTTTTTCCTAATCAACCTGTTCAGAGATGTTATGACACAACTCTGGAGCAAATGGGTCTCATACCTAAGTCTATTGGCTCAGAGGTAGGGACACTACCCCTACATCACAAGAGTCCCCCTACAGCAGTTAAGAAATTTTTAATCAACCTGTTCAGCGATGTTATTACACATCTCTCTATCAGGTGGGACCTGAAACAAGGCCTCCTAGCTCAGAGGTAGGGACACTACCACTGTGTCACAAGAGCTAACAGTAGCTAATTTTTTTTATTGACCTGTTTTTCCAATCAACCTGTTCAGAGATGTTATTACACACTTCTGGAATACATGGGACTTGAATCTGGGTCTCAGTCCACAACAGGCCCTTGCTACAATAGCTAACACCAATTAGCTAACTGTTACCCCCACCCTTTAACAAAGTAATCTGAATTACTTGAATGTTACTTGGTCTATGTCAGAGTCTGACTTTTAATTTTTATTTAAACTTGAGAAAGACAAGAAACTTACCACATGAACTAAATTTGTTAATTACACAGTCTATGTCTCCCTCAGACGTGGTCTGCTAACTGTACGGTCTGTACTGATTGAATAGATACTGACAATAGTTTATGTCACTGTGTTAGGTTTCCATAATTACTCTGATTGAACCATTGCTTCGCTCTTTACAGTTTTGTTGCAGTATGTTAATGCTTTACCTCCTAGGTGTCAAAGTAAATTACACTTATTTGTTAAATGTTTGTAGGCAATTGTGATGTAGAAAATTTATATTACATTAATAGAAACCTCAAACTCTCCATTTATCAATAATGAACAGAAATGTTCACTGTGAAAATTAAATTTTTCATGAATGCAAATTCGAGACAAGGTATTATCTTTACTCTCTCAATTAATTGTAGGCTCTTTGAATATGAAGAACATGCAAGATCAGGATGTTATCAGTGACCAAAATACAGGTTTGTAATATTTAACATTTATTCACAATCTGAGCCATTCATGATCTGCAAAAGAAAAATAATATGACAGCTGGAGATCTTAAATTAAAACTGAAAGTGCTGAATATACTCAGCAGGTCTGGCAGCATTCTGTGGAGAGAGAAGCCCAGAGAATCAGATGAAATGCTGTGTTTACACCCTATCCAACATTACTTCAATACAGTATAAAATCAGGCATGTGTGAAACCAACGTTGCATCGCATCCCGGAACAAAAACAGAAGTTGCTGGAAAAGGTCAGCAGGTTTGGCAGCATTTGTGAAGAAAAAATCAGAGTTAACGTTTTGGGTCTGGTGACCCTTCCTCGAAACGTTAACTCTTGTTTTCTCCTCCACAGATGCTGGCAGACCTGCTGAGCTTTTCCAGCAACTTTATTTTTGTTCCTGATTTACAGCATCTGCAGTCCATTCAGATTTTGCATTGAATCCCATCAGTTTCCTAAGTAGGGATATAAGTTAAAACTGCTCCCACTGGTATGGTGTAAAATCAGTGTTCTACCTTATTTTTTGAGTTTCTCACACAGATAATTACATTTAAACTGGCCCTAGAGATTCAAATTCACTAACTTCTTGCCACTAGGATTAATAAAAAGGTTTGTAAGAATATTAATATGTTAATTGAGTACAAACTGGGGTATGACATTCTGAAACAGTTAGAAATGGCTCATTTCTTTACTTTACAATGAAAAGACTGCCTGCCTAAAATATATAAATAGCAGCATTATCTTGAGGAATGCTGACGATTCAGAAGATTTCATCCAGTAAGTGTGGTACTTGGAATGTTGTATTCCTTTCATGTTTTCAATACAAAGCAGTTAACCCAGCTGATTCAGTACATAATTAGTCAACTGAATAGTTAAGAGAAGGTAATGAGCTGATTGTCATCAGATCTGTGCATGGGCCAGCGGTGTAATGGAAACTGCATTTGACTTCGGATCAGAAGATTATAGGTTTGAGTCCTACCTGACTCGATTGCAATTGACAATATTTCCAGATGTCAGAGTGGCCGTGCTTCTGCAAAATATAATGAACCTGAGAAGGCTCTTGTGGCACATTGGCACTGTCCTTACCCCTGTGCTGGAAGGTATGGGTTCAAATCCCACCTAATTCAGGAGTGTATCATAACATCTCTGAGTAGGTTGACTAAGATATAGAGAATGAACCTGGAGGTTCTGCTCAGCCATTTTCTAGCTGCTTCATGTGAAACAGAATAAAAGGAAACTCCACCTGAAACTGGAGATCCAGGGCTTTCTCATGGATGCAGAGTATCAGCAATCAGGGTCAGTACAGAGATTTGTTAACAAAAATACACCAATATTTCCACACTTCATTTCAGTCAAAGGATCTATTGTGTGTGTATTCCCAGAAACATGTGAAGTGCTGCATGTCAGAATAACCTGCATAATAACCGTAAAATTGAGCACACAGTTCAATCTCAAACAAAAACAGAAAAAGCTGGAGAAACTCAGCAGGTCTGGCAGCATCTGTGGGTCCAATGACCCTTCTTCAGGACTCAGTTCTATCTGTTGCCTCTGGTTTCCAAATAGGCTACATTTTTAACATTGTTTGTGCACGTTGGTTTCATTTGTAAAGGCTAGATAATTAGCATTGGAGAAGAAAGGAAAATGATTTGGGTAGGTTCCACTGCAGGCATTCTGAACTACTCTTGCTTATACATCCTGGGAAAAGTGAACAAGATCAAACATTATAATGGTTATGTATTGATGACTTCCATGAAAGCATTAGTCACACCGGCTGATAGAAATATTTTTCTTTCCTACAGAACAACGAAGTTATTCTCCAAATGTAAACAGAAATACTGCCAGTGCCCTCGCCCTGGCTTTGGCTGCCAAGCATCAGGCAGAACAGGACCCAAATGAATAACTTATTCAGAAGCAATGGATTAAACTTTCGACAGCCCTGTGCCCCTAGCTGGAGCTCCAAGGTAGACATGACTTACCAGAAAATCACATGTACCATTAATTTGTGGAACATCAGGAGTTAAGCAGCAGCCAGATTCCAACAAGCGGCTTGCTGCAGTGAGGCACATCTACAGTTCTTTTGTAAATCTACCTGATCATTGTAAAACTTTTGAAGGTTACTGAGTTCCTTCACTGTGTTAGAGTCATATTTAGGTTCTGAAAATAATTAAGCATAGATCATCTGTGGTTAGCCATGTTAATAAAGTTGTTCTCTTACTTAACAATGCATCGCCAATAATGAAAAATACAGTCAAACTCTGTAAAGGTGCAATGACAAGAAAGTAAGATTTCTAAAGTAATTTATAATTAAATTGTTCATTAGAACATTCTGATGTATGTTTTATTGGTAAATAATTCTAAGGTAACATAAAAATTTGCTTCAAAGCTTCAAAAAGAACAGTGCCTCAACTTGAGAACCAAAGAAAGTTAAGAATTAAATGTCAAAAACTAGTACTTCTCCTTATGCCTTTTTTAAAATTTTAATTACAAAAATCTTGTCTGTTAACTATTTTTAGTATTTTGGATATTTTTGTGCTTTGTTGTGATATCCATTGATGGGACATTTCCACATTTCAGACACCAGACCCTGAAATTCTGTGGTCCTTCTCCAAGCTTCCTGCCATAATTTTAGCAGGAGGACTCAAAACCTCAGAAACATAGCTGAAGTAGGCAACTAATCCCCTTTCTCCAGGTCTTCTGCCAGTATCCCACTGAAGTTGTGGCAGCAAACCCAAGACAAACACCACAGAATTTACAAGTTCTAATGTCAGCGTCAAGAATGGGAGCCACTCTGTTCTTCCAGCGAAGCTTGAATCTCACCTTAGAATGACACAGCCATTTATGTGTCAGTCTTCGCGCATTTCTGAATGATTATGAATTTGTGCCAAATTAATGATCATTTCTTTTTGCGCTGACTATCAGCTGGGTTGGGCTGTTCAATTACTTGTATAGAATTCTCACAGGCTGCGGTATGAGGCTCTCATTACTCAGTTTGAATTCTGTTTAAGCTGGGTCCCAGACAAGAAAGAGCAATAAACTAAATCATTGAAACACTAACTCCTTGTTTCCTACAGCTACAATATTTTTAGTTAATTTTAAGATTTGCTACTTAACTTTATGAAAATAATGACATTTCAGTCATGTTTATTTGTGACATGTTGCAACTTAAAATGGTAACAAAAATAAATATACCTGTAGGGCATGATTCTTTTGTGTGTGATTGTTAGTTTTTGTTTCATATAAATCATTAAACATTCTGTAATTAGGTCTAAAAGTAAACCTTCAAAAGGAAGAAAATATGAAATGTTTCTTATAATGCTGATCAACACTGTCATAGAGAACGGCTACATCATAAATTCAAACTGAGCAGTTGTGTTGATATTTATAAGGAGGAAAATGTAGTTTGTAGATATCAGTGGATTTATTGATACAAATATGTTGACATACATAAACTCACCACTGCTAATTGTTTTGTGAAAAATACATCAGTTTTTTTTAAAATTCATTAGCCATTGGCATCACTTGCTAAGTCAGCATTTATTGCCCATCACTAATTGCCCAGAGGGCAGTTAACAGACAACCACATTGCTGTGGCTCTGGATTCACATGCGCCAGACCGGGTAAGGACAGCAGTTTCCGTCCCTAAAGGACATTAGTGAATTAGTGGATTTTGACAGTGGTTACAGTTAGGCTGGCTTTTTAACTCTAAATTATTGCTGAATTCAAACTTCACCATCTGCCATGGTGAGGATTTGAACTCATGTGCCCAGAGCATTGCCTGGAAGTTCTGGATTACTAGACCGGTGACATCACCATTATGGCATCACTGCCTTCCCTTTTATTGAATATGTTTCACAAGTGATGGAATAATTTAAATGATGAAGGGGGTTGGTGGTTATTGTCTGTTCTGACTCTAATGGAGGTAGTGCCCATGAGGCAAGGCAAAAGTATAAATGTTACATTTGTAATTAACTCAAAAATAACTTGCTTGTTAGAAGCATAAAACGTATTAAGTAACAAGTAAGCTACTACTTGGAATTCAAACATATTCTCTTAATCCCAAACACACACTTTCACATTGAGAGACAGGACAATACAGCTCTACAGAGAGGGAGTTACTTACATAGATCAGTACAGCACAGGAACAAGCCCTTCAGCCCAACATTTCTGTGTCGATCATGATGCCATTTTAAACTAATGCCATCTGCCTGCACATGGTCCATATCCCTCTATTCCCTGCCTGTTCCTGTGTCTGTCTACATACCTCAACTTTGCTCTCATGTCTGTTTCTACCATCTCCCTTGGCATCGCATTCCAGGCCATCTGTGTAAAAAAAACTTTCTTAGAACATGTCCTTGAAACTTTTCCCCTCTCACCTTAAAAATACACCCCTAGTATTTGATGTTTCCTGGGAAAAAGACTCTGATTATCCACCCAGTCTATGCCTCTCACTAATTTTATATACTTGCCCCTCAGACTCTGAAGTTCAAGTGAAAACAATCCAAGTTTGTC
This sequence comes from Rhincodon typus, assembly GCF_021869965.1. Lineage (NCBI taxonomy): Eukaryota > Metazoa > Chordata > Chondrichthyes > Orectolobiformes > Rhincodontidae > Rhincodon > Rhincodon typus. Next base: position 785,484 of record NC_063352.1, on the reverse strand, counting down.
CAATCCTTCTAGCTAATACACTCCAATCCAGGCAACATTCTGGTAACAAAAACTGAAATTGCTGGAGAAGCTCAGCAGGTCTGGCAGCATCTGTGGAGAAAAAGCAGAGTTAATATTTTAGGTTTGGTGACTCTTCATCAGAAAATCCTGGTAAACCTCTGTTTCACCTTCTCCAAACACTCCAGATCCTTTCTATAAGGCGGTGACTAGAACTGCACACAATACTCCAAAATGTGGCCTAACTAAAGTTTTATGAAGCTGCAACATGACTTGCCAACTTTTACACTCAATGCACCTACCATTGAAGGCAACTTGCCATATGTCTTCTTTATCACCTTAAACTACTGGAGTTGCCACTTTCAGGGAACAATGGACTTCCACCCCAAGATCCCTCTGTATATCAACGCTCCTACGGATCCAGCCATTTGTACTTTCCTCTTGCATTTGACCTTCCAAAATACATCACCTCACACTTGTTTAGGCTAAACACCATCTGCCATTTGTCTGCCCAACTTTCCACCTGATCTAGATCCTGATGTATACTTTGATAACCTTCTTCACTATCAACAACTCCACCAATTTTTGTGTCATCTGCAAACTTATTAATCAGACCACCTACATTTTCATTTATATATCATTTATATATATTACAAACAACAGGGGGCCCAGCATTGATCTTTGTGGAACACTATTGGTCACAGACTGCCAGTCAGAAAAATACTCCTCCAAAACTTCCCTCTCTCTTCCATAACAAACCAATTTTGTGTTCAACTTGCCAACTCACCATGGATTCCATGCAATTTTATCTTCTGGACCAGCCTACCATGAGGGACCTTGTCAAATGCTTTAGTAAAGTCCACGTAGACAACACCCAATGCCTTACCCTCATCAATGGTCTTCGTCACTTCCTCAAAAAGCTCAAGTTTGTGAGACAAGACCTCCCTGCATTAAGTAAGCTGACTATCCCTGATAAGTTCAATCTTCTCCAAATGCAAGTAAACCCTATCCCTAAGAATCTTCTCCAATAATTTTCTACCACTGACGTAAGGCTCACTGGCCTATAGTTCATAGATTTCCCCTTGTTGTCCTTCGTAAACTAAGGAACAACATTGCCTATTCTCCAGTTTTCTGGAACTTCACCTGTGCATAAAGAGGTTACAAAGATCTCTGTCAAGTCCTCATCAATCTCCTCCTTTACCTCCGTCAGGATCCTGGGATAGGTCCATCAGGCCCTGGTGACTTACCTACGTTAGTGTTTTTCAAGTTTCCCAACACCTTTTTAATATCAACCTGCCTTAGAGTATCAAGAAACCCCCTCCCTAATCTAACCATCATCCATGTCCTTCCCCTTGGTGACGATCAATGTGAAGTACTCATTTATGACCGCCCCCACTTCCTCTGGCTCCATGCATAAATTCTCTCCTTTATGCACTCTAACCATTTGACTTTTTAGTTCCATGTGGTCACATGCTACCTATCAAACCCAGACATTACCTACATTCTTCCAGCTTCCTTCACCATACATAGTTTTAAGGACCAGATCTTCCTAAGATACTTTGTTGCTTTAACTTTTCAATTAGATTGTTCAATGTTTATGTTTCACTGCAGATTTTTAAAAAGGCTGCGTGTAAATCTCTCAGTATTTTTTTTTAATTCATTTGTGCGACATGGGTGTTGCTGGAGGGCCAGCATTTATTGCCTGTACCTAGTTGCCCCTTGAGAAGGTGGTGGTGAGCAGCCTTATGGAACCGCTGCACTCCATGTACCATAGATTGACCACAATGCCCTTAGGGAGGGAATTCCAGGATTTTGACCCAGCGACACCAAAGAAATATATTTCCAATTCAGGCTTGGAGGGGAACTTGCAGTGGGTGGTGTTCCCATGTATCTGCTACTCCTGTCCTTCTAGATGGAAGTGGTTGTGGGTTTGGAAGGTGCAATCTGAAGATCTTTAGCGAATTTCTACAGTGCATATTGTAGATAGTACACGCTGCTGCTACTGAGCGTCGGTGGTGGAGGGAGTGGATGCTTGTGGATGTAGTGCCAATCAAGTGGGCTGCTTTGTCCTGGATGGTGTCAAGCTTTTTGAGTGTTATTGGGGCTGCACTCATCCAGGCAAGTGGGGAGTATCCCATCACACTCCTGACTTGTGCCTTGTAGATGGTGGACAGGCTCTGGGGAGTCAGGAGATGAGTTACTCGCTGCAGTATTCCCAGCCTCTGACTTGCTCTTGTAGCCACTGTGTTTATATGGCGAATCCAGTTGAGTTTCTGGTTAATGGTAACCCCAAGGATGTTGATGTGGGGGATTCAATGATGGTAACATTATTGAATGTCAAAGGGTGGTTGTTAGATTGTCCCTTATTGGAGATGGTCATTGCCTGGCATTTGTGTGGCATTAATATTACTTGCCAGTTTACAGCCCAAGCCTGATGTTGTCCAGATCTTGTTGCATTTGAGTTGCTTCAGTATCCAAGGAGTCGCAAATGGTGCTGAACATTGTGCAATCATTGGCAAATATCCCCACTTCTCATCTTATGATGGAGGGAATGTAATTGATAAAGCAGTTGAAGATATTTGGGCCTAGGACACTACCCTGAGGAACTCCTGCAGAGATGTCCTGGACCTGAGATGACTGACCTCCTACAACCACAACCATCTTCCTACTTGTCAGGTATGACTCCAACCACCGGAGAGTTGCCCGACCCCGCTACCCACTGATTCCAGCTTTGCTAGGACTCATTGATGCCACACTTGGTCAAATTTGGCTTTGATGTCAAGAGCTATCACTCTCACCTCACCTCTGGAAGTTTGTCTGTGTTTGAACCAAGGCTGTAACGAGGTCAGGAGCTGAGTGGCCCTGGCGGAACCCAAACTGGGCATCACTGAACAGGTTATTGCTGAGCAGGTGCTGCTTGATAGCGCTGTTACTGACACCTTCCATCACTTTACTGATGATCGAGAGTATGCTTGGGTTCACACAACTCTTTCACCGAGCATCGGAGGCTGCGGGGTGATCTAATAGAAGTTTATAAAATCATGAGGGGCATGGAAAGGGTGAATAGACAGGTCTTTTCCCCAGAGCAGGGGAGTCAAAAACTAGAGGGCATTGGTTTAGATGGGAGGGGAAAGATTTAAAAGAGACCTAAGGACCAACTTATTCACGCAGAAGGTGGTCCGTGTATGGAATGAGCTGCCAAAGGAGGTGGTTGGAGACTGGTACAATTGCAACATTTAAAAGGCATCTGGATGGGTATATGAATAGGAAGGGTATAGAGGGATATGGGTCATATACTGGCAAATGGGACTAGATTAACAGAGAATATCTAGTTGGTATGGAGGAGTTGGGCTAAAGGGTCTGTTTCTGTGCTGAACATCTCTATGACAGTGCCCATATGAGTCTGTCTTGTCAGTCCTTAATGTATGTCTTCCATGTTGGATGTAGATCAAATTTCTTTAATGATTGAAAATCATGATCAATGCAATGGAGGGTTGAAATATATAGATGCTAATGTTGCAATTTAGTGCTCAATGAACAAGGTAAAACTGCTAATCAGGCTTGCATGCACAAATTTAAGAGGCAAGAATGAGGTGAGTACAGATATATTGAAAGAGTTTATAGAAATAGGGAGAGTTATGGCCATAGGGAATTTAAAATCAAGAGAATGCTTCACCAGGAACCAATACAATTCATCATAGACAAGGCTGATACACAAACAAGACTTGGTCTGGGTTAAGGTCCTTGCAGAAAAGTTATGGTCCAGCTCACATGGAAGGGACAATGTAGGAAACCATCTGGGAGTGTGTTGGAGTATTCAAGTCTATAGGTAGCAAAGGCCTGAATAATAGTTTTAGCAGCTGTTGAGCCAAGAGAGGGTAAAGTCAGGCAATATTTTGCTGTGACCACATAGTCAGCAGCTCATTGTGAACAGGCAAATTTAATGTTGGACTATGCACGGGGAGAGTAATTACAGAATGGAGTTTAAAGCAAGGAACGAAAACAATGGCTTCCAGCACATGCGTGAGAATTAAGCTCGCTGCCACCTAACGTGGCCGAGGGATTGGATGAAAACAGAAGGTGACAATGCCATCTGACAACATTAGAAAGAACATTTCCACATTTTCACTAACTGAATCCATAGTGGTAGCTGACACTCTCCAGTCAATTACCTATACTTTGTAGTAGAATCCCTAGGTGAACCTCATCAATCAGATCTGTAATAAGCAATTAAACAGATTTTAAAAGTAAACAATGTCTGTAGTCTTGATGAGATTCCAGCTGGTCTTCAAAGCTGATGGATTTTTGATTCACGTCGGATTGCCACACACTTGTCTTGCTTTTAGTAAGAGAAAGAACTCCCACCATGCCCTTCACTGATTTCAGGAATGCAGCAATTCTTACTAATTTCAAGAACAGAGCTAAAGCATGCTGAAGAAATTGAACTATTTTCCTGTTGTCCATTGTGAAGAGAGATAGCTTTAGATTCCAGAGGCACTGGTGGAGGTGGCACCTGTGCAAGCCAGACATGTTACATCAGAATAGGAGGGCTCTTGTGGGATGGTAGTAGTGTCCTTACCTTTGAGCAGGGAGTTCAAGTCCCGCCTGCTTCATAACATCTCTGAACAGGTTGTTTTTAAAATATCTGTATCCGAACTAAACAGCACCAGCATTTTTGCAGGGAGGTTTGCTAATGCTGTTAGGACGGATCTAAACTCGATTGATAGGGGACAGGAATCATGGCAAATAGTTCAGATGGAGAGAAGCTGAGATGGAATTAGTTAAAATGCAAGTGAGTCTGGAAAGCTGAGGAAATACAGACTAAATAAGAAAGAAAGGAGTTTAGCATAGCTAAATGGAATATGCTTCAATGCAAAGAACACAAAAAAATAAGATAGATAACTTGAAATCACAGATAACTATGAAATCATACAATCACAAGCCTATGAAAAAGACTTGGCTAAAAAATAGGCAGGATTGGCAGCTCAACATTCCTGGTTATATGGTAGTCAGACAAAACACAGAGAGGGATAAAAGGGGAAGAGGTTTTGAAATATTGATCAATGAGTCAGTTATAGCAGTGAGGAAGGATGTTATCTCAAAAGGATCATCAAATGAGGCCATATGGGTACAGGCCCCCAGTCAGTCAGTCAGGGAGAGATAGATATCAAACGTGTAAACATATTTCAGAGAAGTGCAAGCATAATAAGATAGTAATAGTAGGGACTTTCCATATACCTGGGATAGCTCTGTTGTGCAAGATAGGGAGGGAGCAAAATTCTTAACTTGTGTCCAGGAGAATGTTTTTGGCCAGCATGTAGAAAGTCTAAGTAAGGATGGGGGCAGTCCTGAACCTAACATACCTTTCACCTGCCCAGGTTGAATTTCAAATAACAGTAGGGTAGCATTTGAGATGGTGACTATAACTCAGTTACATTTAGGATGGTTTAAGAGAATATTAAGGATGAACTAGCACTACATGTTTTAAACTGGAAAAAAGCTAACTTTACAAAGATACAACTTGGCCTAAAGGGATTGAAAGCAGCTACTGGCAGGCAAAACTGTCAGAGCAATGGGATACATTCAAGGAGGAAATAACTGCAGGGTAAGTGTATTCCAGTAAAGACAAATGGTGGGAAGATGACCAAAGAACCCCACATGTCAAAGGACATCAAGGTTAGGATGAAGAAAAATGTTTTTTTTTGTGGCAAATACTGAGGGCTCAATACAGGAGAGTCCCTAGAAAAGTAAAAGAAATGCAGAAGAGAAATTAAATAGGAAAATACATGAGAAAGTATTGGCAGGTAAAATAAAGGATAACCCAAAGGTTTTTTATTTAAATATAAGAAAAGCAAGAGAATAAGAGAAAAGAGAATAACTAGGGAAAGGATAGGGCCCATTAGCAACCATAGAGGTAACCGTATGGACCTTGATAACGTGGGCACCTTCCTCAATGAATACTTTACACTGGTCTTCACAATGGAAAAGGATAGCAGGTCTAGACATCAGGGTGGAGGACTCAGAAATATTAGAAGAAATTAACATAGAGAGGAAGTACTATCAGGTTTAGCAATCTTATATCTGCAAAGCTGGATATGATCTACATTAAGGGAGGCAGGGGAGGAGATATCAGGGGCTTTGGCAGTAATTTTCAAAATCCTCTCTGACCACAGATGAGTCACCAGAGGACTGCTAATGATGTTGTCTCATTTTTAAAACAGAGATAGAGCAAGAAATTTCAGACCTGTCAGATCACCCTCAGTGAATGGCAGAGTTATGAGACAGAATTCTGAGGGATACACTACATCTGCATTTGCAGAGACATACTGGTCAGCATCAATTTGTTAAAGAAAGGTTGTCTTTGCCAAATTTGATTGAAATCTTTGAGGTGATAACTGGGACTACTGATGATGGTAATGCATTTATTGTGGTCTACATGGACTGTGGTGAAGCTTTTGGCAGACTGGTCAAGAAAGTCAGAGCCCATGGCAAATTAGCACGGTAAATCCAAAACTGGCTCAGAAGCAGGAAGCAGAGGGTGATGGTACGGGGATACTTCTGTGAGTGGAAATCTGTTTTCCATGGGGTTCCACATCATATGGTTCTAGGGCCGTTAGCTGCTGTAGTTACATTAATAATTTGGACCTAAATTTAGTTGGTAAGGTTAAGTAGTTCATTGGTGACATGAAAATTGTTAGGGTGATAAAGTGAGGATAGGCATAAACTGCAGGTGGGTATCAATGGATTGGTTAGGTGGAAGAAGCAGTGACAAATGTAATTCAACCCGGAAAAGGTGTGCAGTAGTGCACCTAGGGAAGCCAAGGGAGTATACAGTAAATGGCTGGACCGTGGAAAGTACTGAAGATCAGAGGGATCTTGGTGTGCATATCCACAGATCCCTGAAAATAACAGGGCAGATGGATTACGTAGTTAAGGTTGTAAATGGGATACTTGCCTTTACTGGCTGAGGCATGAAATACAGAAGCTGTCTGGACTGGAGGGTCTTGACTCTACATTCTCCTGAATCATCTGTGGCTTTAGGTATTCAGGAGGAACATCTGACATGGTCTTTGCTGTCAGTCAAAACTAAGGGAAATGGCAACTAAACCAGGAATACTACATTGCACTGATTGACCTGACCAAAACATTTGATTCAGTAAATCACAAGGTTCCATGGAGTGTTCTCTTGAATTTGGATGTCCAAGAAATATAATTATAATCCTGCAACTGCTTCAGGATGATACGGCTGCAATTGTCATGAGTGGGAAATCCAGACCAGCATCAACCAAGGCTGCGTGAAGTCCACACTATTTACACCTTATTGAACAGTGGTTTTATCTTAAAGATCAATCATAGATGAGGCTCCTACAAAACCAATTACAATGAACTGAACACTATGTCCAGGTCTCATCATCTTAACTCTCAAATAGCCAGAGTTCCAGACGGCAACAAAGAAAATGTTACAAGGTCACACAGAAATACTCCTTGAAGTACAACAGCATTAATATTAATAACTGGGAGGTGCTCGTTACCATTGTTCAGTACGGTAACCATCAATTTGCATCATGTTTGTGACCATAATGATGAGGCAGATCCCACCACCCTGTAGACAGACTGTGCATGATCTGCTGATTGAAAATCAAAGAACAATACAGCACAGGAATAGGCCCTTCAGCCCTCTAAGACTGTGCTGCCACATTTTGCCCTTCCATACTAAAAACTGTCTTCACTTACGGGATCTGTATCCCTCTATTCCCTTCCTATTCATGTATTCGTCCAGGTGCTTCTTGAGTGTTGGTATTGTGTCTGCTTCCACCATCTCCACTGGCAACACATTCCATGCACTGACCACCCTTTGTGTGAAAAACGTGCCTCACACATCTCTTTTCAACATCCCCCACCTCACACTGTGAACCTGTGTCCCCTAGTAACTGACCCTTCCACCCTGGGAGAAAGCATCATACTTTCCACTCTATCAATGCCATTCACAATCCTTTAAACTTCTATCAGGTCGCCCCTCAACCTCCTGTGTTCCAGTGAAAACAAACCCAGTCTATTCAACCTTTCTTCATAGCTAAAAACCCCCATACCTGGCAACATCCTGGGAAACCTTTTCTGTATCCTCTCCAAAACATCCACATGCTTCTGGTAGTGTGGTGACCCGAACTGTACACGATACTCCAAGTGTGACCTAACTAAAGTAATATAAAGCTAGCATAAGTTGTCTATCCTTATACTCAATGCCCCTTCCACTGAAGGCAAGCATGCTATAAGCCTTTTTTACTGCCTCATCTACCTGCGCTGCCACCTTCAGTGATCTGTGGACCTTCACACCCAGATCCCTCTGCATATCAATACTCATAAAGGGTTCTACCAGGTATTTCTGCCTTAATGCATGCTTCATTAACACGAATTGGCTATAACGTGATTTATGAATAGTGGATGCTGTCTGGATAAAGTGAACTTTCTGCTGTGCAGGTTTAGCAATTGTGCATAGCAGGAGATCTCACAAAAACCCAACTATCACGTTATAGAAATACCTGTATAATTTCCACCTGTACTTGACCTTCCAAGATGCATCACGTCACATTTGTCTGAATCAAAATCCATTTGCCAATTTTTCTGCCACTTGACCCATGTCCTGCTGCATCCTCTGACAATCCTCCTCACTAGCCACAACTCTAACAATCTTTGTATCATCCACAAAGTCAGCCCATTTGTTCACATGAAGGCACATGGCATAAACTCCCATGCAAGTCAGCAATTTCTTCAAATTGAGGGAAAGACAACAATACCAAGAAACTCCATGTAGATAGATCCTTGTGAAAACCAGAATTAACAGTGAAGGAAAGGGAAAGGAAACTATTACAGATACAAGAATGGCATCACATGAAAGCACAACCACCATTTCAATTGCAGTGGGGACACCAGAAGTGGATGCTGTGGTTTACAATAAAGGCTGCATACAGGTAAAAGATGAGAAGAGCTAATTTACTTTTTGCACAGCCACACAGGCTGCCTTGGGCACTTTTAAAAGCTGTTTCAGTACTATAGCAGGATCAGAAATCTCTCTCTAATACAGGGTTCCAAGCAAGATAGGTGTAGACTATGGGAGAGAACAATACCTACTGGGGAGAAGGAGTGGGGGGTGTGATTTTCCAACTTTTAGTATGTCAGCACGACAATAATACAGTTTAATCACTATTAAGTATCTTAGATTTTTTTTAAGGTTCATAGAAATCAGTCTGTATTTTCCTTCCTGACATTTTAATGCACTCTATATTCCCTTCTGAGTTTATTGAACAACCTGGACAAATTTTCCCTAAAAAATAAATCAGATTCAATAAAGTCAACATAAACCTTCCATTTCTTGAAACAGCAGCAACAATTAGTGAACATTTTTATTACACAGCCCATAAAATAACAGATTAGATACCCCCAATAATACACTTCATAAGGTATTATCTTGTACAATTAGATAATGTACAGAAGTATTCAAAGAGTTAGACTGCTCAAAAACTAACATGCATTCATTAAGCAATTAAAGTAGGCATGATTTGTGCTTTTTTTTAAAAGAAATAATTTTACAATTTAAAACTAAACCCTGAGGAAACCTTAACAACACTGGAAAATTGCATATTTTTAAAATAAAATTCTCCCAATGAATAACATCAAGATTGCTACAAGATAGTACAGTACAATGTAAACTGTCGATGGCAAATAATTCAACCTTCATTTAGCACATAAAATTTACTATCAAAAAACTGCAACTGTCCCAAAAGCTCAGATTTCCAATCAAATGATTGCTATGATTCTTCCATATTTAAAAAAGGAACCTGAACTTTCAGCTATTTTTTCCACAGAGGTAGAAAATTTACAGATCAGCAAATATTTATTTGGTGTATTTACCCTTCTGATTATAAACTCAATTAGAGAAAGAAAAATCAGCAAAATAGAACTATTCCCAAGCAACTCTGTACTGTGAAATTGACTATTCACAGAGGTCTAACCAAGTTCAGCAAACGTTCACTTTTCCCTTTTTGGTCACAATACCGAAAAATAACAGTGGAATGTAGCTTTATAAAAATGCTATTTAAAATAATGCTAAACACACTTCTAACAGTTTGAAACATAGAACTGAGGAATAAGACCAAAGGAGCAAATCAATGAGGCTGATTTTACTAGCTAAGCAGGTTTCGGGCAGGTAATGCAAGATGCTTTTGGTGGCTTAAGATGGACATTAGCGTATTTTAACTCATCTCATCAACAGCTGCCCACTGAAACAGGTGAAAGCAGTTTCCAGGAGGTGACGTTCTGACATTGAGTAGCACCAAAGGGCAGCCTGTAGGTGGGGATTGTTGCAGCTTTCTGTGTGAGGCTTCAGAGTGCTGCTCCTCCTGACCTGACAAATGAACAATTTTCACTGTTGTTTACACTTGGTGAAATACGCAGTGACTAACTTGCTCAGGTAGAGGCTGAAATTTACATAACAGAACTTCAAGCAGGGATTCCCATAAACTTCCATGCAGACCTCACCAACTGCAGATGAAATAACATTTAAAACAACAACAGCACAATTACAATGGTCCGTATAATTCAAGCAATGTTAGACAGTCACAATGAGTTATTTTGAAGTCCCACAGCCTACCAGGTCTGCTAGATTCAAATCGAACGCATCTTTTCACATCAGATTCCAATTCCGACTCTTACTCTGATTTGGTTTTGCTAATGTTGAGAGATAAATGGTGCTAATCTCTCTGGATACAAAGTCCACTCTCAAGTGGATTCTCTCCATAACATTGCCAGAAATTATCACCACTATTTTACTGAGTGGATGGGTTTGTGGGAAGTGGGCAACTTTGGAAAAGTAACGACATTTTAAGATATAACCTTCTTGATTCATGTACACAATTTATGCTCTGTGTTTTGTAATTTTTTTGGAAGTTGATGGGAAATTATGAGTTTTATCCTCTTAACAGTTAAACGAAATAATCTTTCACAATTCAGTCAGCCTCGAGCATACTTCATGACACTGGGAAAATTTCATTATTACTCAGTTCTGCATTTACTTGATAAAAGTGGATTGCATTTATACAGTATCTTTAACATACTAAAACATCAGAAGGTGCTTCAGAGCCCTAGTCAGACAAAATTTGGCACAAAGATAAAGAGAGAGGATCAAAGAAGGTTGAAAAAGGGTCTTTACACAGATATGAAACTTGCAAATGAAAGTCTAAAATTAATTGCCTTGTGTTCCCAACGTTTTCTGGTGATTGAAGCTGGATGTTGGTTAATTGAGCTGAAAACACAAAGGCAATGGATGGATTGAGAGGTGGTGGCAAGGTGGGGCTGGCTGTCAACAATAAGGGTCAATCCTAGCATCAAATCAGAAACAGTCACTTGAGGCAGCTCAATGATGAAAACTAGAAGGTCAAGTGTTGATCCTGGCAATAGGACATAACCTGGCCAAAATGGGGTAGGCAAAGGCAGTTTCATTCAATTACACAACAGAAGAAAGGCTTGGCGGGGTGGTGTAGGCAGCTGGATCAAACCCTGCAGAGCTTGAGAAATAGTCCATACTGAATGGCAGTCTGTCAGATTCAGGGGACATGGGTAACAGCAAGGGTTTAATGTTAAAGAGAGAGGTCAATGCCTGATAGAGAAACACTATCAAATAGCACAGGAGCCGGGAGGGAAAACGGAATGGCTATCAGCTAAAGATAAGTATGGTTGAGAGGACAGGACATGGATTTCATATAGAGCTCTGAGCTGGTTTGACCAGAAATAGAACAGGAACAAGTAAAAGAGTAGGTTCAGGACTAGAACAAGGGGGAACCTCAGTTTCATGGTTTTGGAGAAAGGAATAATGCAGCAAAGCAGACGAAGAGAAAGTTTGAATCTTAGTGGCAAAAAAGTCCATGATGGCCTTGTACTTGATTGTACCAATGAGTATAGAAGGAAATGAAAAGTCAGGCATGGTTTAAGAAGGCAGTTAGTGATACACAAAAGAACTTAATAACCTTTACTTAACAGAAAAATTATGGTGCAAACAACAGTTTTGGTACAGAAGGACCTGACAAAAATTGGTGTAGTCCAGCAAGAACTGGCAACAAATGACAGAGTTGGACAGCAAGTACAAGATCAAGTCTGCCCTTTGAATTTGAAGAGGTAATGGATAGGGGAAGGTTTACAAGGGAATCAACCATAGTTGGAAAGTGAAGGTTTTACTTGTGACAAGAGCATCAAACATTGAGTACAGCAAGTAACTGGGTGATCAATGGCTACAGAAATGTCAAAAATGGAGGGCCAATGGTCTACTTCAACATAGTGAAATGTTTCTTGTAAAGGAGCCTCAGAAGCAGATTAGATACTGGAATCAAAATTACCCAGTGTAGTGTGACATTGTAGTCACTAAAAGAACCAGAATTCAATCAAGGAGAAGCTGGATTTTTGCACAGGATCCAGCACAAAATAAAGCTGAGAAAGCAGAAGCCAGTGAGCAGGGATGGGCACTGGGCTAGAAAACGTAACCTTAGAATATGAGTGACAGAGCACAGTCAAAGGTACAGCAGCATTATCTTGATATGGAGAAGAATCCTGGAGTATGGAAAGTCAAATGTAAGCCACTGACGAGCAGAGTTTTTTTTTGGGGGGGGGGCGGGGGAAGGAAGGAAATCACTTCACCTTGTGTGCATTTTATTTTATACATACTTAACATTTGCAGCATCTGAACATGCTTTCATCCATAAATAAACAAGAAAGTATCTTCTGAAACTGGGAAAGAACACTGCATTCCCCAGCAAATCTGTGCCTTTAACACGTGCATCACTTTAGCATTTTGCTGCATTTAGTTGATGCTAACATTATACTGCACTTTTAATTGCACAATTATTTACATTATAGATTGGTTTTACCAAATCAAAACCTAATCTCCTTCCCGAATATCAAAATACAAAAAAATCCAAGAGACTGGCACACCTTGTTTAATACAGGACATCAATCATACACTTAGTTCAGTAGCACTACATATGTGAGTTTATACAGAAATCTCAGGAGATAAGTTAGGAAGCAGGTGAACATTTTTCGATAAGGCTGTCAGTAATGTAAATACAATGGAGGATTTTTTCATAGTATCGTTTTTCATCTGAGTAATTTACAGTCCAGGCAACCACTTCAACCCCTCTTTCAGCCCAGAACCGAATGTAGTCCCTACAGAAAGTGAAAATTGGAGAGTTACATAGATTGATTTCACTTCTTAAAAACAGCAAATGTATTTATTTCACTTTCCCTAAACATTTTTCCAGCATCTTCCTCCTCTCCACAGTTCTAGATATTTCATAATTAGTCTATTTAGACATGTTATCATATGCCTCTAGGCTTGAACCCAGGCCTCCTGGTCCAGAAGTAGGGACACTACCACTGTGCCATAAGACCCTTCTCCACAGTTCTGTACTTTGTTGATTGGAACTGAGTTTAAAACTTATTCTCCCTTTAAAGGCACAGTTAGGAGAATCTTTTCCCGGAGGGCAGTATATGGAAATCTCTTCCCTAAAAGAAAAGGACACTGGATCACTGAATTTATTCAAGGATGAGTTTGTTAGATTTTTGATAGACAAGGGAATCATGCATTATAGAGTATGGACAGGAGTGTGGTTCTGAGACCACAACCGGCCATGATCATACTGAATGGCAGAACTGGCTCAAAAAGCCAAATGGACCATTCTTGTTCCTAATTCCAATGTATTTGCAACCACATTTTTGGAAGCACTTTGGGAAGCTTCATTACCTTAAAGTTGCTAAAATGAACAAGTGTTTCTTGCAATAGTGCAAGATAGCAGATGCTTTCACACCATATTTTTAATGCCACTACCACACAAGTGCACAAACAATATCTGAAACACTGTCTATGGGGGAGGGAGTGGGTAGAATGGGGCAGGGTATTTATTTCCTCTGGCATCATCATTAAAGAAATTTGACCAGTGGCCAAACACAAGTAGATCATAAAAACAAGTGTCAAACCGTTATGCAACTATGAGAAAGTGTGAAAATATCTGAACTGAATCGTGGCTCTGACATAATTTAATAAGTTGGCCTCATGATGAGATACACTGAATAATCAAGAACTTTTGACAAAGTTGCACACTTAACTCAGCAAAAGGTTTCAAATTTGCTTGCATATAGTTGAAAAGAAGCAGACCTCACAGTCAAGCAAATTTGTTCTGGAGTACAAGAAAATCAGTGTAGATCTACATCCTAAGTCAATTTACCCACCTTGGTTCTCTAAGCATGAACAGCCTCAATGAACATAAATCAATCAATCTCAACTTTGAAATTTTCAATAGACCCCCAGCTCAGCTGCCTATTTTTAAGAGATAGACAAGGTATTTGCTGACAGCACCCCCAAATACCAGCATGTTTGCTCCCTTGGTCTGGATTTCCCTCTAATGAATTTTTTCAATAGATCACCCGGGAATCTACCGTATTCAAGAAATGCTAGCTTTTACCAATGCAAAGCAGCTTCATATTCCTTGGCTTTCGCATCATTCTGGTGATTTTCTGAGCAAATCTCTCCTCTAAATTGCCCCAGAGGAATAGCTAACTACTCTTTTCTCAACTGCCACATAATTATTAATTCATTAAAGTAATTAATAGATTATAAATGCTAATTTTAACTTAGTTATGAATTATCAAAAACAAACTTCAAAAAAATTATGCATAGGAGGCAGTTTCTTGCAGATTAAACCAAAGTTTGAAATTTGGTTCCCACGGGGCCAGATACCTGAACATGCTAACATGTTCTGATATCCTACTAAAGCTGACATAATATTAAAAAGCAAATATTTTAACACTGATCTCGTGAAGTCTAATCCTTGACTATCCATTGCCCCTAGGAGACCTGAAGAGGTCCAAGAAGAATCTTTTAAAAATATTAATTTTAAAACTAAATTTCCAATCATATATTTTGAGAAATTATGTGCATAATTTGAGTTGAGACTTCAGCTTGGTGAGGAGTGACTGACCGATCACAATCTATGAAGTGATATTTTAATTTTGATAAGCCAAGGCACTTAAAAACAATTAGCTTTCAGAAGTCAAGAATAACCACAGAGGTCAGGAGAATTTGAAGAAACAAATTTAAGAGGACATTTCAGAGTCGGACAGTTGAGATAGTTGAAGGTACAGAATAATAATTATCAAGTATACGCAAGATGCTGATAAAAATAGAGTAAGGCTCCAAAGTCTGTGGTCAGTTGTGTCCACAGGTCCAATCCTTCCAGCATGCAATTCAAAACTCCAGGTATTGTTTCTGCATAACACAGCAGTTCATCCAAGGCAGGAGAAGAAAACTTCAAATGAAGCCTTTAAAAAACCAACATTCAATTAAACTGCCAACAAAAAGCTGTTGAAGCTGTAAGAAAGTGGCAGAGTTTTGACAAGTCTACGTATCTTTTACAAGAGATTTTATGGCTGTTTAAGGGAACAGCAGGCAGAGAGATCCAAAGAAGGAAGCAAACAATACAAAGTGGATAGGAAACAGGAGGCCAAACTTGAGATATTCCTGGATAAGATGCACGGAAAAAAAGAAAACCTGAGTATCCATGAGAGAAAAGATCAGAAAGCTGTACAGAAAAATGAGGAGATATAGGTGACAGTGGCACTGAGTGTCACCTCTCTCTCATCCTTGTAACTACAAACTAGTGCATGGAATAGGTTCAATGATCTGATAAGCTCAGTCAAGGTATTAAGGCACAATTACTTCTCTTTCTTGGGCAATATTATTAAGACTCTGACAATTCATTGTCTAAATTCTCCTCACTAATATCACAAGTTCTGCCATTACTTGGCTTTGTTCCTTGCATTGTGTGGTGCATTTATTCTACTAAGAATAACTTGCATTGATCTTTAATAGCCACTCCCTCCACTTTAACAGAGTGGTACCAGTAGATCTGCTACTCTGGATGTCCAGTGCTACACAGGGCCAAACCCCCAAATGTCATCAGTTACCTAATGCACTCAATCATCTTTTGGGAGAAAACTGCAAATCACGCCTGACAAGAACAAGTAACTAGAGAGGGCATAGACAATACAGGAGGCATCATCTTCTATGAGATACAGGCCAATGAGCTTTTGAAGGTGGCACAGTAAAGCGGTGAGGTAGGACATTCTGTAGGTTAATCTTCAGTTTGTACTATTTTACAGATCAACATTACATCACAGACAGCCAGCAGCTTCCTCAACTATAATTATCGATTTAATACATCTTGAGTTGTGGTACCTCTTCCTCAGTATACCCTCATTCTCACACAGCAAACAGGCACAAGACAATGATAAACAGCAGAGTGTTAGTGGGAACAAATTGCTTCCATGTAGATGACGATGAGCCGGGTATTGACAATGAAGACTGGAATCCAAAGCAGTTGAATCCATGGTACAAGACCACATCCCACGTTTCTCTTCTAAAATCTCCTCCATTGCCCCTTGGATCACTCACTCCTCACTATCTTACATCATTTCATATTTTTCAGCCAGGAAAATAATCTAATTGAGAAGGTGACACTGGGTAATTGACCAAATACATGGCAGTCATGGGACTGGATAAGGATTTTCAGGCTACACTTCCCCTTAGAACTCAGATCAGAGGAATCCTTGCCCCCAAAAAAATGACCAAACCAAGGTGAAGGATCCATCAGCATTATAGCCAATATGGATACATGGCCAAAAGCTAGTTGAGATGCACCTCCCAGATCTAACCTGCACAAAACTCTCTCTGATTAAATGTGAAGTGTTAGGCCTATCCATTCAGTACATTACAAAGAGTGGCACATCTTCACATGGCTCAGGACAAAAGCTACGAGCTTTGCTTGTAAGATAAAGGGACAGTTATGTCCATTTTTCATAGTGGATGCACCAACATTTTCAAATGCTGCTGATTTGACTGACAGCCAATTAATTTTTCCTTATTTTTCTTCAATGATGGAAACATCACCCTTGCAGGTCACATTTGCTCTCCAAAGTGTCCAGTTAGTTCTCCCTACCAAGAACTATCAAGCCAGGAAAGCCTGGTCATTTAACACATTTGGCTAGCTATCAGACTGTGAGCTAGACCAGAATAGGTACATCCATTGCTGTGCAGGTTATGTCCATTATGCAACTAATAAAACAGCTTTACCTGGAAGATCAGGCTGTAGACTCTACAGTCTCTCTAGTCAGAATTCAGTTGCACAAATAAGCAGAAGTTACTAAAGCTCTGTAACTTCATGCTGGTATAAGTAGCATTCAAGAGCAAGATGAAATATTATTCCTCATTTGAGATAAGATGCACTGCTAAGGTACCATTAGGAGATTTTGTTATTCTCCTAAGTACAAACCTACATTTATCACTTGTTAAATGACCAGAGGAAAGTAAATGAGGTGTCTTTAGACTCAGATTAACTTGGAAGTTGACACAGTTGTTACAGAATATTTGAACAGGATCAACCCTGCAACAGATTTAGTAATCCAATTTGCAAGTACAATAATTAAAACACTGCTGGTAACTGGTCACTGATTCCTTGTTCTGGAGATTGACTTTTTAAAAAAATATTCACAGGATTAGGGCATCGCTGGCTGGGCAGCATTTATTGCCCATCTCTAACTGCCCAGAGGGCAGTTGAGAGTCAACCATGTTGCTGTGGGTCTGGAGTCACATGTAAGCCAGACCAGATAGGGATGGCAGTTTCCTTCCCTAAAGGATATTAGAGAACCAGATGGGTTTTTCCAACAATCGACAATGCATTCATGGTCATCATTAGACTCTTAATTCCAGATATTTATTGGATTCAAATTCCAACATCTGCTGTGGCGGGAATTTGAATCTGGGTTGCCAGTTTCTGAGGAAGGGTCACTGGACCCAAAACGTTAACTGTTTTCTCCTCCACAGATGCTGCCAGACCTGCTGAGCTTTTCCAGCAACTTTGCTTTTGTTCCTGATTTACAGCATCTGCAGTTCTTTTGGTTTTTATTTCGCCAGAACATTATCTGGATCTCTCAATTAACAGTCCAGTGTTGATACCACTCGGCCATCGCATAAGGATTCTTCCCACCTAAAGCCAAAGCTCTAACAGATAGTGTCCAAGCTGATGATCTTCTTTACTGAGATGGCTAACAAGTAAAGGTGTTTGCACTGAAATGTAAGAAGCAGATTACTCAAGTGTCTAATCAGTGTTTTTCATTCAGTCCAAAGCCCATCCCTAATTAACCCATGGGCAGTTAAGAGTCAAATATATTGCTGTTGGTCTGGAGTTACATATAAGAGGACTGAATAAGGTAGCAGATTTAATTTCCCAAGGTCATTAGGGAACCAGATGAGTTTTTTGTGACAATCAAAAAAGTGGTTACATGATCAACATTAGGCTAGCTTTATAATTTCAGTTTCTGAAAATTAAATTCAAATGTCACCATCCTTCAAGATGAGATGTGAACCCATTAGTATTAGCCTTGGCTCTGGATTACGGACCCAGTCACATTCCTATTAAGCCACCATCTCCCCTTAAGGTGGTAGATGAAATTCAGCCTCGTGCTGCCTGGACTGGAAGGTCTGAGCTATCAGGAAACAATGGTTAAGGTGGGAGTATTTTCCTTGGAGAATCAAAGGTTGAGATGGACCTGATGGAGGTGTATAAGATTGAGAGGCACAAATTGGCTGAATAGGAAGGCACTTTTCAATTAGTAAAAGGGTCAATAATCAGAAAGCATAGATTTAAGCTAGGTGGTAGAAAGCTTTGGGGAATTGAGGGGAATGGCCCCCGCAAAGGATGGTGGGAGTCTGGAACTCACTTCCTGAAATGGCGGTTGAGTCAAAAAAAATCTCAAAGCATTTAACTAGTATTTAGAATTCACTTGCATTGCCATGGCTTCCTGAGCTATGGACAAAGAGATGGAAAATAGGATTAGTGCAGTCAGATATTGGTTACCACAGCAGAAATGACTGGCATTATTCTGTGCTGTTTAGGAGTCTGAGTGACAGGCACGACTCATAACAGAAGGGAATTGCAGTGAATAATAAGACAGCTGGGATCATTGAGCAATATTTACCTCTCCCCATAAGAAAGTTGGGGACGGTTACCCACTTCCAATTTGAAATAGAAGTTAGCAGGCAATGAAACTGTTCTCAACAGGTAAGTTCTTCCTTAAGAAAGCTGCCTTCATTTTTACACCTTTTTTTATTTTCAAACTCAAAGTCTGCCTTGAGAATCCAACAGGTAAAGGAAGGAAAAAAGAAACAGATCCCCAAGATTAGATACCTTTACTGAAATGACTTCAGGCCAGTAGGAACAGGAGTTACCTCTGGCAAACCCATACCTCTCAGTTTCCTGTCCAAAAATCTTCCCCCCGCTTTCTTTCTGGCTCAAAGTGCCAGGATCAGGTTTTCATAAGACAAGTAGCACAGCCAAAGTAAAGCTCCTCTCACTCTGCTCCAACAATGTCACTTCTTCCCAACTTCAGAAGAGACTTCTTTTCCACCTCTTCAAATTTTCCATCACCTACTTAGCCGTTCCTAAAACCAAATAACCAATTTAACACTTATTTTTCCTGAATTAAGGCTGGCTTGATATTTTAAGAATCAAATAAAAATTTATGCCCAATTTATTGCATATTGGGTCACATAGCATTAGTAATTAAAGAGATTTTAATTCCATTATGACTGAACTTGAATTCAGAATCTCTAGAGATAATGAATGGTACTCAAACTCAATGAACCACTGAACAATTTTTAAGAACCAGAGTAAGATTTTTAATACTTACATTGATATGAAATTTTTCTGCATTAAAAATGCAGAAATACCAAAGAATTTCCACAAAAAAGCGTGAAGGGACCAGTCCAAAATGATATCCAGCAACATGTACCAGTATTGTCTATAGTCGTGAAATTTTGGTTTACCATTCCCATAGAAACTTAGCCTCCAAGGTCGATGTGTGAGAGCAGTTGCTACATTCTTGTCAACTTGTTTCATCTTCAATGGCACATGAATGAAATAAATATAAAATTAAACATTTTGTTTTATCTTGCATACAAAATCACCGAACAACCAAATAGCAATTGTATTCTAACATATTTCATAAAATTTTCCTTAATACTTATACAATTTCCAAGCAGAATTACAGAACAAAAACTATGTGCCTTTGATGGAGTTTAAAGCGTTTTAATACCTTGAAAATGACCAGTGGATCAAAAGAACACACAATGCTTTTGGTGTACAGTTCAGGATATTCCTGATACATCTTTTTCAGGGCTGCAGAAGCCTGAAAAACAAACCGGTTAAAATCTAAAATGCATGCCATACATATATACACATTTTTTAACCAAAGCTTAAATACAACTAAGACAACACTAACGATAAATGATGTAATTTATGTCTGTCATCAAGGCTGCATTTGACTGAGAACAGCATTAAGGAGCCCTTGCAAAACTTAAATCAATGGGAATCAGGTGAGAAACTCTCCACTGGTTGGAGTCGTACCTGGCACGTTGGAAGATGGCCATGGTTGTTGGATGTCAGTCATCTCAGCTTCAGGACATCTCTGCAGGAGTTCGTCAGGGCAGTGTTCTAGGCCCAACCATCCTCAGATGTTTCATCAATGACCTTCCCTCTATTGTAAATTCAGAAGTGGGGATGTAGAGAACCATTCACAACTCTTCAGATACTGAAGCAGTCTATGTTCAAATGCAGCAAGACCTGGACGATTTCCAGGTTTGGGCTGAAACGTGCCAATAACATTTGCACCACACAGTGACCATCTCCAATAAGAGATAATCGCACCATGAACCCTCAACATTCAGTGGTGTTAACATCACTGAAAGCCCATTATCAACTTACTGAGGTTGGGGGTTGGTGAGGGGTGCTTACGATTGACTAGAAACTGAACTGGATCAGCTATATAAATACAGTGGCTACAAGAGTAGGTCAAAGGCTAGGAATCCTGCAAGTAACTCACCTGACTCCCGAAAGACCGTCCACAATCTACAAGGCATAATTCAGGAGTGTGATAGAATACTCCCCACTTGCCTGGTTTAGTGGAGCTGCACCCATCCTGAAGGCAGACACCATCCAGGACAAAGCAGCCCGCTTGATTGGCACATCAACAAACATCCATTTCCTTTACCACCCAAAGCATTTTCCAATCCCATGACCAATACCATCCAAGAAAACAGCAGCAGCAGATACATTAGATACACCATGACCTGCAAGTTCCCCTCCAAGCCGCTCACCATCCTGACTTGGAAATATATCAGTGTACTTTTAGTGTTGCTGGGTCAGAAATCCTGGAATTTCTTCCCTAACAGCATCGTGGGTCTACCTACCACACATGGACTGCAGCAACTCAAGAATACAGCTCACCACCACACATTGTCAAAGGCAACTAGGGATAGTCAATAAATGTTGGCCCAGCCAGCAATCCCCACATCCCACAAGTGATCAACAAAAAAAAAAAGTAGCCACCTATGTGTGTGTTATATATGTCTGTGTGATCATTCCATTTTTGTGCCTGATTGTCCATGAACTGCAACTGTAGGACATAACTTGATCAGGACTGACGACAGAACAAAACATTTCACAACGTCTGAGAAACAGAACTTCCTGTATCCATTTGAAGCTTTCTTCCCTCGTCTTCAGTGCTTAAGCCAAATCCTTATATCGCCTTTAACACAAAATGTCCCAAGGTGCTTTGGAGATGAGAGCTATAAGAATAGGTAAGGGGTTGAATGTCGAACCCTAGAGGAAGAGATTAGGATGGGTGTCAGAAAGTTTGGTTGTAAGGATGGACTGAGAAAAAAAACAATTGAACTTTCATTAATACAGAACTTTTCACATTTTTCGCATCTCAGAACATTCCTTAGAATTTCATAATCACACTTATTTACATGAAGAAAAACTACAAACAGTGAAGACTGAGACAGATGTAGGGGTTTATGTAGACAAATCTGTCGAGAACAAATAAAACCCCATAAAAAGCTGTTTCAGAGTTTTAAAATGTTACAGCACGAATAGTGGAAAATATCATCACAACTATTCCCAAGCCCTGTTTAGACTACATTTGGAATACCACGGGCAGTTTAGGTGCAGATTTACCAAAACATTACTAAGGCTCCCACTGTTAGATAAGGAGAAGAGATTACAGCAACTATGCTTGCATTTCCAGCAATACGAAAAATTAAGGGGCAGTCAGAACTTTCAAAGGAACACACTGAATAGAGAGAGATTAACCTTTTCCAAAAAACCATAGGATATACCCTGCAGCCCAATAGTATCAATGTGGATTTCACAAGCTTCAAAATCTCCCCTCCCCCTACCGCATCCCAAAACCAGTCCAGCTCGTGCCCGCCTCCCTAACCTGTTCTTCCTCCCACCTATCCCCTCCTCCCACCTCAAGCCGCACCCCCATCTCCTACCTACTAACCTCATCCCGCCCCCTTGACCTGTCCATCCTCCCAGGACTGACCTATCCCCTCCCTAACTCCCCACCTACACTCACCTTTACTGGCTCCACCCCCGCCTCTTCGACCTGTTTGTTTCCTCTCCACCTATCCTCTCCTCTATCCATCTTCTATCCGCCTCCCATTCTCTCCCTATTTATTTCGGAACCCCCTTCCCCTCCCCCATTTCTGATGAAGGGTCTAGGCCCGAAACGTCAGCCTTTCTGCTCCTACGATGCTGCTTGGCCTGCTGTGTTCACCCAGCTCTGCACCTTGTTGTCTCGGATATAGGAGTATAATTAGGCTACTTGACCCACTGAATCTGCTCCACCATTTGACGATGGTTGATGTGTTCCTCAAGCTCATTTTTCTGCCTTCTCCTCATAACCCTTGATCCCCTTACTAGTCAAGAATCTATGTCTGTCTTAAATACACTGAACAATTCAGCCTCCGTGTCAATGAGTTCTACAGGTTCACCACGCTCTGGCTGAAGAAATTCCTTCCCATCTCAGTTCTAAAAGGTCATCCCTTTACTCCGAGGCTGAGGCTCTTGGGGTCTTAGTCTTTCCTACAAGTGGATTTTCGATTATAATATGTGTTTGAAACGAAAGAAGGTCCCTAGCTTAAATAAATTCTCCTAAAGGGAGTAACTAGCTTAATCTAGAGAGATGTCATCACAGGAGACCTCAGACCCATGATGTCCTCCTCTTGCACAAAGTGGGAAATAAGACATGCTTCCGGTGTGCAAGTAGTATGTCTAGTTGCAGTTATTGGCTCACCGCTTTTTGGAGTTAGAGTTGTGGGTGGACTCGCTGCAAAGCTGAGAATGTCATGGATAGCATGTTTAGCAACGTGCAGAAATGGAATGGGTCACCATAAGACAAAGTAAAAGGCTCACTATGGAAGTGCAGGCGTCCCCTTTGGCCATCCACCCATCAAACAGATACCATTTTGGATACTTTTGTGGGAGGAATGGCCTCTCAGGGGAAAGCAACATTAGTTAGATTCATGGAACCATGGGTGGTTTTGCTGCACAGAAGAGGTGGGGAAATGAGCAGCACACCAAAGTGATAAGGGATTCAATAGTAAGGCGCACAGTCAGGTAATTCTGTAGACACAGACATGAATCCATGATAGAATAATCCACGACAGTGTGTTGCCTCCCCAGTGACATTAGGGTCAGGGATGTCACGGAGCACTTTCAGGATATTGACGACATTCTGGAGCAGGAGGGTGAACAGCCAGTGGTTGTGGAACATATAGACGCTAATAGCATAGGTAAACAAAGTGATGAGGACCTGAAAGCTGAATACAGGAAATGAAAATGCAGGACGTCAAACATAGTAAACTCAGGATTACTCCTATTGCTACATGCTAGTGAGATCAGGAATAAGAGGATAGATTAGATGAATGATAGATCAGAAATCATGTAGCAGAAAAGGGTTTAGATTCTTGACACACTGGGACCATTTCTGGAAAGGTGGGACCTGTACAAGCCCGATGGGCAGAGCTGGGACAAATTCCCTCATGGGGGCTTTTGCTAGTTCCTTTGATGAGGTTTTACGGGGATGGGGACCCAAGTATAGGCTTAGGATGGTTCAGATTCATATCAGAAAAAGGGGAGATAAAACATTAGTGATGTAATCAGCAACTTTGAAAGTCAAAAGAAACAGGGTTTAAAACATGTCTGTATTCAATACCACTATTATTCCTACTAAAGAGCATAACCACATTGTATTCCAGCTACTTTGCCTACTCTCATGGTCTGCCCAAGTCCTTCTGCAGTCTCCCCTCCTCCTCAACATTACTTGTCCCCCCACCTATCTTTGTATCATCTGCAAACTTATCAACAATGCCCTCAGTTCTTTTGTGCAGGTTGTTAATTTATAGCTTGAATAGTTGCAGTTACAAAACTGAGCTCTGTGGACCTCCACAGACATCAGCGGCCATCCTGAAAAAGAATCCTATATGCCTACTCTCTGCCTCCTGCCAGTCAGCCAGTCTTCTATTCATGCCACCTACTTTGTTACTAACATGTTGGGCTCATATCTTATTTCGCAGTCTCCTGTGCTGCATTTTTTCAACTGAGGAGCTGAAAGCAAGAGCTCAAATAAGAGCATTCTAAAGTGAAGTTCTAGAAAACATTAGAAATACTTCTTCACACACAGAAGAGAAGTACAGCATTTTCATATTTAAACTGTCATTTCAGGTAACGTAATCAAGAAGGATTTTTTTTGCTGGACAAGAAAATTAAAGGTTCTGGAGCCAAGGCTGGTGGATACAGTTGGGTTTGGATCAGCCTATGATCAAACACACTGAATAGCAAAACAGATTCCAGGGATGAACTGACCTACTCCTACTTCTATATTCCAAATCATAGAATAACAAAAAATAAAAATGACACCATTTGGTTAATTACAGCCGTGTTGGCTTTGTGAAAAAATTGTCCAAACAGGCCCTTTTCCAAAGTTGTGCACTTTTATTGGCTTGCAAATATCAATTCAATTATCCACTGAAATTTGACACAAGTACTTGCAGAGCTCTTTCACACAGTACATTCCAGATTATAACCTGTTGTAGTAAATGTCTCCTCAGCTTGCCTTTGGGTCTTTTAGCAATTACTTTAACTCAGCTTCTTCTGGAAACTGTTTCTCCTTTTTTCATCATTTGCTCTCTTAAATCTTCCCTTAACCTTCCATACTCCCCAGCTTCTCTAAACTTTCCACATAATTGAAGGACCACATTCCTAGTACCTTTCCCGTAAATCTATTCTGCGTCCTCCAAAGGATGGCCTTGATAATGAAATACTTTTAAAATAGAGCTGCTGTTGGTAAGCAACTACAGCAGCCAATTTGTGTATAGCATTGGTCAATAAACATCTGATTAATCAACAGCCAATAGATATGTTTTTATTTACAGTAGATCCACGTAAAACAATCCAAAAGAAACCAGGAACTGAAAAGACATAGAAAAATCACTGGGATTAAGATATCAGAATGTGCAAATCATTGACATTTTGCAATAGTTGAGAAATATACTCTGGATGTGCACTATTATCGTTGATGTCAGTATACTGGTGATCTTACAAGTCAGCATTGCTCAGAGTCTAGAACAAGCCATTATATTAATTTGGCCATGTTCTGTCATTGCACATGTCAGCCCCATTAATAGCCACTTTGAATATCTACACATCTAATTTAAAAAAAGGAAACTTCTCAATTCTCATCACAATTGCATTCCAAGTGGGAAAGAGAAACTGAAACACAAAAATTAGGGACAGAGATCCAGAGGTGAGGCCCACTGTAACCAAAACATTGATCACCATGAAACGAAACTGTAATCTACAGAAGGTCAGATTTGAAAGACGACTGCAGAATGAGATGCAAAACTGCAGTATGTTGCAGACATGAGATGGGGGTAAGATCATTGGAGAGTTTTAGGAGATCAATAATTTTAAATGTAATAAGAGTACTCAGGTCAGTGAGTAAGGATTTAGTGCAGGATAGATTACAAGTGCTCCATTCCGGATAAATTGGGATTAAAGGGACGATCCAAGATGAAAGTTGACAGGAAAGACATTGGAGAATGTAGAAATGACAATATGATAGCACAAAATTGAAAGCCCTCTCTATCTATACGACGCACTGCAAAAATTCGTCAAAATCCTTTGGCAGCATCTTCCAAACCCATGAACACTTCCATCTCGAAGGACAAGGGCAGCAGATACATGGGAACACAACCACCTACAAGTTACCTTTCCAAGCCACTCACTATGTTGGAAAAACCAAAATCCTGGAATTCTCTCGGTAATGCCCTTTTGGATCTACCTACAGCACATGGACTGTAACAGCTCAAGGCAGCAACAAATGCCGGCCCAACCAGCGACACCCATGTCCCACAACTGAATTTAAAAAAAGCAAAAGGTACTAATGTAGGGATGTTAAAATTGAAAATATGAGAAATATGGCTTAGAGATAAAATCTAGTTTATATTCCAGCGTAGGGTCAAAAAGGGTTTTTAATAATCTGGTTCGTGCACTGAACGGCCCAAGAAGGACTTCTATGTTCTTAGCTCATGGAGGATGAGTGCCAACTCTGACATTTCTTTCCATTTCCCCTGACCATGACTCCACAACTGAACATAAAGCCATTATTTCAAGAACTGTCAATGACCTCATCTCCTCTGGAGATCTTCCTGCCACAGCTGCTTCCCATCTAATTTTTGATATTCTTTGCTTGCAATGCAGCCTCCTCCACTCAGGGAGGCCAAACATAGATTCGATGGCTACCTTGTGAACAGCTCTGTCCACAAGAACTACGCCAACTTAACAGTCACTTGCAATTTCAACAAACGATCTTTCTCTCATGCTCACATTTCTGTTCTCGGCCTGCTGCAATATTCCAGTAAATCCTAATACAACTGGAGGAACAGCACCTCATTTTCTCTTTAAGCAACTTTATATCCTTCTGGACTCAACATTGAGTTTAATATCTTCAGAACATGTAATCTGTTCTCTGACACACTAAGTATTCTCCCCAGAGACCACATCTTGTTTTCATCTTTCGGTTTTCAGTTGAAGCTGACTTTTGTTCTGCTATTAACATTCACTCTGGATCTATGCTCTAGCCTCCTCTGCTCTTTTAAACACAGGACAGAAATAAAAATGTGAACCCCTGTACCCCCCAACCTCACCGACATTAGCCCCATTAGACAACTCCTGGGGTGGGGACAGCACTGGTAAAATACAGAGTAAAGTTTCCTCTACCCTATCTAACGAGAAGGAAAGATTTCCTCGACTCTCAAAAAGAACATATCTTCAAATCTGGACAATCGAAAATCAATGAATAAACAAAAAAAAAAGACTCCCTCTTGACTCCGCCCCCTCCAAGCAAGGGGTTAATTGTAAAATAAATATTCCCTGGTTCGTTCAAATGCAAAGGAAACTTAAAAATCCTCTGCTCCATCCCATCGAATGCTCCCAGCACAGGGACAACAAAGGTTTCAAAATCCAGAGGAAAGTGCCTTTCTACTCATTTTAACCAAATATAAAATTCCTTCTTACCGACCCCATCAAGCACACCAGAGATAGGGACAGTATGGGGTTTAAATAAAAGCCCTCTTTGGCTCTTCCAAGGGGTCCAAAATAAATACAAAACAAAAAATGTAAGTAAAATAAAACAGCGCTTTGCTGGGCACAAAACCGAGAACATACACAAACTTACACCACTAAATCAAAATATCATTATTCAAACTGATGATACCTTACAGCCGCCATGGTGTCCATCGTCACAAAAGGCCTCAAGCCTCCTCTACAATCATTACCATCTCTCTGCTTTTTGTTCTAGGATCTCCCTGTTCCACTTGCTCCTCTCCATCTTTCTCAACAGTATAAAATCCAATGTTTTGCACTTCAGTTTTGAAAAAGAGTCATATTGGATTTGACACTTCCTGTTTTTAATTTTGAGCTACTTGCTGTTCAGTTTGAGAAATCTATGAGTCATTCTTAATTTGATGCCAGACAAGCATTCACAAGATTCACAAAAGTAGTAGCAAGTTGCAGCTGAACCTCTTCAACACTGCTTACAGAAGCTAACACATCAATTATTTCACTGAGGTACAACACAAAAGCTAGAAAGATGGAGAGAGAGAGATCAATAATGGAAATTCTGGATATGAAGGTGCAAAAGATGGGAAGCCTGCAGATGAGCATAGCAATTTGCCATCCCCTTCAAATAGACTTTGTTGGCACTTAAGTTCACATCAGCCATCTTCACTAAAACTGATCCACATCTTCCTCTATTTCTCTCTCACTCTTCCGTGTGCTTGTCATCAGCTTAAATGTGACTAAGGTATCACCTGAACAACTCCTTATAGTATGGAGTACCGTATCCTTGGGATAATGCGGTGTCTCAAAAATTTCTCACTGGATTTAATCATGACTGCCTTCTATAAATAACCTTTAGTTTTGGACTTTTCCATAAATAAATCATTTCCTTCTATTTACTCCAATAATTCTTTCGTAATCTACAGATCTCTATTAGGTCACTTTCAGCACTCCTCTCTGAGCCTTTCCCAGGTATAACCAGATATATCAGTTCTGATATTATTCTTAAGAATTTTTGCTTCGCCGTGACTGGAATGACACAAATACAATCATATGGAATTGGCCAGTCAAGCAAATGCAATGGAAGGTTGTGGTATAATTGATGCAGAAACCAGGAGCACTTGTTGAGTAGAGATGGAAACAAAGAGACTGCAGTGGTTCATGCAATATCCAAAGTCCGTGAATAAATAAAAATAAGATATCTAAGAGATGACCTTGAAGAGAAAAGTGGAAGAAATGTTGATTGAATGTTTCAGAAGATTTGGGTGAAGTGAAATGCATTTAACAGAAAGTGTCAATGTCACACGAAACTCAAAGAGAATAATTCATTTTTTTAAAATTATACACGTGAATATGAGAATTGCATGTCACACCCGTGTTACATAACAGTTCAAGGAAAAATATTCCTCAAAGCAGTTCTGCACAAAAATAGTGGTCTTTTAAATTACTCCATCAATATCCACTCAAAAACATATTCAGTTAAGACTTATTTACTTTGTGGTGCTCCAGAATATGCTTAATATTGGCATTAACAAGGACAACATCATCTTAAATCAAACTGACATTGCTCCTCTCAGATTCAAACGGATTGTTCACTCAAAACCTTGTTTGTATGTTACATGAATCAAAAAATATGTTGTACCTGCGCTGCATGACCTTTGACGTCAAAGTAAATGGTCATGTTGCCTTTGAGACTTTCAACAATAGCTTCCTCCAAGGTTGGGACTTTCTCATTTGGAAAATATTTGCTACATAGAACAGAAATGCAAATCATATTAGATACTGAAGGTTTAAGAAATAAATATTGAAATTAATTAAGTTCAATTACAAAAAACTGAATTGTAAAAGTTAAAAAACAAATTACATTGTTTTAAAATGAAAGTGTTTATGAAAACAGCATAAATATTTACAATGAGTTTTAAACATT
The DNA here is from genome assembly GCF_021869965.1 of Rhincodon typus. Lineage (NCBI taxonomy): Eukaryota > Metazoa > Chordata > Chondrichthyes > Orectolobiformes > Rhincodontidae > Rhincodon > Rhincodon typus. The sequence continues at coordinate 756,000 of NC_063352.1, read as the reverse complement.
GTATGATTGTAGTTTCCTGCACAACTGAACAATGAATGTACGAACAAGAAACAACGAAAAACAGTTAAAATTAATTGATGAATATCAAGGTTATTTCTAAATCAGAAGCAAAAACAGAAATTGTTGGAAAAGCTCAGCAGATCTGGGAGCACCTGTGGAGAGAAATCAGAGTTAACATTTCGGGTCGAGTGACCATTCCTCAGACTCAAAACGTTAACTCTGATTTCCCTCCACAGATGCTGCTAGACCTGCTGAGCTTTTCCAGCAATTTCTGCTTTACAGCATCCGCAGTTCTTTGGGTTTTTAAATTATCTGGTTTAAAAATTAATCAGAAATAAAAATCTCTGCTGTTACTCACTGACCAATCATCTGGTCTACTCGTACAGCACTTTATAGTTAGCCATACAGCTGAGCAGCAAACTGGAATACAAGTATTATACATTTTCACATAAGACAACCATGGAAGAGGCAAGAAACAGAGACACAGAAATTAGGCTCTACCATATGTTGAAAGGTTTCTTCCAAGAATGTAAAATCTTATTTCTGGATGTGTTTGTAATGCAATGAGTAGATTGAGACAGTTTTATCTGTTAACCACATTTTAAATGTGTTGCGACTCAGCTGTAGCACAGTGCTCTTAAGTCAGTCTTCGGAGGTTCCCAGAATGCTCAAAGGATCCTGGATGGCACTTAAGGCATATTTAAATTTCACCGAACTATGCTGCACACAATGTCAAACCCATTAGGTGAATGAAAGCCTTATTGAGATGTTCTCACACAGCCCTTATCTGGAAAGTGAGAAGATACCTTTGGACCTATAAGATAATGGAGCCATTGCAAAGCAGATACTGATTGTATTGCAATCAACCACATCGTTATCAGACTGCGACTGAATGAGTCCAGAAAAAATATTGATAACCACATACCCTACTGTAGTTCTCCAAGGTATTACAATTCAAAGGTACTGCAAAGAATACAGTTAAAACCCAAAAGAAGGAATTGATCAGGCTGCAGAAAATGCAGTGCAGTTTTCAAAGCATAGCCGGCTGCAACACTTCTGAAATAATAATACACTGAAAGAATGTAGTCTAATTCTCATCAATTTGAGATTCCATGGCAATAAATTTGAAAAGGTTCTTTTACTACTCTAATCAGCATGGGATACATTCTGATTACATACTGCAGTCTGTGCTTGGCTGCCGGGTTAAGTTTTCGGACATCTTCGAAAGTTAAGTGATCAAGAGAACCGATACCATCAGTTGTGCGGTCCACGGTACGATCGTGCATCAGAATAGGGAAACCATCTGAAGTAAACTCGAGATCCAGCTCCACACCAGTAGCGTTATTTTCAGCAGCCTAAATGAGGAGCGAGAACAGGACGTCTCAAAGGATTCATCAGCTTATATACGTGCACTGTAGCTTGATAGAACACCTCACTGTAATGCTGGCACTACATAATGCTGATTTAACTTAGACTGTCATGAAAAAACTCGATAATATTGATTATTCCCTTGATAGAACAGAGGATATAATGCAGTGACTTGAGTATAGACTAAACATTCTAGTAACTTACCCAAAAATATTTTAAATGGAACTGTAGAAACTTTTTTTATTTTATTTAAATCCATCTCATGGCCAATCTTTCTATCGCCTTTGCTCTGGCTCAGTGTACATTTTCTCTGATTACAACTCCATAATCCATAACATATCTTGGGGCTTTGTGTAAATTAAAGAACATAAATAGAAGTTGATATTCTTGTTGTTAACTAACAAGGAGTTACATAATTAAACCCAATCGTCTTCCTTGCTCACCAACTGCACAAACATATCCAGTACTGGTTGCCGTCTTGTTCTGGCAACTTTTCCCTTCAGTATCCAAGGTCATCAAAGAATAATACTGCTGCATTAGTTAGGATCAACTAAATCCACACAGGCCAAGGCTGATCTGAGATTTTCCAGAGCTGCATGGCTGTGAACTAACTGAAAACCCACATCACACTCAGTGCCAGTTTTAACAACCGACATGGATTTTCTCCTACAGTTGTAGGATAATTAAGGTGTTGTAACAAAATACTCTCAAGTTTCTACCAAGCAATCCACTGAAGATGGCGTCTCTCAAGACATTTTTTAAAATTCTATTACTCATCAAGTTTTCAGTTACCACACATTAAAAGATCTGTCTGACTGTCTCCTCCTTTGGCTAGGTGCCATTTTCTGTCCCCAAGGCCTTGGGATGTTTTAGCTATATTGAAAGTGCTATATAAATGCAGATTATTACTACATGTAAGGACCTGCTGAAGACAAGGAGATTCAGAAGGTTCCTACCAGAAACTTCACTGATTACATAAAATTTAAAAGTCAAAAGAACCTGTTAATTTTATTTGTGTACCAATTTTTTTGTTGTGCTGTAAGCCAACCTGTGGGACACTCTTTCCTTGCAGGAAAGAATTGTTGGGTGCCTTTTTACATTGGATCTGATTAGAAATGCAACTCTGCGATGTTGGGTATTGGTTAAACCACAAAACTTTAAAAAAGCTTTCCTGAGTAAGAAAGCAGTAAATCTTGAAAGTCAGAGTAATCAAAATGGTTTCAAGCTGAAACATTTTGGAGGCTCAAGATCCTTAAATATTTCTTTAAAATAGATCAATAGAGGTACTACCCAGACTTCTTCTCAGTTCTGTAACAATTATTAGCATCACTGAAAGATACACAAGAACAAGGAGCAGCAGCAGGACATTCAGCCCTTCAATCCAATTCTGCCATTTGTTAAGATCATGGTTGACCCAATTGTAACCTGAAATGCACATTCCTGTCAACCCCTGGTAGCCACTTAATCTATTGTTTACCAAGATAAGGTGACTAGCCATGATCTTTTTCCTACGGTTTTAAGGTGAGAGGGCAAAGATTTGCAAAGGATCTAAGAGGTAACTTTTTCATGCGGAGGGTGGTGCACGTATAGAATGAGCTGCCAAAGAAAGTGGTAGAGGCGGATATAATTGCTATATTTAATAGCCATCTGGATGGGTATATAGATAGGAAGAGTTTAGAGAGATATGGGCCAAATGCTGGTAAATAGGACTAGGTCAGATTGGGATGTCTGGTCAGCACGGATGGGGTAGACTGAAGGGTCTGTTTCCACACTGCACGATTTTATAAGAAACTATCTTCCACTGTTTTAAAAATATTCAAAGATTCTCCATCCACTGCCTTTCAATGTTTACGTAAGCAAGGAAAGACTAGCCACCAAGCAACTGAAGTAACTGATGTGTGACTGACAAGTTGAACACATCTACCAAAATTTTTATGCCAAATCTTCTGTAGTTACAGCAGTAATATATTTCCAAAAAATTTCTGAATCTTTGAAAAAAGTTCTGAAAATATATGGGTTGATGTTAGAAATAAGTATCACCTCGATGGGATTGTACTACAGCCCCACCTCAACAGTCAGAGAGAAATTGAGAAACATATGTAGGGAGATCGTATGTAAGCACAATAAGGTTGTAATAATGGGGTACAAAAATAGAAATTGCTACTACAGACTCAGTAGGTCTGGTAGCATGTGTGGAGAGAAATCAGAGTTAATGTTTCAGGTTGGGTGACATTCTTTAAAGGTGCTTGTGAAGATTTGTAGCTCGGGTTGTGGATGAAGTTGTTGGCATGCTGACCGAGCTGGTTGGTTATCGTACAGACGTTAGTATGGCATTTATATGATCTGGTCCATCTTAGCTCAAGCCAACCACAGACGTGCACAGGAATTCCTAGAGGCCTGGTTTTCAACCCATAATGCAATCAACAAACATGTGGAATTAGATTCCATATACAAATCCATGCAAAGCAAATTGGAAATGACATAACCCAACTTACGGACTGGATCATATAAATTCCAAGCAGAGTAGAACAACATCGCTTCATCAGAGGCCGCACTGATCATGTTACCTGGCACGGTGACGAAACGTCTGTACGATAACCAGCCAGCTCAATGAGCATGCCAACAACCTCATCCACAACCCAAGCTACAAATCTTCACAAGAACCTTAAAGAATGTCAATATATTGAAGGAGGAAGCTTTGGGTATCCTAAATTGCATTAAGGTAGACAGCTCTCCAGGGGCAGATGGGATCTATCGCAGGTTAGTGCAAGAGGCAAGGGAAGAAATGGCTGGGCCATTAGCAGATATCTACACATCCTCTTTGACCACAGGCGAGGTTCCAGAGGACTGGAGATTAGGCAATATTTTTTCCTTGTTTAAGGAAGGCAGCAGGGATAATCCCGGAAATTATAGGCCAGTGAGTCTGACGCCTGTGGTGGGGAAGGTCTTAGAGGGACAAGATATATGCACATTTGGAAGAAAATGGACTAGTTAGTGATAGCATGGTTTTGTCGGGGGGGGGGGAAGGTCACATCTCACCAGCCTGATTGAATTTTTTTTGAACAGGTGACAAACATAATTGATGAGGAAGAGTTGTGGATGTAGGTTATTGGGACTTTAAGGCATTTGATAAAGTCCCACATGGCAGATTGGTACAAAATCTAAAATCACATGGGATTTGGGGTGGGTTCTAGACCCAAAACGTCAGCCTTCCTGCTCCTCTAATGCTGCTTGGCTTGCTGTGTTCATCCAGCTCTACACCTTGTTATCTGAGATTTAGGGTGGGCTGGCTAGATGGATACAAAACTGGCTTGGTCATAGAAGACAGAGGATAGTGGTGGAAGGGCTTTTTCAGAATGGAAACCAGTAACCAGTGGTGTTGGGTCCTCTGTTGCTGATACTGCCGACAACTGTGAAAGGATACAAAAGGATATAGACAGATTGGCGACTTGGGCACAGAAATGACAAATGGAGTTTAATCCAGGCAAATGGAAGGTGATACATTTTGGAGGATCAAATTTAAGTATGAATTATACTGTAAATGGCAATATTAACATACAGATGGATCTGAGTGTGCAGGTCCATATTGGTAAAGTTAGGTCACATTGAGATTCAAGATGACCTTGCCACCTGGATACATGATTAGTTCAACAGCAGCTGACAGAGTAGTGATAGAGGGTTACTCTTCAGAGAGGAGGCTAGTTTCACAGAACTTGGTGCTGGGTTCTCTTTTGTTTGTCATGTAAATGATTTGTATGAGAATGTAGAAGACAGGACTGGTAAGTTTGCTGACAGCATAGTAGACAATGAAGAAGGTTTTCTAAGGCTACAAAGGAATCTTGATCACATGGGTCAATGGATGGAAAGATGGTAGATGGAGTTCAGTTTGGATAAATACGAAGTACTGCATTTTGGTACAACAAACACAGGCAGACATACAATTAGTGGTAGGGTGTTGGGTAGAAAAGAGGGACACGGGGGTTCAGGTACATAATTCTTTGAAGTTTGCATTTTGTGGGGGTGGAGGGTTGGTGAGTTTTGGCCAGGGTTGGTGGGTGGAGGGAGGGGAAATTTGCGCAGGGAGGGGAGGGGCTGTTTTGGAAGGGATTGTGGAAGAGGAATAGGGTGGAGGGCTTCAAAGGGAGGGTTGGGAGTTTGAAGATAGGAAGCCTGGAGGGCGATGAGGAAAGGACAGACAGGACGGCAACGGGACACTCACCTTCCTGATAGCCCCCAGGGTGTTCTCCGGGGCATCATAGCCGCCTCCCCGATGGGCGACCACCGAGAGGCGGCCATTGGGACGAAGCACCTGCTGAGCGACCTCGGGCGGCACGGGCGGGTATCTGAGCGCTTGCACGGCCAGGCACAGGCCCAGCACTAGTACCGGAAAATAGACCGGGTGGCACACACTCACCACCAGCAGTGCCACCACTGCCAACAGGAGCAGAAATCCGGCCACCACCGTGACATCCATCACCGGACACCCGGACACCCGCCCCCCCGCCTCTGACGCTCCAGCTCCGGCAACGGATCCACAAAGGCGCTACTGCCCCCCACCATGGACACGTCTCCATGCACCGCCCTCACCAGCTGGCGTCAGCACGCAGCCTTACGTCAGACGCTGCAACAAAGAGGAGAGGGGCGGGGCTAACAAGCGGGATTATTGCTGGACTGGGTTGGACAAGGTCAGAAATCACGCAATACCAGGTTATAGTCCGGTAGGTTTATTTAAAAACATAAGCTTTCGGAAAATACGCTCCTTCTTCAGGTGTCAGCCTGATGCCGAAAGCTTGTGTCTTCAAACACATCCGTTGGACCATAATCTTCTGATCTGTGATTTTTGGGAATGGCCTGAATGGGGGTCGGGGCTGATGGAAGGGCGGAGCCGTGAGGGGGCGGGGCTGATGGAAGGGCGGAGCCGTGAGGGGGCGGGGCTGATAGCGGGGCGGGACCGTGTGAGGGGGCGGGGCTGATGGCGGGCCGGGGTCGTGTGGGGGCGGGCTGATGGCACAGCGGGGTCGTGTGGATGACCGGGCGGGGCCATGTGGGGGCAGGGCTGATGGCTGGGCGGCGCCGTGTGGGGCAGGGCTGATGGCTGGGCGGGGCTATTGGCTGGGGGGGTGGAGTTTTGGGAGGGTTGCTGTGAAAGAGATGGAGTGTCTGTGTGAGGGTAAGAGGAGATGGGGAAGGCTGAGTAATGTGAGAGTCTGTTGGAGAAAGCACAAGAGGGAGGGTCAACTCTGTCAGGCTCAGAACCATTGGGAAACTTTGCCAAGCTGATGGCAAATATTCTCTCTAATAGCATTTGACAATTTTCATTTATCTGTAAATAGTTTATTGACACAGTAAAACATTACAATATTTTAATAATCGACTTAAAGTAAATTCACAATCTCACCCATCATTGGTGCTTCACAAGGATGATTCATGAATTCCATGGATATAGGAGCAGTATAGAATCCTTCCAGTGTGGAAGCAGGCATTTAGCCAATTGAGTTCACAACAGCCCTCCGAAGAGCATCCCACCCTGCACCCTATTCCTGCAACCCTGCATTTCCCTTGGCTAATCCAGTTAAACTGCACGCCCCTGCACAATATGGGACAATTTAGCCAGGCCAATCCAGCTAATCTGTACATCTTTGGATATGTTGGTTTGTCATCATGCACAGATCAAAGATTGGTCTATGTGGAATGGGTTTCAGTTTGTGGGACCCTGGCACCAGTAACAGATAGAAGGGAACTGTTCTGATGGGATGGGCATGACTTGAACCATAAAAACTGAAAGAACTGCGGATGCTGTAAATCAGGAACAAAAACAAAGTTGCTGGAAAAGCTCAGCAGGTCTGGCAGCATCTGTGAAGGAGAAAACAGAGTTAACATTTCGGGTCCGGTGACCCTTCCTCAGAACTCAGTTTTTGACTTGAACCATGCTGGGATCGGCTTGCTAGTGAATTAAATCACTACGGCTTTAAATTAGTGGGGTGGGGGAGAGGTAGGTTGGGAGAAGGGACATTTAGGCTTACAATGGTGCTTGTCCACAGATCCCTAAAGACAGTAGAACAGGTTAACAGGGTAGTTGGCCTAATTTCTGCTCCTATGTCTTATGTTCTAAAGAAGGAACATGGGATACCTGCCCGTTATCAGTTGTGGCTCAGGTTATAAGAGCAAAAGATTTTGATGGAGCTATACAAAACTTTGAGTGGAGTACAGTGTGCAATTCTGGTCACCACACTATCGGATGGATGTGATTGCACTAGAGGGGCTGCAGAGGAAATTTACCAGGATGTTATTTGGAATGGAGCATTTTTGCAATGAAGATAGGTTGGATAGGCTCAGGCTATTTTCTTTAGAGTAGAGAAGGCTAAGGGGAGCCTGACAGAGATGTATAAGATTATGAAGGGCACGTTTAGTGTGGACAGAGAGCAGCAGCTCCCCATAGTTGAAGGCTCAATAATGAATAATTTTAAATTGAACATCTGGAGGTTTAGAAAGCATTTGAGAAAATACTTTTTTTTGATTGAGAGGGTGATAGGAACCTGGAATGTACTGCCTGGGACAGTAGTAGAGGCAGGAAACCTCACAGCCTGAAGATGAGCATGAAATGTCAAAATATTCAAGGCTACAGGGCAAGTATTGGAAAGTGGAATTAGTTTGGTGCAGACTCGATGGGCTGAAGGGCCTTTTCTGTAGATCATAGAACTGTACAGCTCAGCAACGGGCCCTTCGGCCATGATGTTGTGCCAAAAATGACACCAAATTAAAGTTAAATGAAGAACCTTTCTGAAGAAGGGTCCCGATCCGAAATGTCAGCTTTCCTGCTCCTCTGATGCTGCCTGGCCTGCTGTGTTCTTCCAGTTCCACACTGTGTTATCCAGTAAAAGCTAGCTGTCTTCAAATCCCATTAGAGATGAATTCTCAATCAGTGAATGAAAGAGCTTTGGTGCGCAAACAATTTTGTGCAAACACCAAAGAACTTAAAAAGAACTGAAAAAAAGAAAAAGGAAGCAGTTCATCAAATGCTCTGATCCAGTATGCTGCTGATGAACTGGGTCTCCCTGATATTTTCCCAACCTGAATATCCATGTCTTAACTGCCTTTGTATGCATGTCTGTTTGTGAAGGGGGTATTTAAAAAGGAATAGAGTTTAAATTGTGGAGTAATAATTTAGCAATTCATATTTCCAAATTGCTATTTTTTGGGGTTAGCACGGTGGCTCATAGCACCAGAGATCCGGGTTCAATTCCAGCCTCGGGCAACTGTCTGTTTGGAGTTTGCGTGTCCTCCCTGTGTCTGTGTGGGCTTCCTTTGGGTGCTCTGGTTTCCCCCCATTGTCCACAGATGTGCAGGTTAGGTGGATTGCCAATGCTAAATTGCCCTGTTAAGTGTCGTGGGATATACAGGCTAGGTGGATTAGCCATGGGGTAGGATGCCCTTCAAAGGGTTGGTGCTGACTCAATGGGCTGAATGGCCTCTTTCCACACTGTAGGAATTCTCTTTTTCTAAGTACACAAACAGGGTGAATGTTTTCCTTTAAGGCAAATTTTTCAGGCAGGTAAGTTGGGAACTTTGGATAAATCTTTTCACATTTGTGAGAATTCTGGAAATAGTGTGGCTTGATTTACAAGCACTAACCCATTAAGTCACGGTACTTATTAGAAGCTTGGGTTTTCTTGTCCTTAATAAATCTTGCATTGTCACAAAACAATCTAAAGGGCGGAGGGGGTAGAGATGTAATGTCACTGAGTAGTAATCCAGAACCCCAGGTGAATTTTCTTGGAGCTAAGAACAAAATATGCTGGAGAAATTTAGCAAGTCTCAGGTGAGAGAAGCAGAATTAATGTTCTTCAGAACTCAGGCATTCTTCATCATTCATGTTCTGAAGAAGAGTCATGCTTGACCGGAAATGTTAACTTTGTTTCTGTCTCCACAGATGCTGACAAACTTCCAGTTTTTATTTCCACACTCCAGCATCTGCAGTACTTTACTTTTATTTTATGTTCTGGGGACATGGATTCTTTTCTGTCCTTGACAATTAGTGAAGTTTGAATTCAATTAATAAATCTGGAATAAAAATTTGATCTCATGGTGACCATGAACTACCGTTGATTAAAACGCATCCTGTTCACTAATGTCCTTAGGGAAAAAAAATCCTCCATCCTTACCTGGTCTGGCCTACATGTGACTCCAGACCCACAGAATCATGGTTAACTTTTAACTGCCTTCTGAAATGGCCGAAAGAGCCACTCAGTTGTACTAAACTGCTACACAGATTGATAAAAGAGGTAGACCGCTTAGTATTGTTCAAGGCACTGGCAAAACAGAATTTACAATGAAGTTCAGGTAACTCCAAAAGTGCAGTAATCCTTGCCACAATCTTTGGTTATTAAAACAGTCCTTTTCCCATTTCAGTCCACATTCAAAACTACAGTTATAAAAAAAGTCATTAATATAATGTAAATAATCATGCCCAGCACTGATCTGGCTCTCCATTAGTTACAGTGGAATAAATGATCAGAGACTTAACATTAATCATCTAATTTGAGGGATATGACAGCCATCTGGAACAAAGTTTCAAGGTAACTTTCCCCTTCCCTGAAATGGGACAATATCTGCAGCTTGGGCTCCAGATCCTCAACTCCGAACCTAAATTCTTCTACTCCAGATGTGTTTACTCTGGATCAACTTGGTGTTCAGCAGCAACCACATGCTGCAGTAGCAACATCACCCATTCTGCCATCACTGTGGTATCTTATTTAATTTGTTCATTTAATATCCTTGCCCTTTTCTTCATTCATTCATGCGATGTGGGTGTCGCTGGCCAGGCCAGCATTCATTGCCCATCCCTAATTGCACAGAGGGAAGTTAAGAATCAATCATATCATCATGTAGGAGGTGATGGCCTCATAGTATTATCGCTGGACTAATAATCCAGGGACCTAGGTAATGTCCTGGGGATCTTGTTTGAATCCCACCCTGACAGATGGTGGAGACTGAATTCAATAAATCTCTGGAATTGAGAGTTTAATGATGACCAGAATCCACTGTTGATTGTTGGAATAACCCATCTTGTTTACTAATATCATTTACTGAAGGAAACTGCCATTGTTATCTGGTCTGGTTTACATGTGACTCCAGACCCACAGCAATGTGGTCGACTCTTAAACTGCCCTCTGGGCAATTAGGGATGGGCAATAAATGCTGCCTAGCCAGTGATGCCATCGTCCTGTGAATGAATAAAAATAAGTAGGCCAGACCAGGTAAAGATAGCAGTTTCCTTCCTGAAACATTAGTGAACCAGATAGGTTTTTCCCAACAATCAACATCATTATCATGAGACTCTCAATTCCAGATTTTTATTGTATTCAACTTCCAGAATCTGCCATGGCAGGATTCAAAACCAGGTCTCCAGAACATTAACTGAGTTTCAGGATTAACAGTCTAATGATAATACCACTAGCTCACTGCAAAACTACGACGCAAGATGGTGTTGCAGTAGTGCTCCTGAGCCCGGGGCACATCTGCTTTTCTTTTCTTTTTTTCCTCTTTGCTCTTTTTTCTCCTTTTTTTCCTTCTTTTTAATTACCTTTTGTGAAGAGCTCGGTCATGGTAAAGGCATCAGCCATGATGGCATCGGTGGCTGTGAAGTGAGCCCTGTGTGGACTCGTGGTGGAGGCATTGGAGTTTGGGTTCCTGGTGGCTTCTGCATTGACAAGGTGGACCCAGCGCTGCAGTAGAGGTGTGTTTGGGTTGTTGGTGGTGTCTGTGTCCAGCGCAAATTCATGGAGGCGGCAGCGGGTGTGAGTTTGAGACCTGATGGCATGAGCAGCATCAGCGAGGTGGGCCCAGAGAGGACCCTTGGCAGCAGCAGTGGTGTTGAGTTCAAGCCAGTGCAGAATCCGGGGGCATTAATGACATCCGGCAAGGATTCATGGTGGCAGCAGCATCGGTGGGAGATGAGATGGCGCCAGAGAGTGGTGACTCTTTTACTTTGAACATAAAACAGGAAGGACTGTAAAGTTGAACTTTAGTTCTTTATTTTTCTGCCTTTATATTCTAAGTTTTAGTTTTTTTTTGTGTTTCAAGACGGCCAGAGAATGAGGTTGTGGACATGCTCACTGAGCCGGTGGGTTTGGATGCAAACGTTTCATCACCCTGCTAGGTAACATCGTCAGTGCGCCTCTGTTGTTGTGTATCCATATTGTCAGTTTTCTTCTGGTTTGGCCTATGTAGTGTTTCTCACAGTCCTTGCATGGTATTCTATACATTACACCTGTTTTGCTGGTTTTGGGTATGGGATCCTTTACGTTTGTCCGTAGCTATCTTAGGGTGTTGTTGGACGAAAACTGACAATATGGACACACGAACACCAATTAGCTACCAAGAGACACGACCAGTTCTACTTGTCTCACTACACATGGACAACGAGGGACACAAATTCTATTGGGACAACTCATCCATAATCGCACAAGCCAGACAGAGACATGCCAGGGAATTCCTGGAGGCCTGGTATTCCAACCGAAACTCCATCAACAAACACATGGAATTAGACCCTGTGTACAAACCACTGAGAAACAGAACCGGAAGTGATGCCAACCACCCCAGCAAACTGAGGCATATAAATAACAAATGGGACAGAACACCGGCACTTCACCGGAGGCGCACTGACAATGTTACCTAGCAGAGTGACAAAACATCTGCATCCAAACCCACCAGCTCAGCAAGCATGCATGCAACCTCATCCACAACCCGAGCTATCTTTTCAAAAACTTTAAATGGACAGAAAATGGCAACACCATACAACACTTGTCACTATATTTTGTAACAAAAGACAATTGAAAATAAATAAATTAAATCAAATCAAATCATTGCCTCGCCTTAGTGGTATTAAAAAAATTCCAACATTAATTTTCTGCTTATAATGCTCTTTTTAAGAAAAAAAGGAAGGCTTTTTTTTCCTGGATGATGTTGAGCTTCTTGCGTATTATTGCAGCTGTGCCCATCCAGGCAAAAGGGGAGTAAACCATCAAACTCCTGACTTCTGTCTCGTAGATAGCTGACAGGCTTTGGGGAGTCAAGAGGTGAGTTACATGTTGCAGTATTTCCAGCCTCTATCCTGCTCTTGGAGCCACTGTACTTTAGGGCTGGCCTAGTTCAGTTGCTAGTCAGTGGGTAACCCTACTGTTGGGTTGTTGATGGTGAAGATTCAGTGACAGTATGCCATTGAATTTCAAGAGGAGGTGGTTAGATTGTCTCTTACTTGAGACGATCATTGCCTGGCATTTGTGTGTCATAATTGTTACTTTAATAATAAAACAGAAGTTTATTACACAAAAGTTAGGATAGAACATAACAAACATGCTACTCAAATATCAGTGAGAGAGTTCACTTCCCTATCACATCTAGAGTTGTAGAGTCATAGACTGTGCAGCACGGAAACAGAACCTTCGGTCCAACTTGTCCTTGCTGACCAGATATCCTAAATTAAGCTAGTCCCAATTGCCAGCATTTGGCCCATATCCCTCTAAACCCTTCCTATTCAGGGACCTATCCAGATTACTATCATATGTTTTAATTGTATCAGCCTCCACACTTCCCCTGGCAGCTCATTCCATACACTTACCACCCTTTGCATGAAAAAGCTGCTCCCTACAATGGGAAAAAGACCTTGGCTATTCACACTATCCATGCTCCTCATGATTGATAAAATCTCAAAGGTTTCCCCTCAGCGTCCGGTGCTCTAGGGAAAATAGCCTCAACCTTTTCAGCCTCTCACTTTAGCTCAAACCCTCTAACCGCGGCAACATCTTTGTAAATCTTTTTCGTAGTTTAACAATATCTTTCCTATAGCAGGAAGACTAGAATTGGTTGCGGTATTCCAAAAGGGGCCTAACCACTGTCCTGTACAGCTGCAACATGGCCACCCAACTCCTTTAATCAATGCACTGACCAATAATGGCAAGCATACCAAACACCTCCTTCACTATTCTGTCTACCTGTAATTCCACCTTCAAGGAACTATGAACTTGCATTTCAAGGTCCCTTTGTTCAGCAACACTCCCCACGAACGTATCATTAAGTGTATAAGTCCTGTCCTGATCTGCCTTACTAAAATGCAACACTTCACGTTTACCTAAATTAAGATCTTCATCTGCCACTCCTTTGCCATTGGCCCATCTAATCAAGGTCCCATTGCATTATAAAATAACCTTCTTCACTGTCCTCTATACCACCAATTTCAGTGGTTTAACTTGAATCTTTCTTTCAATTTCTGGTCTTGAGAGTTTGATAGCCTCTTCTTGGAGTATTCACATGCTGAGCATAGACCTAAAGGCTTTGAATATCTCATTCAGGGTTCTACCAAACACTTCTGATCTGCAACATTCATACTAACCTCTTTACAATGAAGTAACCTACTTGCCAAAAGTTCTGAACTATCTCTTTCTGCAGGAGAAACTGTTGTATACATCTCATTTTCATTACAACTTGTGTGAACTGAACCCAAAAGGCTTTCCAAGCTATGGGTGTTTCCTCGAAGTAAAACAGAAAATTCTAGACACTTCTAACTGCAAACTAATGCTCTTCAATGGTTACTTTGTCTATTTGTAAAACTCTGGGAAATCTTTCTCTCAAACCAGTCTTTTAAAATAAAGCTCAGCTCTTGAAATATTGACAAGTTAATTATTCAATGCCTTCATAGACATTGAGTAAAACCCACAAACTACTAGTTCAAAAGCCAACCTTCAAGATAAAGAGCATGAAAATATACATTAATCATACACTGTTGTGCCTCACTGTGACAGTGCACTGGAATTAAGCCCTGCTATTCCCAGAATCATCACAAAATTAAAGATTTTCAGACCTAGATTGGCACAAAGCATGGTTTCTGTGCTTAACAAGAATGACTATTTATTACAAACAAATAGATTCTAGCTACAGTTAAATAATCATTAATTGCTGACGTATAACTTTACTTGTTAAACCCTAATTCCGTCATATACACATACAGACAGGAAATAAAACATGGCGCAACGGGCAGAGAGAAAGACTGGGAAGATTGTTCACTGGTTGTTGTCCACAGGGTTTGCTGAGATGATTCTTGTGCTGATCAGAATGCTGCTTCTTTATCTTTCCTCTCCAGATACTTATAGTCATTTGCAAAAGGCACAAAGTGACTGATTCCCAGTTATAAATGCCTTTGACTTACTTATTAAAAGTCACAGTTTACAGCAACTGGAAAAGGGAAATAAATTGGCAATCTTCAGGCTTCAGATGCTTTTTTTTCCCTTTATTCATTCACAGGATGAGGGTGTCGCTGGTTAGGCAGCATTTATTGCCCATTCCCAGAGGGCAATTGAGAGTCAGACACATTGCTGTGGGTCTGGTGTCACATGTAGGCCAGACCAGGTAAAGATGGCAGTTTCCTTCCCTAAAGGACATTAGTGAACCAGATGGATTTTTCCGACAATCGACAATGGATTCACAGTCATCATTAGATTCGTAATTCCAGATTTTTATTGAATTCAAATTCCACCATCTGCCGTGGCAGGATTTGAACCCAGGTCCCCAGAACATTATCTGGGTCTCGAGATTAACAGTCCAGAGATAATACCACTAGGCCATCACCTCCCCATACTTCAGAACAAAAGCAATTCTTTTTCCTTCAGTGGTCTGATGGTTGCTGCCAGAACATTCACACCCACAAGCTGTTCAGATACCTATGTGCCAAACACATAGTTGTTAGCCAGCAGAAAACCTTTTCCACTAGTCCATAGACCAATCATGTACTTATTGCCAGCCAAAGCTCCATTCACACAAACTCATTCAAACTGGGCTTTCCCGACTGCTTGAACAAGTAGCTCTGTAAACATTTGAGTGTCAGGTTACTTGCTTTATAAAGTGAATCAATCCTCAACAATCCTTGGTTTTTCAAAGTTATTTTCCCATTTCAATCTTCAAGTAAAACTACAGAAAAAACAAAGAGACAATCTTTACAACGTCATACATCACACTTTGTAAGGTGAATGTCTGAAACTGAGATTCACTGTCCCATATTAAGAGTGTTAGTATGGTGACTGAACTGGTAGAGAATCTTGATCACAGGAAGTAGAATTGGTTACGTCACATGAACATGTGAGAGTGTTATCACTGTAAAGACGAAGAAAGAGTAAGTGTGTCAGATGGCAAGGGGATGTGGAGAATGACACGGACAGTAAGGAGGAGGGATAGACAGTTCACAAAGTGTACCTTCTACAAATTGATTAAGAACACAGAACATAGAACAGTGCAGCACACTACAGGCCCTTTGGCCCACGATGTTGTGCCAACCTATTGTCTTGCTTGAAGATCAAACTGTCCTGCATACCCTACATTTTACTATCATCCATGTGCCTATCCAAGAGTCGTTTAAATGTCCCTAATGTATCTGACTCCATTACCACCGCTGGCAGCGCATTCCACGCACCCACCATTCTCTGTGTAAAGAACCTACCTCTGACATCTCCCCTATACCTTCCTCTAATCACCTTAAAATTATGCCCCCTCGTAATAGTCATTTCTGCCCTGGGAAAAAGTCTCTGGCTATCCACTCTATCTATGCCTCTCATCATATTATACATCTCTATCAAGTCACCTCTCATCCTTCTTCACTCCTTTGAGAAAAGGCCAAGCTGCCTCAACCTTTCTTCGTAAGACCTGCCCTCCAGTCCAGGCAGTATCCTGGTAAATCTCCTCTGCACCCTCTCTAAAGCTTCCATATACTTCCTATAATGAGGCGACCAGAAATGAACACAATATTGCTAGTGTGGTCTAACCATGGTTTTATAGAGCTGCAGCATAACCTCGTGGCTCTTAAACTCAATTCCCCTGCCAATGAAAGCCAACACACCATACACCTTCTTTACAACCCTGTCAACTTGGGTGGCAAGTTTCAGGGATCTATGGATGTGGACCCCAAGATCCCTCTGTTCCTCCACACTGCCAAGAATCCTGCCATTAATCCTGTATTCTGCATTCAAATTCGACCTTCCAAAATGAATCACTTCACACTTATCCAGGTTGAATTCCATCTGCCACTTCTTTACCCAGCTCTGCATCCTGTTCCGTTGCAACCTACAACAGCCCTCCATGCTGTCCACAACTCCACCAACCTATGTGTCATCGGCAAACTTACTAACCCACCCTTCCACTTCCTCATCCAAGTCATTTATAAAGATCACAAAGAGCAGAGGTCCCAGAACAGATCCCTGCGGAACACCACTGGTCACCGAGCTCCAGGCTGAATACTTTCCATCTACTACCACCCTCTGTCTTCTGTTGGACAGCCAGTTCTGTATCCAGACAGTCAAATTTCCCTGAATCCCATGCCTCCTTACTTTCTGAATGAGCCTACCATGGGGAACCTTATCAAATGCCTTGCTAAAATCCATATACATCACATCCACTGTTCTACCTTCATCAATGTGTTTTGTCACATCCTCAAAGAATTCAATAAGGCTTGTGTGGCATGACCTACCCCTCACAAAGCCATGCTGACTATTTCTAATCAAACTGTGCTTTTCCAAATAATCATAAATACTATCTCTCAGAATCCTCTCCAATAATTTGCCTACCACAGAAGTAAAATTGACTGGTCTGTAATTCCCAGGATTATCCCTATTCCCTTTCTTGAACAAGGGAATAACATTTGCCACCCTTCAATCATCTGGTACTACTGCAGTGGACAGTGAGGACACAAAGATCATCGCCAAAGGGGCAGCAATCTCTTCCCTCACTTCCCATAGCAACCTTGGGTATATACTGTCCGGCCCAGGGGACTTATCTATCCTCATACAGCATAGAACAGTACAGCACAGTACAGGCCCTTCAGCCCACAATGTTGTGCCGAACTTTTACCCTAAACCTAAGGTCTATCTAACCTCCACCCCTACCTTATACTATCATCCAAATGCCTATCTAATAGCCACTTAAATGCCCCAATGAGGCCGACTCCACAACCCTCTCTGGCAATGCATTCCACGCCCCGACCACTCTCTGAGTAAAGAACCTACCTCTGACGTCTCCCCTATATCTACCTCCACTCACTTTAAAACTATGCCCCCTCGTAATAGCTACCTCCACCCGAGGAAAATGTCTCTGGCTGCCTACTCTATCTGTATCTCTGATTATTTTGTACACCTCTATCAAGTCACCTCTCATCCTTCGTCATTCTAAAGAGAAAAGCCCTAGCTCTCTCAACCTTTCCTCGTAAGACCTTCCCTCCATTCCAGGCAACCTCCTGGTAAATCTCCTCTGCACCTTTTCCAACACTTCCTCATCTTTCCTGTAATGAGGCGACCAGAACTGGACACAATATTCCAGATGTGGCTGAACCAGGCTTTTGTAAAGCTGGAGCATAACTTTACGGCTCTTGAACTCAATCCCTCTATTAATGAAAGCTAACACACCATATGCATGTTTTTCAACACATCATGTTTTTCAAAATTTCTGGCACATCCTCCTTCTGAACATCAACCTGTTCAAGCATATCAGTCTGTTTCATGCTGTCCTCACAAACGTCAAGGTCCCTCTCACTGGTGAATACTGAAACAAAGTATTCATTAAGGACCTCCCCTACCTCCCCTTGAATCGAGCGGCAGGAGTGGTGAGGGTGTGAGCCGGGGGAAGCCAGGAAGGTAAGCTTTTTCCTATAAAAACTTAACTCGTGAGTCAGCGGCCTACTTGATTCGAGTAGCGGGAGTGGTGAGAGCGCGAGCTGGGAAGTGAACTATTATATTCGGGCAGAGATAGTAGGAACTGCAGATGCTGGAGAATCTGAGATAACAAGGTGTGGAACTGGATGAACACAGCAGGCAACCCTAACCCTAACCCTATCTCTATTAGATTCGGGCATTGGCTAAACCCAAAACACTACATGTGAAGTGTCTCCCAACCATCCTCCTCCTCTAACCAAAATAAAAGACTGTGGAAGGTTGGTAAGGTAAAGTAAGTCTTTCTTTTCTTTATCAACAAATTTAATTAACTCATTCTAATCAATTAATAAAGTAAATAACTAAGTAGAAATGGCTGGACGGGTGATGTGTTGTAGCTGTATGATGTGGGAGCTGGCTGATCCCATTGCGTGCTGCAGTGACCACATCTACAGCAAGCGTTGGTGGCTCGAGGAACTTTGGCTCAGAGTTGATGAGCTGGAATCTGAGCTTCCAACACTACAGCACATCCGGGAGGGGGAGAAGTACCTGGCCGATTTGTTTCAGGAGGCAGTCACACCTGGTAGATTAAGCACTTCAAATTTGGTCAGTGGCCAGGGACAGCAGGGTGTGACTGTAAGCGAGGCAGGTAGAGGGATCCTGCAGTCAGGAACTGAGGAGCCTCAGCTCTTGACCTTGTCCAACAGGTACGAGGTATTTGCTCCCTGTGTGGATGAGGAAAAAGGCTGCAGGGAAGATGAGCCAACTGGCCACTGCACCGTGGTACGGGAGGCCATTCAAGAGGGGGGAGCAAAAAGACAAGTGGTAGTTGTAGGGGATTCTATAATTAGGGGAATAGATAGTATTCTATGTAAGCAGGATCGCGAGTCCCGCATGGTGTGTTGCCTGCCTGGTGCCAGGGTAAGGGATATCTCTGACCGGCTGGTAAAGATATTGGAGCGGGAGGGGGAGGATCCAGTTGTTGTGGTCCACGCCGGAACAAACAACATAGGCAAGACAAGGAAAGAGGACCTGTTCAGAGATTATCAGGAGCTAGGAACCAAATTAAAGAACAGGTCCTCAAGGGCTATAAGCTCCGGACTACTCCCTCAGCCAAGTCCTAATTGGCATAGGGACATGAGAATAAGCAAAGTAAACACATGGCTAAAAGAGTGGTGCGGGAAAGAGGGGTTCCTTTTCATGGGGCACTGGCATTATCAGGAGGGATCTGTACCACTGAGACGGTCTCCACCTGAATCGAGTTGGGACCAACTTTCTAGCGAAAAGGGTAAATAGGCCGGTCAACAGGACTTTAAACTAGAAAGTGGGGGGGAAGGGAATGGTGAAACTTGCCCCAGTGGGAAACAAAGCAGCAGGTTAACATCTGTCGTGGTGGATTCAACTAAATGGAACAATATGAAAGAAATGACAGGGAAAGAGAATTCAGGAGAGGTTATTAACATCTCCAGCACAGACACAAATAGGTCAGAGTGTTTGGAAAAGGCTAGCAATCAAACACTGGAAAAAAAATGAAAATGAGAAGAGGGAGGGTTAATACAGGACTGAAGGTGTTATATCTAAATGCACACAGTATAAGGAATAAGGTAAATGAGCTTGTGGTGCAGATTGAAACTGGCAGGTATGACGTGGTAGGCATCATGGAGACGTGGCTGCGAGGGGATCAGGATTGGGAACTGAATATCCAAGGATATACATCCCATTGAAAAGATAGCCAGGTGGGCCGAGGGGGTGGGGTTGCCTTATGAGTGAGAAATGAAATTAAATCAATAGGAAGAAACGAAGTAGGGTCAGATGGTGTAGAATCTGTGTGGGTAGAATTGATGAACCGCAAAGGTGAAAAAACCATAGTTAGAGTTGTGAACAGGCCTCCAAACAGTAGTCAGGAGCTGGGGCGCAAGATACATCAGGAGATAGAAAAGATGTGTAAGAAGGCAAAGTCACAGTGATCATGGGGGATTTCGATATGCAGGTGGACTGGGAAAATCATGTTGGTAGTGGATTGCAAGAAAATGAATTTGTGGAATGTCTGCAAGATGGCTTTTTGGAGCAGCTCGTGGTGGAGCCCACAAGGGAACAAGAAACACTGGATTTAGTGTTGTGCAATAAGGCAGACTTGATAAGGGAGCTTAAGGTAAAGGAACCCTTAGGAGGCAGTGATCATAAGATGACAGAATTTACTCTGCAATTTGAGAGGGAGAAGATAGAATCAGAGGTAACGGTATTACAGCTGAATAAAGGCAATTACAGCGGTATGAGGGAGGAGCTGGGCAGAATTGACTAGAAGAAGAGCCTAGCAGGAAAGACAGTGGAACTGCAATGGCAGGAGTTTCTGGGAGTAATTCAGGAGACGCAGCAAAAATTCATCCCGAGGAAAAAGAAGCATGGTACAGGGAGGATGAGGCAACCATGGCTGACTAAGGAAGTCAGGGATAGCCTAAAAGCAAAAGAGAAAGCATATAATGTGGCGAAGGGCAGTGGGAAACCAGAGGACTGGGAAGCTTACAAAGACCAACAGAGGGCAACAAAAAAAGAAATAAGGAGGGAGAAGATTAAATATGAGGATTAGCTAGCTAGTAATATAAATGAAGACTGTAAGAGTTTCTTTAGGTATATAAAGGGCAAAAGAGAAGCAAATGTGAATATTGGACCACTGGAAAATGATGGTAGATAGATAGTAGTGGGGAACAAAGAAATGGCTGAGGAACTGAATAATTACTTTGCATCAGTCTTCACAGTGGAAGACACGAGTAAAATCCCAAACATTCAAGAGAGTCAGGGGGCAGAGCTGAGTATGGTGACCATCACCAAGGAAAAGGTGCTAGTAAAAGTGATTGGCCTGAAGGTGGACAAATCACCTGGACCAGATGGACGACATGCCAGCGTTCTAAAGGAGGTAGCTGAGGAGATAATGGAAGCGTTAGTGGTGATCTTTCAGGAATCGCTAGAGTCAGGGAGGGTCCCAGAGGACTGGAAAATTGCTAATGTGACACCACTGTTTAAAAAGGGAGTAAGGCAAAAGATGGAAAATTACAGGCCAATTAGCCTAACCTCAGTCGTGGGTAAAGGATGAGATTTCTGAATATTTGGAAATGTATGGTAAAATAGGGCGAAGTCAGCATGGTTTCATCAAGGGAAGGTCATGCCTCCTGACAAATCTGTTAGAATTCTTTGAGGAAGTAACGAGCAGGGTAGACCCAGGAGAGCCAATGGATGTTATCTACCTGGTCTTCAAGAAGGCCTTTAATAAGGTGCCACACAGGAGGCTGCTGAGTAAGATAAGGGCCCATGGTGTTAGAGGCAAGGTGCTAGAATGGATAGAAGATTGGCTGTCTGGCAGAAAGCAGAGAGTGGGGATAAAAGGGTCTTTCTCAGGATGGCAGCCGGTGACAAGTAGTGTTCCACAAGGGTCAGTGTTGGAACCACAACTTTTCACTTTTTACATTAATGATGTCAATGAAGGAACTGTGGGCATTCTGGCTGAGTTTGCAGGCGATACAAAGATAGGTGGAGGGACAGGTAGTACTGAGGAGGTGGCAAGGCTTCAAAAGGATTTGAACAGGTTAGGAGAGTGGGCAAAGAAGTGGCAGATGGAGTACAACGTGGGAAAGTGAGAGATCATGCACTTTGGTAAGAAGAATAAAAGCATAGACTATTTTCTAAATGGGGAGAAAATTCAGAAGTCTGAAGTGCAAAGGGAGTTCTAGTCCAGGATTCTCTCAAGGTAAACTTGCAGGTTGAGTCAGCAGTCAGGAAGGCAAATGCAGTGTTGGCATTTATTTTGAAAGGACTTGAATATAAAAGCAGGGATTACTACTGAGGCTTTGTAAGGCTCTGGTCAGGCCACATTTGGAGTACTGTGTGCAGTTTTGGGCCCCATATCTCAGGAAGGATGTACTGGCCCTGGAGTGGGTCAGAGGAGGTTCACAAGAATGGTCCCAGGAATGGAAAGCTTAACATATGAGGAACGTTTGAGGACTTTGGGACTATACTCATTGGAGTTTAGAAGGATGAGGGGGGATCTAATTGAAACTTACAGAATACTGAATGGCCTGGACAGACTGGATGTTGGGAAGATGCTTTCATTGGTAGGAGAGTCTAGGACCCACGGGCACAGCCTAAGAGCAAAGGGAAGATCTTTTAGAACAGAGATAAGGAGAAACTTCTTCAGCCAGACAGTGGTGAATCTATGGAATTCACTGCCACAGAAGGCTGTGGAGGCCAGGTCATTGAGTACATTTAAGACTGAGACAGATAGGTTCTTGATTATCAAGGGGATCAAGGGTTATGGGGAGAAAGCAGGAGAATGGGGTTGAGGAACTTATCAGCCATGATTGAATGGTGGAGCAGAGTCGATGGGCTGAATGGCCTAGTTTCTGCTCCTATGTCTTATGGTCTTATGGTCCCTGACTCCACGCACATGTTCCCTCCAATATCCCTGATTGGACCTACCTTCACTCTGGCCATCCTCTTGTTCCTCACCTAAGTATAGAATGCTTTGGGGTTTTCCTTAATCCTACCCGCCAAGGCTTTTTCATACCCTCTTCTCGCTCTCCTAAGTCCATTCTTCAGTTCCTTCCTGGCTACCTGTAGCCTCCTAGAGCCCTGTCCGATCCTTGCTTCCTCAACCTTAAGTAAGCTTCCTTCTTCCTTGTGACTAGACGTTCCGCATGTCTTGTCATCCAAGGTTCCTTCACCTTATCATCCCTTCCTTGCCTCAGTGGGACAAACCTCTCCAGCACTCGTAGCATGTGCTCCCTAAACAACCTCCACATTTCTGTCGTGCATTTCCCTGAGAACATTTGTTCCCAATTTATGCTCAGCAGTTCTCGCTGTTGCATTGTAATTCCCCCTCCCCCAATTAAATACTTTCCCATACCATCTGCTCCTATCCCTCTCCATGACTATAGTAAAGGTCAGGGAGTTGTGATCACTGTCACTGAAATGCCCTCCCACCAAGAGATCTGACACCTGGCCTAGTTCGTTGCCAAACACCAAATCCAATATGGCCTCCCCTCTCGTCGCCCTAACTATATATTGAGTCAGAAACCCTTCCTGGACACACCTGACAAAATCTGCTCCATCCAAACTATTTGCGCTTAGGAGGTTTCAGTCGATATTTGGGAAGTTGAAGTCACCCATGTCAACAACCCTATTACTTCTGCACCTTTCCACAATCTGTCTCCCAATCTGTTCCTTAATGTCTCTGTTGACATTGGGGGGACTATAGAAAACTCCCAATGAAATGACTGCTTCTTTTCTGTTTCTGACTTCCACCCATACTGACTCAGTGGACAAACCCTCCACATCCTCCCTTTCTGCAGCTGTGATACCATCCCTGATTAGCAATGCCACTCCCCCACCTCTTTTACCTCCCTCCCTATTTCTTTTGAAACATCTAAACCCCGGAACATCCAACAACCATTCCTGCCCCTGTGTTATCCAAGTCTCCCTCATGGCCACAACATCGTAGCTCCAAGTACTGATCCACGCTCTAAGTTTGTCACACCCATTCCTGACACTTCTTGCATTAAAATAGGCACACTTCAACCCCTCGCACTGACTGCAACTTTGCCCTATCAACTGTGTCCTTCGTCACAGACTCTCTGCATGCTGTATCTACCTGTACACCAGCTACCCCATCCTCTGATCCGTAGCTCTGGTTCCCATCCCCCTGCCAATACTAAAATACTGGTACAGTTATAGAGCATACGTCCATACTCAAAGGAAAGGCAATGGGAAGGTCGGGTATGGTTACTTGAGAAATTTAAGGAAATCTACAGAAATACATCTTGATGTACTATGCTTGCCAGGCATGATGTAGGGGAATTGGAATATCGGTAAAACAACATCCTTATTGGTTAAGTCCAGAAAAATAAGCTCAGGTGGAAACAGAGATTCAATACTGGCTGGAAAACCGATTGAACCCAGATGGAAATACTATACCAGATGGGACAACATAATTCTGCACAGATTACAGAAAAGTAAATGCAATAACTAAGATAATTTTCTAAGATAATTCTATCGAAGAGGTACTGGCAAGTAACATTAACCTCAAGAGCTGAAGAGATATCAGCTTTTGTTACACCAAATGGATTATACCAATGTCGAGTGATGCCATTTGGGTTTTCCAATGCCCAGCTACGTTCCAAAGGTGTGTGAATAATGTTGCAGTTAAAGTGCTAAACTGTGTCTTTTACCATGTAAAACAACTTGACAATTTGCTGGAGCAACTACAGTTAGCTGGCTGAATAATAAATCTCAACAAAAGTGAATTTGCAAGACTGAGGGTTACTTGCCTCCGATATATCATATGGGAGGAGCAAGTGTTATTAAGAACAGTTAAAGTGAAGACTCTGATCAAATTCCTCATTCCTAAAACTAACTAGGAAATCAAAAGATTTTTAGGATTGTGTAGGTTTTATTGGAAATCTATGGGTTTTATCCAAAATTTACATCTAACCTCAGAACAATAACTTGATCTGTTAGGAAAACAGGCAACGGTGGTATGGTCAGCAAAATGCTAAGTAACTTATGAGGTGGTGAAGGAAATCCTAATAAATTAGCCTGTTGGTAGTCCCTGACCTTTCAAAAACCTTTAAAAATGGCAATTGATGCTTCTGAATTAGGGGTAAGTGCAGTCTTATTGCAAAATGATGAATCAGAATTACAGAAGTCAGTGGGGTCCTTTTTTAAGAGTTAAACCCACAACATGAAAAACATTCAGTCATGGGAAAGGAGACTTTGGGATTATTTCTGGCTATTCAACATTTTGAAGGCTGTGTCCCAGTTGCAAAGAAGCATGAAAACACACTAACCATAATCTGATGACTTTCATAGAGACATTTAAGATTCAAAATGCAAGGTTTTCGAATGGATCTTATTGATTCAACCATTCAATGTAAAAACAGCTTAAATTTCTGAAAAAGATAATGTAATAGCTGACATTTTATGACGATTGTGATTGTATTGAAATTATACTGGCTGTCTGAAAGAGTGACTGAGTGATTTCTGGGTGTAGGCAACAGCCTAATGGTACTAGCACTACATTATTAGTCCAAAGACGCAGTTAATGTTCTAGGGACCTGAATTCAAATCCTACCATGGCAGATAGTGGAATTTGAATTCAACCATAATCTGGAAATAAGAGTCTAATGATGACCATGAGAAAAACCAACGTGGTTCACTCCTGTCCTTCAGGGAAGGAAATCCTCCATCCTTACCTGGTCTGGCCGACATTTGACTCCAGACCCACAGCAATGTGGTTGACCATAAGAGCAGAAATTAGGCCATTCGGCCCATCGACTCTGCTCCACCATTCAATCATGGCTGGGAAGTTCCTCAACCCCATTCTCCCGCTTTCTCCCTGTAACCCTTGATCCCCTTGATAATCAAGAACCTATCTACCTCAGTCTTAAATGTACTCAATCTATCTCAGTCTTAACTGACTCTTAACTGCACTCCGGGCAACAAATGCTGGTTCAGTCAGCGATGTCCACATTCCATGAAACAATTTTTAAAAAGTATTTATCATTGTTTCTGGCAGTATTAGTGGCTCTTCCGGCCTGATACTCACCCACTGTTGCTCCTTCCCCGGCCGCAGCAAAGCCGGACGTGACGTCAGGAGGCAGCTCGAGCCAATGAGCGCAGACTCCCGTTGCCAGGTGACGGGGCGGTTTGGATGGCGGGAGCAGTGAGAGGTGGGCGCAGTCCGCCCGGGGCCGCCTCCCCCGGCCGCTGTTAGTGAGAGG
>NC_063352.1:701733-730168 GCF_021869965.1 Rhincodon typus | reverse complement strand
GGCCGCCTCCCCCGGCCGCTGTTAGTGAGAGGTGAGCGCAGTCCGCCTGGGGCCGCCGCCGTCTCCTCGTCCACCACCTCGGTCCCGGTTTGTTATGCTGCCCCCCTCTTCCTCCGCTTGATTTTAGCCTCGTTTGGCCGCTCCCGCAACCCCGGCCTGGGCTCCTCCTGATGGTGACGGCTCTCTCCCGGCTGAGTGCCGCAAGCAGCTCCTGTGAAGGCTCCAGCATCCACCCACGGGATTCCTGATTGCAGCTGCTTTGTCATCTGTAAAGTCAACGGTTTAAACAGTGGCTGCTGTTGTTTTCTCATTGTGTGGGGCTTTCCTTAGTACCACGCACACACGCAACCGTCTGTTATAAATGTTTCTATTCTGCAGTCTTTGCTTTTCCTCCCCATCTCCGACTGGAAAGAGAGTTTTCTTTCTATGATTACGTTTGGATTCTGCATCACTATGTAATATTGAGTTTTAACCTCTGACACAGTATTTAGCTGGTTGGTAACCAAGTAAATTTTGAAATATTTTCAAACACAACAGACAATGTAATTTGAAGAGTAACAAATATTTGCCAATATGTCTTTCACTTCTATTTTCTTCTCGCTTGAAGGGGCAGGCTTGATTGATTGTTGAATCTCATCTGTGTGTACTGGTAAGTTGTTCAAGGTTTTAACATTACAACCTAATTTCACACTCTTGACACGTGTGCTTGACATTTCCAGACAGGAATTATAATCAGCAATGTCTCCACGAATAAAAAATGTTGGAAGATCATTGACTCCAGTATGGTTCAAGTTCCATTGAAGCGCCATATTAGACTTGGAATGCCAACTCTTTCTATTTCCACAGATGTTGCCAGACCTATTGAGATTTCTCAGTACTTTCTGTTTTATTTCATGTCCAGTATTTTGCTTTTATTTGGGTATCTAGTGTATTTTGCCCATTTGTGAACTATTATGGGTTGCCCAAATGTTGGTCCAATTTGTTAGAACACCTTGAATTTTGATTAACATAATTCATCACAAATAATGTGGTCAAGGAAAGGCTAAAGCTAGCACTTGAACATTTCTACTTTGGATTTTAAACATTCAAACATTTGAATTAGGAGCAAGCCCTTCAGCCTGATCTGCCAGTCATCTGATTGTTCTATGCTCCCACCAACACCGATTAAAGTTCCCCTTCCTTGTTTATATCAAGAATCTATCACCTTCAGTCTCAAAAATATTTGAAGACTCTACTTCTGCCTTTTGAGGAAAAGAGTTCAAGAGGTTTCAGTTGTTTTCTCATCTCCTCATCTTAAATGTGCAACCCATATTTTTAAACCATGACACCTAGCTCTATGTGTCATTCATGCATATTAAGATTGGCTTGTTTAACAAATTGCAATTGGAAAGCTTTTCAATTTCTTAATGCTTTCGTCAGAAAGCATGAAAAGAAGCAAAATGCAGAGCAGGTTTCTAAAGATGTAATTTATAAAAATGTTAAAAAGATTACTACTGAAAGATGATAGAAACAAGGATGTCCATATTGTGTCTTAGGTTGAGAAAAACATATCTGAATTACGTGGAGAACTGGAAAATATTGAACTGGATTAACCAAGAAATTTGTTTTCACCAAGTGTTTGAAGGGAACTCAAGTGGTTGCTTGGAAATTAAGCCAACAATTTAACATGAGTTGTGCTCAACTTGATTACAAGTTCCAAGAACTTTTGAAAAATAGCCAACTAAAGCTTAGAAGATGCCTCTTTAATATCTTTTGACCAAATTTCGGTATGTTGCTAGAACTTCTGAAAAAAGAATATGTGGAGTGTTTGTTGAAAAGCAGCATATTTCAGGTTGATTCAAGGACATTGAGAGGCTGCACAACTTCTGCAAATTAGAGGAGGAGCGATATTCTTTACCCACACCTCACCTTCCTACCTTTTTCTCCTGTAGCAGTTGGTGCCGCTGGATTTGCACTTTTCCCACCTAACTTATTGCTTCGACAGATCAAGAGTTCCAAATAAAACATGAATGGCCACATACACCATCTTTCCCACTGAATTCTTTAAGTTAGAGTAGCATTAGAATATTTCTGGAATAAATATTAATAATGCTGATGAAGTCTTGATGGTGTTCTAGAGACTCTCCCAACGTGTTTCAAGAGTTTTTCAAATCTCATGCAGCAAGTGAACAGCAAAAGAAACTTGGGTTTCCTTGTGGTTGAAACACAAAGTTAGCATGTACAGCAGGTAATTAGGATGAGTAGAATGTTGGCCTTGATTGCAGGGGAGTGGAGTATAGCACAAGGGAAATCTTGTTAAAATTGTGCAGGGCATTGGAAAGGCTGCAACCAGAGTACTGCATAAAAGTTTTGGTCTCCTTGTTTAAACAGGCGTATAGTTGCATTGGAGGCAGTTGAGAGTTGCCTTATTGATTCCTGAAGTGAAATTGCAATCTTATGATGAAGTTGAGAAGATATTGGGTCTGTACTCAAAGCTGAGAAGAATAAGTGATCTTGGTGAAATATGAGTAAACGTCCCAAGGAGCATGTTGAAAGAATGTTTCCTCTAGTTGGGAAATCTAGATCTTGGGGCACGGAGGCAAAATAAGGGATTTCTATGATGAAGAAAAAGGGAACAACAATAAGGGTTGCTGGAAAAGGTCAGCAGGCCTGGCAGCATCTATGGAGAGAAATCAGAGTTAATGTTTTGGGTAGAATGACCCTTCCTCAGAACACACTGGACCCGAAATGTTAACTCTGAATTCTCTCCACAGATGCTACCAGAACTGCTGAGCTTTTCCATAAGTTCCTGTTGTTTCTGATTTACATCATCCACAGTTCTTTCAGTTTTTAAGATAAAGCAGAATTGCTTTTCTCAAAAGACAAACTTTTTGGAAGTGGCATTGTCTACTGCAGAGAGCAATGGAGGCTGAGTCATTGTGTATATTTGAGCCTGAAATAGTCAGATTTTTGAACTAGAGAGAAGTCAGTGGATAGGATGGACAGGCAGGAAGGTGAGTTGAGAATTAGATTATATCAGCCAGGATCTTATTGAATGACGGAGTGTCCTTGAGGGGCTAAATAGCCAACATCACTTATTTCCTCTCCACTTCTTACATATCCATATCTGTTTTTCTCCCAAACAGCTGGTTGCTGTGAGGAGAGAAGTTGAATCAAATGTTGTCTGCCAAAGTGTTGTACAGCTACATTAAGACAACTGGTAACTTGAGAGGTAAGGAGCTGCTCAATGGACACAAAGCTAATTGGAGGAACAGGTAGTGTTGAGGAAGCGGGGAGGCTGCAGAAGTACTTGGACAGAATGGGCAAAGAAGCGGCAGATGGAATACAATGTGAAGTGTGAGGTTATGCACTTTAGTGTGGAAGAATAGAGGGGTAGACTATCTTCTGAATGTGGAAAGGCTTCAGAAATCTGAAGTGCAAAGAGACATGGGAGTCCTAGTTCAGGATTCTCTCAAGATTAGCATGCAAGTTCAGTTGGCAGTTAGAAAGGCAAATGCAATATTAGCATTCATTTTGGGAAGGCTAGAATACAAACTCAGTGATATACACCTCAGCAATAAGAGGCTTTAGTCAGACTGCATTTGGAATATTGTGAGCAGATTTGGGCCCTATATCTAAGGGAAGATGTGCTGGCCTTGGAGGGGGTCCAGAGTTTTACAAGAATGATCCTGGGGGTGAAGGGCTTGTCATGTGAGGAGCAGTTGAGGATTCTGGGTCTGTACATGAAGTTTAGAAGGGTAAGGGGGATCTGATTGAAACTTGCAGAATACTGAGAGGCCTGGATAGAGTGGATGTAGAGAAGGTTTCCACGAGTGGGAGAGACTAGGACCTGAGGTCACAGCCTCAGGATGAAGTGATCACAATGTAGAGCTGAGAGGAGGAGGAATTTCTTCAGCATCATGGTATTTAATCTGGGGAATACATTGACACAGGGCTGTGGAGACCAAGTTAGAGTGTATTTAAGACAGATAACAAGGTTCTTGATTGGTAAACAGATCAAGGGTTACAGGGAGAAGGCAGGAGAATGGGGTTGCAAAGTATATCAACCATGAGTGAGTCTGAACCACCATTCAATGGGACGAATAGCGTAATTCTGCTTCTATATCTTACCTGTCCTCCAGCCAGCCATTCCTGATATAATTCAGCTCCTTTGCCAAAGGAGTTCCTTGTATTAGACCAGCGTAAAACAAGCATTTCAATTCAAGACTCCCCAGTTGGCGCCTTTATAACTTTGTTGCCTGAACAGCCATGGATAATCACTCCCTTTGTCTCTAAAAGAGGTAGTAAATGGTACCAGCCCTGATCTCCATGAACAAACTAACTAACTTGAAGATAATACTCTAAATTCAATGCTAAAAGTGAAAATTGAGAAGCAAAAGAACAAGATATGTTTCACAGGTCTGAGTAATTTTTTTGTGCAGTCTGGAAGGATCACTTGAAGTAATTATAGGTTAGGTAGACTCTTGGTAGTTTGTTTTAATTGCTTCAGAATATTGCAGTCAAGTCAAACCAAACCAATATAACTAAGATAGGATTGAGAGGACTGTTCAAATCTATTTTCAATAGAATTACCAGGAATTGATAGAAACAAACTGCTACTTTATACTGCGTATGAATTTTTTTGCAGTGTCTCAAGTTTGTCATATTGCATTGGGAGAAAGGAAAATAAGTTGTCTAGCTCGAGAATTAGTTTTAAATGTAGTGGATATGTGAATTATTATTCACTGTAAAATCATTCATTCTATATGTGAATTAATTACTTGTGTAAAGACCATGTAGTTTTATTTTATATATTTTTGACTGTGGATTAAAACAGGGAAAGGACTATTTTGAAATCAAGGATTGAGGAAGGAATTACTGCAGTTTGAAAAATGATGCTGAAATTCAGCGTGTGGTGCTTACACTGCGACTTTGTTGTAGTAGCTGTGGTAGTGGTTGTTTGTAGATGGCACAGCACAGCACTGGAGTGTATACAAGCTGCAATTTTTCTTGGCAACAAGTTGCTGATTACTTTGTAACATTGTGACCAGCCTTGGATTCCAAAGGTCATTGGCCTGCCAACACTTCTGTGATTTAGTCCTAAATAGCTGAACACCTTGTGAGTGTGAATGATAATGCTGGAAGAACGGGTTGTGTATCTCTTTCTGCATTAAACATACCTGAAACCGGAAGAAAGTTGCTACGAGTTTCGCCTTTAATCAGTAACAGGCTTTGTAGATAATGTATCAATTGATGTGTGCCTTCTGCAAAGAAGAGAGAGAACCCAGAGAAAGGAGATTGAACAACAAAATCTTGGCAAGCCGGAAGGAACATCTCAACGAATGCTGTGGACTGATGCTGTTGAACTGTTGTTTTTCCCCTTCCACCTATAAAACAATTTTTTTGTTTGTCAGTGTATACCTAGGTGTTTTAAGAGAGGACTTAGGATTTTAACTCAGAGCCATGTGTTGATTGTTCATAGCTGTGATTAGAATGTACTTTTTGTGATAAATGGTAGTTCTTGTTAAGTATAGGAACCTGGTCCAGTGTTTGTCGGAACCAGATAAATTGGAGACTCGGCAAGCTTGAATCTATAGTTTTTACACAGGCTGGTAAAATTTTTAAAATGTCACTGATGAGAAATTTCATGAAATGAGTGTGATCTGCACAAAGATTTTTATTAAGTTATGTTTTACTTCAGGTTTTATCACTATCAGGTAATTTTGAGGAGGAATATCTTTTGGTAAAAATACAGAAGAACTTCATGGCTTTGTCAAATGAAATGAGTTGATGTTTTTAAAAATGATATCATTGATTAAACCACCTATTGTTTGCATATCTATGATGTTCTAATGACCTAGAAATGGTTGAAATAGAAATTTTAAGGAAACTTAATTCAAGTAACTGATATGCAGTTTTGGGTAATGTGGATTGGTTGCACTCGTAAGGCACAAGACTAATAGCGTAACCTTTTGCGAATGTCATAGTAACACTCCAACATTTTCTTTTTATGAAGCTTCAGTATAAATCTAATTAATGTTGCTACTGGTGAGAAAAATAGGTACTTGAATTATATTTGGAGTCGTACAACTAGTTTATTTGGAATGACAGTTGTGATCTCACTAATCTGTGATTCACTTTGTTTTACAGCAATAGAAGAAATGATTAGCAGATGACAATGGAGGAATATGAGGAGTTTTGCAATAGACATTTAGCCAGGATTCAGACTGAGATGGTGGAAAATAAATCCTTAGAGTCAATGTGGCCAAAGAACAACTCTGTTATCCAGTTTTATGGGATTGCTGCACTCTGTCCTCTGGTATGACTCATGATTTAAGGAAAAAATAAATTAAATGTCATGTATTATTTTAATAGAAATTATGATCAAATATATCTTCTTATCGTTTTTCTTTCTGGAACACTTCCGGAAATCTGGAATACTCTTATTTGGAACGTGATGTTGATAGTTCTTAATACAGTTGTTATTTTCCACAAATTAATACATTATTTAAAGACCAAAGATTGAAAGTGAAACTCCTTGGAATGTTATTCCATGCATATCTAACAGCTAACACAATTTCATTTCCGGCCCTTTGTTGAATAAAATAATTTACTTCTGGTTTGAAAGTATTTTAATGATTGTAACCTTGTAATCGACGCAAACTCAATTGATGTTTGGCAGTTTGCCTCTGATACTTCATTTCCTTGGCTTTCTGATGCCATTAGGAGGTTTGCATGAATACATCTGAATGAAGTAAAGTTTGTTTAAGCTGTAACTACAAGGTTAAGTTGATAAACCACAGAAACATTTTTTACATTAATGTAATCTCTCAAAGCAATGCATTCGCATTTTCAAAGGATATGGTCAGTGTCTTACCTTATTGTCTCCATGTTTGTGTTGCTACTCTTGGTCCTTCAGTTACAGAATCAGAACTTCTTTCCATTTAAGTATGTCTTCTGTCTTGTTTCCTTTTTGCTTGAATAAGGTGTAGGTGGTTAAGCAGTTGTGGGAGTTTCTTTGACATCTCTTTCCTTTCATTGCTTGAAGAGTGGAATTCATAATTGGTATAGCCTACTTTGGAGTGCTATCATTTTTGTACTTCAAAAGTGAACTGGAAAAAAAATAGCTGCCTGGTTCTTGTGGTTGGCACTATTTCAGTAAGGGGAATTTTAACCTCTTTCTCAAAAATCTAATTATCTTTATGTTTCATATTTAAGTTCTAAATGTTATCTAAGTTTAAGCACCTAAGTTTTACTAGCTCTCCACAGAAAAGTATCTAAGGTTGGCAAACTAAGTTAAACTGGTTACTATTTTGTACATTGGCTGTCTCAAAATCATTAATACTGAAGAATGTGGAGGTGAGGTATGTGGGTGGTTGAAATTAAACACCATCACCAGAGAACTAGTATTAGACAAGTAAATGGGACTAAAGGCACGTAAGTTCCCTGGCTGTGATGGCTTGCATGCTAGGATCCTAAAAGAAGTAGCAACAGACATACTGTATGCATTGGTGATTGTTCAAGAATCCTTTGATTCTGGAGAAGTACTGGAGGATTGGAAGATTACCAATGTGATGCTCCTATTCAAGAGGGGAGGAGGGGAAGTGTATAACAATAGGCTGATTAGACTAATCCCATTGTTAGGAATTGTTTTAATCGATTATTAGGAAGCAATAGTGTGGTTGGAAAATCTTTGATAAAACAGAGTCAGCGTGGCTTCATGAAAGGGAAATAGTGAACGACTAATTTATTAGAGTTTTTTGAGGAAGTCTTGACCAGAGTGGATGGAGGTGAACCAGTAGATATGTTGTATTTGGACTTCCAGAAAGCGTTTGACAAATCACTTTGCTTATTTTGGAAAGGAGAGCAAAAGAACAGTATTATTTACATGGAGAAAAACTGCAGAGCACTGTAACACAAAGGGACTCAGGTATACTTGTGCGTAAAATGTAGAAAGCTAGCACACAGGTGCAGCAAGTAATCAGGAAGGCTAATGAAATGTTGGCCCATATTTCAAGGGGTTTAGAATATGAGTAGGGAAAACATACAGTGCCTGCACAAGGTGCTGGTGAGACCACATTTGGAGTACTGAGAGCAGTTTTGGTCCCCTTATTTTAAGGAAAGACATCATTTCATTTGGAGGCTGTTCAGAGAAGGTTCATTAGGTATTAAAGGATTGTCTTATGGACAGAGGCTAAACAGGTTGAGAATATACTCACTAGGGTTTAGAAGAATGAGGTGATCTCATTGAAACATATACGATTCTTAAGAGGCTTGACAGGGTAAATGCTGTGAGGATGTTTCCCCTCATGGGAGAGTCCAGGACCAGAAGGCAAAGCCTTAGAATAAAGGGATGCCGATCTAAGACTGGAATGAGGAGGAATATCTTCTGAGGGTTGAGTGTCTTTGGAACTCCTCCCCACCGAGAGCTGTGGGGGCAGTGTCCTTGTGTGTATTTAATTCTGAGATAGATTCTTGATTAGTAGGAGAATCAAGGGTTACGGGAAAATGGAAGAAAGTGAATGTGAGGAATGCCGGATTACTTATGATCCTGTTAAATGGAGGAGCAGGCTTGAGTGGCTGAATGACCTTCTGTTCCTATTTCTTACGGACTTATGAACTAGGTACAGACTATTGCATACGTTCACAAAGGCGGGTACGTAATGGAAAGTTGTTTTGGTTTCTGTGGCCAGCTTGGTTATGTCTGCTAAGTTCGAAGTTACTTAGAGTCAATAGGAAAGAACTGGATGGTCTCTGAAACAGATTTATGGAAACCAACATATTTTAATCAAATATATTTGCTAAGGTATTTTTAGTTTGCGTTTATCTCGTTTTGTCTTGTAAAATGATAGGTGGCACCATTATTGTCAACTGTGTTTAAACAAGATCGTATGTTGACTTGGGTTACTTAGCCAATGAGAGCTTCATAAGCGTAGCGTCTTTGAAATAGGAAATTACTTTAAACAATAGTTATAAGCTTTCGTGAGCCTGGTCAACAACTAAGCTTTAGCTGGTTATTTGATAACTTTATTTCAGCTTTGGGTTATTCATCATCTAACTAATGGAGCGAATAAGTAGTATTGACAATACGCAGCGCAGGTACTTCTGATTAAGTAAGCTTGGTTTTTGGGAGGTTTGAAATTGGATCATCGTAATAAGCTTTAGATTTGCTGAAAGCTTTCACACCATTCAACTGAATCAAGGTAATTGTTCCTATTACAGATGAATAGTGAAAGGAAGCTGGAGATGCAGCAGTATAGACAAAAAGCTGTGGAACTGGAGCTCAGGCGGCAGAAAGCGAGAAAAAATGCCTTACTGACTCGTGTGCAGGAAATTATAGAAAATGTACAGGTCAGCTATTTTATTATCTGTTTATTTTAATGAACTTTTAACCTGGATTTTTAAAATACGAGGTAAAATTTGAAATTGCAATACAGATTACATGATAATTCTACCTTCATTGTCGTTGTTATGTTTGAAACAAATTGACTTATAATTTTGAATGGTTAGTCCTAGTATTTTTATTTGTCATAGTAAATGGCTTGCTGCTTTTGTTTATGATATTTATGATAATATACACAGGAAAGGTCAGATCATTTTAGTGCCCAATTTAGCTCAGTGATAGCAATTGAAGTCATGGTTCAAGCCGCACTCGGGACCTGAACATATAATCTGGACCACCGGTTTAATGCAGTACTATGGGAATATTTTGGGGTTGTTGTCTTTTGGAGGAGATGTTCAATGATGACCAGAGTGGATGTAAATGATTGCCTAGCACTTTTCAAAGAAGAGCAGGGACCTCTCCTTGTGTGTTGACATTCAACAATTCCTCAATAATACAGACTGCCTAGTAATTTAATCTCATTGCTGTTTGCGGAGAATATGGTCAGGCTGTGTGTGTGGGGGGAGAAATGAATCGGTTTCATTGACTGATCTAGGAAGAAGATATTGATTCATATAGAAGTTTAACATGTGCACTTTATGACCCCAGCAGTTCCGGGATTACATGGAAATAATAGGAAATCCTGAGACCAGGTTTAATATGCAGCCTGCAATGATCGTGTATCATCACTACCTGTTGGCAATAAGGTCCCATATAAGTTATTATAATGCAAAAGGAAGCCTATTGGCCCATTGAATTCATATCACATTGAGAGGTTCATTTTTTTTTTGATCGAAGTTTTGAACTATATTCATTTTAGAACTTTAAAGGAAAGAAAGGTGATCTTAATAAAACATTTAAAATTCTGAGAATGCTTAGCAGGGTCAATGACAATATGTTTCCCCCTCAAAGAGGAGTCTAGAACTGGGGCACAATTTGCAAATGAGAGGTCTCTCATTTAAGGTACATGGAGAAATTTCCTTTTTGAGGGTTGTTAATCTTTGAAATTCAGTTAGTATCGGGGTTGAGGCACAAGAAAGTGGATTGAAGGCCATAATCAGATCAGCAATGATGATATTGAATGTCGAAGCAGGCCAAGGGCCAAATGGCCTACTCCCTATTTCTTACCATTTTCTGAGTTTGGATATGATCGAAGGTGTCATCATTAGTCCTGTCAAGCAGCACCTCCTCGGGAGTAACCTGCTGAGTGCCACCAGGGCCATTCACCTCTTGACCTCATTACAGCCTTGCTTTGAGCATGGACAAAAGAGCTGATTTCCACAGGTGAGGTGAGAGTGACAGCCCTTGACATCAAGGCTGCATTTGACAATGTGTAGTATCAAGGAGCCCTAGCAAAACTGGAATCAATGGCTATTAGAGGCAAACTCTCAGCTGTTGGAGTCCAACTTGGCACATGGGAAGATGATTGTGGTAGTTCGAAGTCAGTCACCTCAGCCCCAGGCCATCTCGGCAGGAGTCCTCCAGACAGTGTCCTTGTCTCAAACATCTTCAGCTGCTTCATCAATGATCTTCCCTCCATCATAAGGTCAGAAGTGGGGATGTTCGCCGATGATTGCACAATGTTCAGCACCATTTGTGACTCCTCTGGTATTGAAGCAGTCCATGTTCAAATGCAACAAGGTCTGGGCAATATCCAGATTTGGGCTGATGTGTAGCAAGTAACATTGGTGCCATACAAATGCCAGGCAATGACCATATCTAACAAGAGGAAATCTGACCAGTGCCCCTTGACATTAAATGGTGTAACTAAGACTGAATCCCCCACCATCAACATCCTGGGGGGTTACCATTGACGACAAACTCAACTGAACTCACCGCAGTGGCTACAAGAGCAGGTCGGAGCAGCCTGTTTGATTGACACCACGTCCAAAAGTATTCTCTCCTTCCACTACCAATACTTTGTAGCAGTAATGTGTACCATCTACAAGATGCACTGCAGAAATTCACCAAAAATCCTTCGCACCTTCCAAACCCATGACCACTTTGATCTAGAAGGTCAGGGGCAGCAGATATATGGGAACACCACCACTTGCAAGTTCCCCTCCAAACCATTCACCATCCTGACTTGAAAATATATCCCCAATCCTTCACTGTTACTGGATCAGAATTCTGGAATTCCCTTCCTAAAGACGTTGTGGGTCTGCCTACAGTTTATGAACTGCAACGGTTCAAGAAGGCAACTCATCGCTACCACCTACTCGAGAACAACTGGCTGCCCATAATGAAAATAATCCCATCCCTCGCAATAACATCACTAGTCTGCATTTGCTACATTCGCTCTACATTGGAGAAACCAAATGCAGACTGGGTGACCACTTTGCAGAGCACCTCCAATCCATGCACAAGCATGACACTCACCTTCCAGTAACTGACCATTTTAACACACCATCCTGCTTGCATGTCCACTTGTCTGTCCTCTGCATGCTGCAATGTTCCAGTGAATCACAGTGCTAACGTGAGGAATAACATCTCTTCAGACTAGGCACTTTGCAACCTTCTGGACTTAATATTGAGTTCAACACCTTTAGATTGTGAACACACTCTAATTTCTTCCCTTTTTGCTTTACTTGTTCCATTCTCTGTCACCATGTTCTCTCTCCCCACTCCCCCGCACTCCAGTGGGACTATGTTCTTTCTAGTCTGGCAGTTAGTCACATCATTATTTTGACGTTCTCACCTTCTGATCACTTAATCTGTACTATCAGTCTCTGTCCCCCAGCACTCCACCCCCATCACCACCCTCCCCCACCTCCACTATTGCATAAATGCTGCCCCCTCCACACATCACGCCAGCTCTGAGGAGTCACGTAGATTTGAAACGTTAGCTTGCTCTGTCTCCATTGATGCTGCCTGACCTGCTGTATTCTCCAGCATTTTTTTGTTTTCAGTCTGAATGAGTACAGAGATTTGCCAAAAACTGGGAGGATATGGTGAGGTAGTTTAAATGATTTTTTAACTTGCTCTTCACACATTTTAGAATATTTCTCCCTCTCAGAACAGGTTTGCTTTCCTTTGATCAACTCAAAGAACTGGATGCTGGGAATCTGAAACAAATTATTGGGGGAGCGCAATGGGTCTAATAAAGGAGCACTGGAATTGAACCTTAACTTTGTTTTTCTCTCAACAGATACTGCCAGACCTACCATGTTTCTCCAGCACTGTACTTTTGTTTCTGCTTTTCTTTAGTTTGGAAATAATCTGAATGGGGTTCTGAGATCAACTGAAATAACACTGTTCAAATGCTAATTGTTTGACACCACCAGCTAATGGGCCTCAAGATATTGAGTCTGTGTTTTTTCAGTATAGGTGGCTCATTAACACAGTAGTTGATGTGTTAACTATAGAGCCAACAGAAATTCAACAGTTATCTTTTATGAGTGGATCTTGGTTGGTGAAACTTCCAGCAGGTTCATAAAGGCCGGCTGCCTCAAAACTTGAGTTAGGGCCTGTAAAATATTTGAGCAGACATCTGATGTCAGATTCTTGATGTTCCATAACCAAAATAGTAGAGCAGAGCAGGGGCTAATTTTCTGACAAGTAAATGAAAAATGCCACTGTGCTGCCATACTGAAGAGTAAGTGAATCAACTATGTCAGCCAAAATGCAAAATTCTAATTTTGGTTATGAAGCTTTCCCACCATGATGTTGAGTGCAGGGGTATCAAAACTGGAAGGTTTTGTCGGGTTTTTTACTTTTCCATTCTCAGGATGTGGACGGTTCTGCCTGTCCGTAATTGCACTTGGAAGAACTTAGTAGGCTGCCTCTTGACCCACTGCAGCTCACGTGCTGAACAGGGTCTCACATTCTGTTTGTAGGAGTTTCTGGGGTTTTGATCCAGCAACAATAAAGGAATAGGTTCAGCAAAGTGTGTGTTTGGAATGGGTCTTGATGAGGATTGTGTTCCTGTATGCTTAGTGGCCTTATTCTCCTAAAGTGCAGGTTATGGATTTGGATGGTGCTGACATAGAAACATTTGAGTTCCAGCGTTGCATCTAGTTTTTATTACACACTGCATCTGATGGTGGCGGAATTGAATATTTAGGCTTGTGAATGAAGGAACTGTTTAATTCTAGATGGTGTTGTAGTTGCATCCAACCAGCAATGAGAATGTAGCAAGTGTGGAATTTCTTGGAAAAGTGGAAGGAAAACTAAAATTGGCATGATATTTTTATATAGTGAAAACTTAGAAATATTGGTATTCTGAGGCACCTGGGGATTTTGTACATGTACCACAGAAATTTAACGTGCAGATACAGCAAACCATTAGGAAGGCGAGTACAATGCTCACCTATGACACTCTTTCATATTCTAATCTCTTTGTAATATCTTGCTGCAATTGTATAGGGCCTTCGTGAGGCTACACCATAACTCTGTTTCTTTCACGATAGTCATGGATAAGGATAGGTACATACAGCAGGGTAAAGTTGATAACTGGGGGAAGGGTAATTACAATTCAGTTAGGCAAGAACTGGGTAACATAAATTGGCAACAGATGCTGTCAGCGAAGAGCACCACAGAAATGTGGAGGTTGTTTAAGGAATGCATACTGCATGTGCTCGATATGTTTGTCCCGAGCAGGCAGGGAAGATGCGGTCGTGT
Organism: Rhincodon typus; assembly: GCF_021869965.1. NCBI lineage: Eukaryota > Metazoa > Chordata > Chondrichthyes > Orectolobiformes > Rhincodontidae > Rhincodon > Rhincodon typus. The sequence goes on along the minus strand of NC_063352.1, from coordinate 716,187 downwards.
GAGGGAGCCATGGCTCTCGAGAGAGGTCGAACGACTGGTTAAGAGGAAGAAGGAGGCTTATGTAAAGTTTAGGAAAAGAGGAACGGAAAAGGCTCTAGAGCGATACAAGTTAGCCAGGAAGGAGCTGATGAAAGGGCTTAGGAGAGCTATAAGGGGGCATGAGAAAACCTTGGCGGATAGGATCAAGGAAAACTCCAAGGCTTTTTACACGTATGTGCAGAACAAGAGAATGACCAGAGAAAGGGTAGGGCTGATCAAGGATTCTCAAGGGAATTTGTGCACAGAGCCTAAAGAGATAGGAGAGGTCCTTAATGAATACTTTTCTTCGGTATTCACAACTGAGAGGGACCTAGTTGTATAGGAGGGCGTTGTGAAACAGACAGGTAGGCTAGGGGAGGTTGATGTTAGTAAAGAAGATGTGCTAAGAATTTTGAGGAAGTTGAAGATAGATAAGTCCCCCGGCCCTGATGGGATTTATCCAAGGATTCTATGGGAAGCGAGGGACGAGATCGCAGGGCCTTTGGCGATGATCTTTTCGTCCTCACTGTCCACGGGTATGGTGCTGGAAGATTGGAAAGAGGCAAACGTCATTCCCTTGTTCAAAAAAGGGAACACGGATAACCGGAGAAATTACAGGCCAGTTAGTCTTACTTCAGTGGTGGGCAAATTATTGGAAAGGGCTCTGAGAGAGAGGATTTATGACCACTTGGAAAGGCACAGTTTGATTCGTGATAGTCAGCATGGATTTGTGAGGGGTAGATCATGCCTCAAAACCTTTTTGAATTCTTTGAAGAGGTGACCAAACACGTGGATGAAGATGGAGCAGTGGATGTGGTATACATAGATTTAAGTAAGTCTTTTGATAAGGTTCCCCATGGTAGGCTCATGCAGAAGGTAAGGAGGCATGGGATAGGGGGAAATGTGGCAGATTGAATTCAGAATTGGCTGACCCTTAGAAGACAAAGGGTGGTAGTGGACGGAAAATATTCAGCATGGTGCTCAGTTACGAGTGGTGTACCACAAGGATCTGTTCTGGGTCCTCTTTTTGTGATTTTTGTAAATGATTTGGATGAAGGAGTGGAATGGTGGATTAGCAAGTTCGCGAACGATACGAAGGTGGGTCACGTTGTGGGCAGTGCGGAGGGCTGTTCTAGGTTACAAAGGAACATTGATAGAATGCAGAGCTGGGCTGAGAAGTGGCAGATGGAGTTTAACCCTGAAAAGTGTGAGGTGATTCATTTTGGAAGGACAAACTTGAAAGCAGAATACAGGGTTGACGGAAAGATTCTTGGCAGTGTGGAGGAGCAGAGGGATCTTGGGGTTCATGTTCACAGCTCCCTGAAAGCTGCCACCCAGGTGGATAGAGTTGTTAAGAAGGCGTGTAGTGTGTTAGCTTTCAATAATAGAGGGATTGAGTTCAAGAGCCGTGAAGTTAGGCTCCAGCTATACAAAAGCCTGGTTCGGCCACATCTAGAGTATTGTGTCCAGTTCTGGTCACCTCATTACAGGAAAGATGTGGAAGCATTAGAAAAGGTGCAGAGGAGATTTACCAGGATATTGCCTGGAATGGAGGGAAGGTCTTACGAGGAAAGGTTGAGAGAGCTAGGGCTTTTCTCTTTAGAACGACGAAGGATGAGAGGTGACTTGATAGAGGTGTACAAAATGATCAGTGGTATAGATAGAGTGGACAGCCAGAGACTTTTTCCTTGGGTGGAGGTAGCTTTTACGAGGGGACATAGTTTTAAAGTGCAAGGAGGTAGATATCGGGGAGACGTCAGAGGTAGGTTCCTTACTCGGAGAGTGGTAGGGGCGTGGAATGCATTGTTGGAGAGGGTAGTGGAGTCGGCCTCATTAGGGGCATTTAAGCGGCTATTAGATAGGCATTTGGATGATAGTATAAGGTAGCGGTGGAGGTTAGATGGACCTTAGGTTTAGGGTAAAAGTTCGGCACAACAGTGTGCGCCGAAGGGCCTGTACTGTGCTGTACTGTTGTATGTTCTACACCAGGAGTATTGAACGCAGTTTGCATTTTTAATTATTTATTCATTTGTGGGACTCGGGACGTTTCTTGCCCATCTCTAGTTGCCATTGAGAAGGTGGTGAGCGGATTCTTGAACTGCTGCAGTCCACCTGCTGTGGGTTGACCCACAGTGCCTTTAGGATGGGAATTCCAGGATTTTGACTCAGCAGCATGAAAGAACGACAGCATATTTCCAAGTCAGGATGGTGAGTGGCTTGGAGGGGTTCTTGCAGGGGGTGGTGTTCTCTGTTGCTTTTGTCCTTCTGGATGTAAATAGTTGTGGGTTTGGAAGGTGCTGTCAGAGGATCTTTGAATTTCTGCAGTGCATCTTGTAGATAGCACACATGATTGGTGGTGGAGGGAGTGAATGCTTGTGGATGTCGTGCCAGTCAAGCAGGCTGCTGTGCCTTGGATCGTGTAAAGCTTCTTGAGTCTTGTTGGGGCTGCACTCAACTAGGCAAGTGGGGAATATACAATCACACTCCTGACTTCTGCCTTGTTGATGGTGGACAGGCTTTAGGGTGTCAGGAGGTGTGTTACTTGCCACAGTATTCCTAGCCTCTGACCTGCTTTTGTAGCCACTCTGTTTATGTGATGAGTCTGGTTGAGTTTCTGATCAATGATAACCCCCAGGATGTTGATAGTGGGGGATTCAATGATGGTAACACCTTTGAATATCAAGGGTCAGTGGTTAGATTATCTCTTATTGGTGATGGTCATAGCCTGGCATTTGTGTGGCACAAATGTTACTTGCCACTTATCAGCCCAAGCCTGGATATTGTCCAGATCTTGTTGCGTTTGAACATGGACTGCTTCAGTATCTCAGGAGCCACGAATGATGCTGAACATTGTGCAATCATCAGCAAACATCCCCACTTCTGACCTTATGATGAAAGGAAGGTCATTGATGAAGCAGCTGAAGATGGTTAGGTCTAGAAATACTACCCTGAGGAACTCCTGTAGAGATGTCCTGGAGCTGAGATGACTGACCTCCAACAACCACAAGCATCTTTGTATCTTTGTATGTGTCAGGTATGGCTCTAACCACCAGAGAGTTTGCCACCGGATTCCCATAGTTTCCAGTTTTGCTAGAGCTACTGATGCCACACTTTTTGTTGAAGGCAGCCTTGATGTCAAGGGCTGTCACTCTCACGTCGCCTCTGGAATTCAGCTCTTTTGTCCGTGTTTGAACCAAGGTTGTAATGAGGTCAGGAGCGGAGTAGCCCTGGCAGAACCCAAACTGGGCGTCGCTGAGCAGGTTATTGCTGAGCAGGTGCTGCTTGCTAGCGCTGTTACTGAAACCTTCCATCACTTTACTGATGGTCGAGAGGAGACTGATGGGGCGGTAATTGGCCAAGTTGATTTATCCTGCTTTTTATGTACAGGATACGCTTGGGCAGTTTTCCACATTGTTGGGTAGATGCCAGTGTTGTAACTATACTGGAACAGCTTGACTAGGGGAGCGGCGAGTTCTGGAATGCACATCTTCAGTCCTATTGCTGGAATGTTGTCAGGGCCCGTAGCGTGTGCAGATCCAGTGTCTCCAACTATTTCTTGATATCACATAGAGTGAATTGAATTGGCTGGAGACTGGCATCGATAATGCTGGGGACCACTGGTGGCGGCTGAGATGGATTATCCACTCAATGCTTCTGGCTGAAAATTACTGCAAAAGCAGTAATTTTATCTTTTTATCTTTTGCACTGATGTGCTGGGCTACCCCATCGTTGAGGATGGGGACATTTGTGGAATAGGAAAGATGGACTAGCCTTGAGAGAAGTGCTATGAAGATTAACTTGCCTAATTCTGGACTGCAGGGATTGATCTAAGATGAGAAAATGAGTAACCTGGGGCTATATTCTTCATTTTCTGGAGAAGGGTCTAGGCCTGAAACGTCAGCCTTCCTGCTCCTCTGATGCTGCTTGGCCTACTGTGTTCATCCAGCTCTACACCTTGTTATCTCTATATTCTGTGAAATTTGGAAGAATGAGAGATAATCTCATTGGAACATAGAACATTCTCCAAGGGTAGATGCTAGATGGATCCTGTCCATAGCGGATTGTCTTGCAGTAGGGGGTTAGTCTCAAAATATGGTTTGGCCATTTAGGATTCAGCTGAGAAATACCTTCCACAAGTCTTATTGGGTGAAGTTCCAAAATTCTCTACCTGAGAGACCAGTTATTGAACATAGTCAAGACTAAGCCAAGTAGACAAATGTTTGGATGAAAAAGGAATTTGGAATGGTACAGGAAGGCGGACTCGAGGTAGAATGTCAACAGTGCTAATATTGATATTGAATAGCTGAACAGGCTCGAGGGCTGAATGCTTAGTACTTTATTTCTTATGTTCTTATTCTATCATACCATGAATCTGTGCCTTTTTCGACAATGGAGAGATTTTTGGGGAATGAAAAAATGAGTTACCTGCTGTCTGAATACTTAGTCTGTGACCTATTCCAGCAGGGATGACATTTTTGTTTGGTCGAGCGAAAGTTTGATGATGTCCAGGAACTGGTTGGTGGGGAAAACTGACGGGTTTGACATTGAATTTCAAGAGGCGATCGTTAAGTCCACTTACTAAGAAGTTTCTTTGCCAGGCATAATCTTTATCGTAAATTTTACCTGGTACCTAATCAATACAAGTCCAAGTCTGAATGCAAGAGGACATACACTCTTCATTATCAAAAGAATTACCAATTGTGATGAACAATGCAATTATTATTGAGCAGCCCTGTTCTGATTGTATAGTGGAATGGAAGCTGATTGAAGATAATTGGGGTTGGGCTGAGTTTGGGCAATTTGTCATGCCAGAACCCACATTGTCTATGAAGAGAAAGGTCCAGTTCTGAGTTTCAGATTGTGGTGTTGTTGTTTTGAAGTAGCGGGCTCCCAGTGCCATTCTGACCTGATTTTATTCCATTTTTTCCCCTCACATCTGGTGGCTGTATCTGGGACATTGCTGATTCCTCTATCATCCCAAGCTATATAGATTTTGAGTTTGTTATGGTGTAACTTGATTAGTCCATGGGTCAACTCTTGTAAGATGCCACAAGTCTCTGATGTTGGGTAAGAAGACTCAGTGAGGCTCATGGCGTCTTAATGTCATGATTTGTTGTCTGGTTGCAGATGGGTGATATGTTCGATATTTGTATGGAGCAACTGAGTGGATGGTTAGGGCACTTTAGAGGCTAGTTAAGAGGCCACTATTTGGTGTGGGATTTTAGTCTTCGTCAAGATTGGATAAGGATAGCACATTCTCTTCTCTAAACAATACTCGTGAGCCACTTTGGTTTTTGCAAAAACCCAACAGTTTCTTCACTTTTTTACCAAATTTGTTTCCAATTATTTTCAAATTCCAAAATGCCGTAATAATGCATTCTGTTAGATTATTTGTTCTGGTTTCTGAATTTCTTGTGTTATAGAATATCTAAACACTATTGTATTCTGTCTCCAGTGGACAGTGTTATTCTGCCAATCATTTTTGTGAGATGTGTATGAAAGAGCATGAATGCAAGTGCACACCCTCAGTTCTGTTGATATTTTTGTGATTCTAAAAAAATGCATAAACCCAATCTAACCATGTCCCAAATTTCATGCCTACCTGCCCAAGTTAGATGATGGTTTTTCATCTTCAAAATGGATTAATTTCAGCCCAAACATGTTTGAGTTAAAAATAATTTTCATGATTTTTTAAAAATAGAATTATGAAGAAATTCTTTTTGGGAGATGGCTTAATGCATTGAATAATAATTAAATTTACTTTTGCATTCTGGGTACTTGGCTGTTTTACAGTAACAAATAGTTTGAGTAAATAATTTTCTTTCTTTTCGTCCAATTTTACACCTGTGGTTAGTTGGTAATTCATGAAGTGTAATGACCTCTGCATCTAAACTAATTTAGAAGGCTTGTCTTATTTTGTTTACAAGTGTGTACTTGGATACCAAAAGCAAAACATTGTGACGCGATTTTGTGTGGTTATGCCACCAGTAGTTACCAACAAACATTAAACTTTCTGCTTCATTTCCAGTGGACCTCCTGCAGCCTCTGTTTTACTGAAGATGATGCTTTCAGACTCCATATGATTATTATAAATGCCCACATTTTTTGAAAGACTAAGATGTTAATTTTCTCTGAAGTTTAAAACACACCGAGTTTTTTCAAAACCAGTCTGTTGTGAACTGCTCTATAATGTGTTGGGAAAGTGGCATTATAAAATATGTTCCAAGTTCCAGGTACATTTCGCATTGTTTATAAGTGGGAAGAACAAGTTGCAAAGAATTTTCCCTGCTTGCATTGTTGATCCTAATTATTAACTGTTTTACCTAAAGGTATGCCATGTGCCAAGTGCCACTGAATGTGTCAAAGACCCTGGAAGTCAATCGCCAACAAAGATTGATCCAACAAGTTGTTTCAGTACAGTTCAGCACACTGACCAGTCTTCTGTTACTTCAAACTGTTCTGACAAACCTGAAGATACCACTGTATCAACTGCGACATCATTGAAATTAACGGAAATAAACGCCGCCAGAGATTCTGAGAAGTGCGTTTATTCTTCTCAACTAAGTGACCTTCCTAAATTGACATGTAATGGCCAATCCAATAACATAGTGTCGCTATGCATGAGTCCTAAGAAAGAGGAATCCAAAACTGATGTCCTGTTACCCACAAAGGAATCTCCTGATCATTATGCAATGAGTCTTCAGAACCTGTTAAAAAAATCAAGAGAATATGTAGAGAGAGAACAAAATCGACGCAGTGGGAAAAATGTTTCCAAGGAAAGTACAAGTGAAAGTCATTCCGATAAAGAAAATGAAGGTGTTAAAATCAGTGACTGGGAAAAAGAAAGAAACAAAATATCTACCAAAACTTGGAGTCCCATTCTTGAGACAAGCAGTGCAAGGTCAACTTCACAGCCACAGGATGCCTCTGCAACAAATGAAAGCTCTGAATTATTTAATAAAACAACAGGTAGCACATTGGCTTCAGTTTTAGGCAGTTTATCAAAAGTAAACTTAACGGAAAAGTCAACAAAAGGCTCATCTAGAGAATCTGATTCAGATGAGGATTGGATAAACTGCTCAGAAAGTGAACATGACAGTAGCTTGCTTAAAAGCTTAATGGGGTCTTATGCCAAACTACCCAATCCTGAACCAAGTCGCAGTCCGAAAATGCACCAAAGACGTCCCAGGACATCAACCAATATTGTTATTAATAATCCAGTAAATGCTTATGAGCTAAGTCCGAAAGAAAAATTTAAAGGATTATCTGGGATACCTCTAGGTAAAATAAATATTAATAATCTTGATGCAAAGAGAGCAGTTCTGAATGAAGCTTTAATAGCAGTCAATCAAGAAGAAACAGAACAAAATGCTGGGAAAGTACAGGATGTTCCAACGTGCTTGGGAAGTGTTGATGAGATGCCTAGAAAAGGATGTTTACATTTGTGTGCTAAACCTTCCGGAGTATCTGAAGTAAAAACGGTTGGTAATGCTGTTCAGGCGCCATTGAGCAGCTTGATTCAAAAAGATCATGATTTGGAAAGGTCATCTCCATTACTTGTAAATAAACAGGAAATTATTGAGTCATTGGAACCCCAGATTGAACTGAATCTCAGTGGCCAAAAGACTAGCAGCTTGATGGAAAATGCTAAACAAGGTTCATCCATTGAGCTTAACAAATCCTATGATGTCAAGCATCCATCCCCAGTGCTGCTGCAAAACCAAGCCACAAGACAACAAATAGACCTCTCAACAATGTCTTCAGACAATGAAAAGTGTCTACAAAGCAGCATAGAAGCTAAAGCCAAACGCAAGTTAGCGATGGGAACTTCAAGTGCCAAAGAAAACAAACCAACTGCTGTTGAAACGGTTCAGGAGATGAGCAGGTGGATTCGAGACGAGAGACATCAGAGAGTTTCTCTCAGCAGGAGTGAAACTGAAGTGCCTCCAAATAACCATATTGATGCTTTAGGTAAGAATGGCTTTATCTTTGGAAGTATAGAGAGGTTTAAATTCTCCTTTCTTGACAAGTTCCGCTCTAGGAGTACTGATGACGTGACCCTGTTAGTGTTGGTTCTCCAGTGTTGAACCTGTGTTTTCCCTCGCAAAGATGGCAGTGCATTCTTATAATTATTGCTGACGTGTAATTAGGATGACGTAGTTATTAATTGTTAATATGTTAGAAGCTTATGGGAACTTGTTAACTGCAAAATTTTGAAGGTTTAAACGTCTATTCACATTTTTGCACTTGATTTTCTGTAACTTTCTGATATTTAATGTTGTGGAGACTTCAGAACACAGAAGACCATAAGACATAGGAGCAGAAATTAGGCCATTTGGCCCATCGACTCTGCTCCGCCATTTAATCATGGCTGATAAGTTCCTCAACCCCATTCTCCTGCTTTCTCCCCATAACCCTTGATCCCCTTGATAATGAAGAACCTATCTATCTCAGTCTTAAATGTACTCAATGACCTGGCCTCCACAGCCTTCTGTGGCAGTGAATTCCATAGATTCACCACTCCCTGGCTGAAGAAGTTTTTCCTTATCTCTGTTCTAATAGGTCTTCCCTTTACTGTAAGGCTGTGCCCTCAGGTCCTAGTCTGTCCTACAAATGAAAGCATTTTCCCAACATCCAGTCTGTCCAGGCCATTCAGTATTCTGTAAGTTTCAATTAGAACCCCCCTCATCCTTCTAAACTCCAATGAGTATAGTCCCAGAGTCCTCAAATGTTCCTCATATGTTAAGTTTTACATTCCTGGGACCATTCTTGTGAACCTCCTTTGAACCCGCTCCAGGGCCAGTACATCCTTCCTGAGATATGGGGCCCAAAACTGCACGCAATACTCCAAATGTCACCTGACCAGAGCCTTATAAAGCCTCATTAGTAATCCCTGCTTTTATATTCAAGTCATCTCAAAATAAATGCCAACACTGCATTTGCCTTCCTGACTACTGACTCAACCTACAAGTTTACCATGAGAGAATCCTGGACTAGAACTCCCAAGTCTCTTTGCACTTCAGCCTTTTGAATTTTCTCCCCATTTAGAAAATAGTCCATGCTTTTATTCTTCTTACCAAAGTGCATGACCTCCCACTTTCCCGTGTTGTACTCCATCCGCCACTTCTTTGCCCACTCTCCTGACCTGTCCAAATCCTTCTGCAGCTTCCCTACCTCCTCAATACTACCTGCTCCTCCACCTGTCTTTGTATTGTCTGCAAACTTAGCCAGAATGCCCACAGTTCCTTCATCTAGATCATTAATGTATAAAGTAAAAAGTTGTGGTCGCAACACTGACCCTTGCGGAATACCACTTGTCACCGGCTGTCATCCTGAGAAAGACCCCTTTATCCCCACCCTCTGCTTTCTGCCAGACAGCCAATCTTCTATCCATGCTAACACCTTGCCTCTAACACCATGGACCCTTATCTTACTCAGCAGCCTCCTGTGTGGCACCTTATCAAAGGCCTTCTTGAAGACCAGGTAGATGACATCCATTGGCACTCCTTGGTCTACCCTGCTCGTTACTTCCTCAAAGAATTCTAGCAGATTTGTCAGGCATGACCTCCCCTTGATGAAACTATGCTGACTTTGCCCTATTTTACCATACACTTCCAAATATTCAGAAATCTCATCCTTTACAATGGACTCCAAAATCTTACCCACGACCAAGGTTAGGCTAATTGGCCTGTAATTTTCCATCTTTTGCCTTACTCCCTTTTTAAACAGGGGTATCACGTTAGCGATCTTCCTGTCAAGAAAGAATTTAAATTTAAAATACTTGTAAGTTGCAGAGTGTTAATGTGACAGTTTCTTTAAGCAGACTTGTGTCCTTTACATTTGGGAGTTGTCTTTGCCATTCAGCGATTGAGAATTTGCTTTAATAAGAACCAGGCAATCAATGTTCACGGCTACTAAAGGTACATCTGATGATCAGCATCTGTGCAAGAACACTTAAATGCAAAATAATGAAACTTTTGATAGAGACCAAATGCCTTCTGAGGTTGCCCTGTTACAGTCTTTGACATTAGAACCGTAGCATTGGTATAAGCTTTCTTTCATTCACTCAGGATGGAACATTGCTGGCTGGGCCAGCTGTAATTGCCTATACCAAATTAGATGTTAGAAGGTGGTCGTGAGCTGGTTTATTAAATTGCTGCAGTCTGTTTGTTTGGTGTAGGTGCACCCATGTACGATTAAGGAGCAATTTCCAGGAATTTGATCTAGCAACACTGAAGGAGTAGTGAAATATTTCTAAGTAAGGATGGTGAGCAGCTTGGAGGGAAATCTGCAGGTGGTAGTGTTTCCATTTTATGATACTTACCACTGGTTCCACATTAAAGGTGGATGGAAAATGTGTGAGGTCTGTGCATTCAGCATTGAGAGTTCTAACTCTGCAATAACAATTGCCTACGGCTAAACAACTTCTGTCAACTTAAAGTTATCTCTCAAGCGTGGAGTCTCATTTCCTCAGGCAAAAGTCAACATTATACAATTATTAAGAAATTATTTCGTAAATTTTCTATTTTTCTCTTTTAATCCCAAGTGCATGTCCCAATAATTCTGTTTTACATGCAATGAGTTGAATGTGATTTTTATTCCCTTTTTTTTCCACTTTCAGTTTTGTAGTTTACATACCTCAATGAAGATACTTCAATCTCAATTGTTGAAACAGCTCACTGTTGCTTGACCTATGCAGATACCACAGATTTTGTGCGGTGAGCACTGCGCTGGATTAGAAACATGATTTATAAGATTTCTCCCTGACACACCCTCAATACCACAATGAGCAAGGAGTAGTGATATATTTCCAAGTCAGGATGGTGAGAAGCTTGGAGGGGAATCTGCAGATGGTAATGTTTCCACCTTATGATACTTACCACTAGTCCCACATGAAAGGTGGATGGAAAAGGCGTTCCTACTTCTGAGGACCAAACCTGAGTTGATATTTGGAACGTATGATAGGATAATCATGAAAAAAATCACTAGAATTCAAAGCTAATCTCAGTGAATGTGAAATTATCAACCATTGTAAAAATTCATCTAGGTCATTTAATGTCATTTGGGGAAGGATAACTGCTGCCCTTGCCTGATCTGGCCTACATATGACTCCAATACAGTACAGCACAGGAACAGGCCCTTCAGCCCACCAAGCCTGCACCAATTCCTAATCCTTCTTTAGACTTGAATTTCTTGCCTATATGTGGTTTCTATTCCCCTGTTCGCGCCTCATTCATGTGTCAATCAAGGTACGTCTAAAACATTGCTAACATGGCTGCTTCCAGTGCTTCCCAAGCACCCATTACCCTCTGAAAGATTTTCCCTGCAGTACTCCCCAGAATTATCCCCCCTCACCTTGAACCTGTGTCCTCTTGTAGTTGACCTTTGCATCCAGGGAAAAGGCCTCTGACTATCCACCCTGTCAATGCTTCTTATAATTTTGTAGACTTCTATCAGGTCGTCTCCGTCTTTTCAGTGAAAACAGTCAGAGTTTATCCAACCTGTCCTCATAACAAAAACCCTCCAGACCAGGCAATATCCTGGTAAACCTCCTTTGCACCCTCTCCAAAACATCCATGTCCTTTTGGTAGTGTGGCAACCAGAAATGCACGCAATATTTCAAATTTGGCCAAACTGAAGTTTTAAGCAGCTGTAATGTAACTTGCTAACGTTTATATTCCATGCCCTGGCTGATGAAGGCAAGTGTGGCCGCTTTGACCACCTTATCCACCTACATTGCCACTTGTAGGGATCTGTGAACCTGTACTCCCAGATTTCTAGATGTCAGTGCTCCTAAGGTTTCTGCCATTCATTGTATAATCCGCACCTGAATTTGATCTTGCATTTGTCTGGATTAAACTCCATCTGCCATTTCTGTGCCCCAATCTGCAATCTGTCTATATCCCACTGTGTCCTTTGACAGTCCTCCTCACTATCTGCAACTCTGCCAATTTTGGTGTCATCTGCAAACTTACTGATGAAGTCACCTATACTTTCCTTCAGATAACACCACTAGTTACTGATCTCCATTCCGGAAAGCACGTTTCTTCTGCTATTCTGTCTTCTATGACCAAGCCAGTTTAGTATCCATCTAGCCAGCTCACCCAGGATCCTATGAGACTCTTCCTTTTGCACCAGCCTGCTGTGAGGGACCTTTTCAAATGCCTTAAAGTCCATGTAGACAACATCCACTGCCCTTCTGTCATCAATCATTCTTGTCAGCCCTTCAAAAAACCCCATCGAGTTGCTGAGATATGACCTTCCCTGCACAAACCCATGCTGCCTTTCACGAACAAATCCCTTCCTATCTGGTTCGCTAATGTCCTCCAGGAAAGGAAATTGCCATCCTTACCTGCTCTGGCCTACATGTGACTCCAGACCCACAACAATGTGGTTGACTCTTAACTGCCCTCTGGGCAATTACGGATGGACAATAAATTCTGTCTGGCCAATGACGCTGTCACCACTTGGATGAATAAAGAATAAAGACTTCCAAATGTGAATTAATTCTGTTTCTCAGTAGCTTCTCCAACAGCTTCCTCACCAGCTCACCAGGTTGTAATTATCTGGATTATCCCTGTTTCCCTTCTTAAACAAGGGAACAACATTGGCCATTATCCAGTTCTCTGGAACCTTGCCTGAGGCCAAAGAGGATGCACATATATCTGTTAAGACTTCCAGCTATTTCCTCCCTTGCCTCCCACAATATCTTGGGATAGATCCTATCTGGTCCTTAACCTGTACTTTAATACATATCAAGACACCCACCACTTCCTCCTTCATTGTGTTGACCTTCATTATATTCATACACCTTTCCCTAATCTCAGCATCCCTCACGTCATCTCTTTGGTGAATACTGATGTACTCATTAAGGATCTCACCTGTTTGCAGAATACAATCCCTACAGTGTGGAAACAGGACATTTGGTCCAACATGCCCACACCAACTCTGAGCGTCTCACACTCTACCCTGTCCCTGTAACTCTGCATTTCCCATGGCTAATCCACCTAACGTACACATCCCTGGACACAATGGGCAATTTAGCATGGCCAATCCACCTAACCTGCATATATTTGGATTGTGGGAGGAAACGGGAAGCACCCGGAGGAAGCCCACACAGACATCGGAAGAATGTGCAAACTCCACACAGACAGCTGCTCAAGGCTGGAATTGAACCCGGGTCCCTGGTACTGTGAGGCAGCAGTGCTAACTGCTGAGTCACCATGCTACCCACGTGTAACTTCCCTCCTTTATCCTTAAGTGGGCTTACTCTTTCCCTGGTTACCCTCTTGCTCCTAATATAATTATAAAATGCCTTGGGATTCTCTTTAACCTGCTGGCCAAACACACTTCATATTTCCCTTTAGCCCTCCTAACTCCATGTTTGAGCCCCTTCATAGTTTCTCCATGTTCTTCAAGGACTTAATTTGTTTTTAGTTGCCTACACCTTAGGTAAACTTTCTTTTTGATTACGCTGATAATCTCCCCTGTCATCCAAGGCTCCCCAATCCTGCCATTCTCTCCTTCATTTTCAGAGCAACATGCCTGTCCTTCATTCTGATCAACAGGTCTTTAAAAGACTGCTATGTGTCAGATGTGGATTTGACACCAAACAGCTTCTCCCAATCCACGTTCTCCAATTCTGGCCTAATTCGGTTATAGTTAGCCTTCCCCCCCATTTAATACATTCATCTGAGGTCCACTGTTGTTTCTTATCCATAATTGTCTGAAAACTTAAGAAATTATGGTCACCATTCCCAAAATGCTCCCCCACTGATACTTCGATCACCTGGCTGGGCTCATTTTCCAATACCAGGTCCCGTATGACCCCCTTCCTTGTTGGGCTATCCACATACTGCTTCAAAAAACCCTCCTGGACACACTTGCTCCACATACAAACCCTTGGCACTAAAAGAGTCCCAATCAATATGGGGGAAGTTAAAATTACCCACCACAACAACCCTGTTACTTTCACATCTTTCCAGACTCTTGACTACATATCTCTTTCTCTATTTCCCACTGACTGCTGGGAGGTCAGTAGTACAATCCTAGCATTGTAATTGCACCCTTCCTATTCTTGAGTCGACTTGTAATGCCCCATTGCAAGATCCCTCCAGAGTGTACTCCCTCAACACAGCTACGATATGCTCCGTAACAGTAATGCAACTCGCCCACCACTTTTGCTTCCTCCACTGTCTCGTCTGGGATATCGATGTTTCAGAACGTTAGGCTGCCAATCCTGTCCTTTTTTCAACCATGTTGCTGTCACAGAGCATCATAATTGCATGTATTAATCCAAGCTCTAAATTTCATCAGAGATAGTAGGAACTGCAGATGCTGGAGAATCTGAGATAACAAGGTGTAGAGCTGGATGAACACAGCAGGCCATGCAGCATCAGAGGAGCAGGAAGGCTGACGTTTCGGGCCTAGACCCTT
>NC_063352.1:670924-701333 GCF_021869965.1 Rhincodon typus | reverse complement strand
TAGTAGTTACATGGGAACACCACCACCTGCAATTTTCCTTCAACCACTTACCATCCTGATTTGGCAATATATCGCTGATCTTTCATTGTCGCTGGGTCAAAGTCCTGGAATTCTCTCCTTGAGGGCAACTATTCTCCCTGTGGGTCAATCTACAGAAACATGGACAAGGCAGCTCACCCACCAAGGTCAAGGGCAACTGGTGACAGGCAATAAATGCTGGCCAGCTAGCAATTCCCATGATTGAATAAAAAAAAATCCTACTAAAAGCAAGTTCCTTCACTCATAAGTGCTGTTTACACAGCTGTTGATTTAAGCTGTGCGAAAGCCTAGTTACACACAAGTTGGAGTAAGGGGCTGTATGTGAATGAAGATTTGGCCGGCAACAATTAGTTGGTCTATGAAACGACTAGCAGGTGATAAAGGCGTTCAACCAATAATTACACATTTGACTCCCAGTTAGGTGAACGGCATGGGGATGTGAATGTTCGGGGCAAAAGTCATCGGATCCCCAGATGGGAGGGAGCCTTTTCCGCTGTGCAGTAAAAAGCATCTCAGATGTGAAGCTGGAGGAACACAGCAGGTCGGGCAGCATGAGAGGAGCAGGAAAGTTGATGTTTCGGGTCAGGACCCTTCTTCAGAAATGGGGAGGGGGAAGGGAGCTCAGAAAGAGAGGAGGGGTGGGGCTGGGGAAGGTACGTGGGATGGTGATAGGTGAGTGCAGGTAGGGAGTGGTGGAGTTTGGCCAGTGATGTGAGAGGGGGTACAGCCCTCCACTCTAACCTTAACTTCATTATCAAACTCACAGATAAGGGAAGCGCAGTAGTGGTGTGGTGCACTGACCTTTAACATAGCTGAGGCCAAGTGCCAATTCTCTGACACCTCCTCCTACCGCCCCCTCGATCATAACCCCACCGCTGACCGCCAAAACATCACCTCTCAAACCATTCACAACCTCATCACCTCAGGTGACCTCCCACCCATAGCCTGCAACCTCATTTTTCCCCAACCCTGCTTTGTCCATTTCTATGTCCTTCTCAAAATCCACAAACCTGACTGTCCCAGCCGACCCATTGTCTCTGCCTGCTCCTGCCCGATTGAACTTCTCTCCACTTACCTTGATTCTGACGTGCGCACGCACACGCAGTCTGGGAACTCCCCACTTACGTCCAGAACACCGCCCACGTCCTCTAAGACATCCAATTCCCTGGCCCCCAACACCTCATCTTCACTATGGACATCCAGTCCCTGTACACTTGTATCCCCCATGCAGATGGCCTAAAAGCCCTCCGCTTTTTCCCCTCCTGCAGGCCCAACCAGCCCTCCTCTTCCAACACCCTCATCCGCTTAACCGAACTTGTCCTTACCCTCAACAACTTCTCCTTTAACTCTTCCCATCTCCTACAGACTAAGGAAGTGGCCTTGGGAACCCGCATGGGTCTGAGCTGTGCCTGCCTCTTCATAGGATACATGAACAGTCCCTCTTCCGCTGCTACACTGGCACCATCTCTCACCTCCTTCCTCCGCTACACTGATGACTCTATTGGTGCTCCCTCATATTCCCATGAGGAGCTTGAACAGTTCATCAACTTTACTAACACTTTCCACCGAACCTCAAATTCACCTGGATCCTCTCTGATACCCCCCTCTCCTTCCTGGACCTCTCTCCATCTCTGGTGACCGCCTCAAAACCGACATCTATTTCAAGCCCACTGACTCCCACAGTACTTAGACTACACCTCCCCTCACCCACCTTCCTGCAAGAATATGATCCCCTACTCCCAATTCCTCCTCCTCTGTCGCTATGAAAAAATAGGCAGGATAAATGAGTGGCTTGAGAGATGGTGCAGGAGGGAGGGTTCAGATTTTTGGGACTTTGGGACGGGGAGGTGGGACTACTACAAATCGGATGGTCTACACCTGGGCAGGACTGGAACCAATGTCCTAGGGGCTGCTTTTACTAACACTGTTGGGGAGGGTTTAAACTAATGTGGCAGGGGGATGGGAACCAAATGAGGTTAGTGGACAGTAAAGAGGTAGTAACTAAATCCTGTAAGGAACTAGATAATGAAGTCCGTGTGACTAAGGGGAAGAGTAGGCAGAGAGCAGATGATGAACGCAGAGGGACAGGTAGTCTGAGGTGCATTTGTTTTAAAGCGAGAAGTGTAGTAGGTAAGGCAGATGAACTTAGGGCTTGGATTAGTACCTGGGAGTATGATGTTATTGCATTACTGAGACTTGGTTGAGGGAAGGGCAAGATTGGCAACTAAATATCTCAGGATACAGATGCTTCAGGCGGGATAGAGAGGGAGGTAAAAGGGGTGGAGGAGTTGCATTATTGGTCAAAGAGGATATCACAGCTGTGCTGAAGGAGGGCACTATGGAGGACTCGAGCAGTGAGGCAATATGGGTAGAGCTCAGAAATAGGAAGGATGCGGTAACAATGTTGGGGCTGTACTACAGGCCTCCCAACAGCGAGCGTGAGATAGAGGCACACATGAAGACAGATTATGGAAAGATGGAGGAACAACAGGGTGGTGGTGATGGGAGGTTTTAATTTTCCCAACACTGACTGGGATTCACTTAGTGTTAGGGGTTTAGATGGAGCAGAATTTGTAAGGAGCATCCAGGAGGGTTTTCTAGAACAGTATGTAAATAGTCCAACTCGGGAAGGGGCCATACTGGACCTGGTGTTGGGGAATGAGCCCGGCCAGGTGGTTGAAGTTTCAGTAGGGGATTACTTTGGGAATAGTGATCACAATTCCGTAAGTTTTAGAATACTGACGAGAGTGTTCCTAAAGAAAGAGTGCTGAATTGGGGGAAGGCCAACTATAGCAAAATTCGACAGGAGCTGGGGAATGTGGATTGGGATCAGCTGTTTGAGGTTAAATCCACATTTGATATGTGGGAGGCTTTTAAAGAGAGGTTGATTCGAGTGCAGGACAGACATGTCCCTGTGAAAATGAGGGATAGAAAGGGTAAGATTAGGGAACCATGGATGACAGGTGAGACTAACAAAGAGGAAAAGGGAAGCATACATAAGGTCTAGGCGACTGAAAACAGACGAAGCTTTGGAAGAATATCGGGAAAGTAGGACCAATCTGAAACGAGGAATTAAGAGAGCTAAAAGGGGTCATGAAATATCTTTAGCAAACAGGGTTAAGGAAAATCCCAAAGCCTTTTATTCATACATAAGGAGCAAGAGGGTAACTAGAGAAAGGGTTGGCCCACTCAAGGACAAAGGAGGGAAGTTATGCGAGGAGTCAGAGAAAATGAGTGAGATTCTTAATGAGTACTTTGCGTTGGTATTCATGAGGAGAGGGACATGATGGATGTTAAGGTTAGGGATAGATATTTGATTACTCTAGGTCAAGTCAGCAGAAGGAGGGGGGAAAGTGTTGGGTATTCTAAAAGGCATTAGGGTGGACAAGTCCCCAGGTCTGGATGGGATCTATCCCAGGTTGCTGAGGGAAGCGAGAGAGGAAATAGCTGGGGCCTTAACAGATATCTTTGCAGCATCTTTGAGCATGGGTGAGGTCCCGGAGGGCTGGAGAATGGCTAATGTTGTCCCCTTGTTTAAGAAGGGTAGCAAGGATAATCCAGGAAATTATAACCGGTGAGCCTAACATCAGTGGTGGGGAAGCTGCTGGAGAGGATTCTGAGGGACAGGATCTATTTACATTTGGAAGAAAATGGGCTTATTAGTGATAGGCAGCACGGTTTTGTGCAGGGAAGGTCATGCCTTACCAACTTGATAGAATTCGTTGAGAAAGTGACAAAGTTGATAGATGAGGAAAGGGCTGTAGATGTCATATACAGGGACTTCAGTAAGGCGTTTGATAAGGTTCCCCATGGTCGGCTGATGGAGAAAGTCGCATGAGGTCCAGGGTGTAGCTGGATGGATAGAGAACTGGCTGGGCAACAGGAGACAGTTGTAGTGGAAGGGAGTTTCTCAAAATGGAGAACTGTGACCAGTGGTGTTCCACAGAGATCCGTGTTGGGACCACTGTTGTTTATGATATACTTAAATGATCTGGAGGAAGGTATAGATGGTCTGATTAGCAAGTTTGCAGATGACACTAAGATAGTGAAGGGGACTGGAGAATGCAGCAGAATATAGATAGATTGGAAAGTTGGGTGGAGAAATGGCAGATGGAGTTCAATCCAGGCAAATGCGAGGTGATGCATTTTGGAAGATCCAATTCAAGAGCGAACTATACGGTAAATGGAAAAGCCCTGAGGAGAATTGATGCAGAGAGGGATCTGGGTGTTCAGATCCATTGTACCCTGAAGGTGGCAACGCAGTGGTCAAGAAGGCATACGGCATGCTTTCATTCATCGGACGGGATTGAGTACAAGATTTGGCAGGTCATGTTACAGTTGTATAGGATTTTGGTTCAACCACATTTGGAATACTGCTTACAGTTCTGGTATCCACATTACCAAAAGGATGTGGATGCTTTGGAGAGGGTGCAGAGGAGGTTCACCAGGATGTTGCCTGGTATGGAGGGCGCTAGCTATGAAGAGAGGTTGAGTAGATTAGGATTATTTACATTAGAAAGGCGGAGGTTGAGGGGGGACCTGATTGAGGTCTACAAAATCATGAGGGGTATAGTCGGGGTGGATAGCAAGAAGCTTTTTCCCAGAGTGGGGGACTCAATTACTAAGGGTCATGATTTCAAGGTGAGAGGGGAAAAGTTTAAGGGAGATATGCGTGGAAAGTTCTTTACGCAGAGGGTGGTGGGTGCCTGGAACGCGTTGCCAGCGGACGTGGTAGAGGTGGGCACGATAGCGTCATTTAAGATGTATCTAGACAGATACATGAATGGGCAGGGAGCAGAGGGATACAGATCCTTGGGAAATAGGCGACAGGTGTAGATAGCGGATCTGGATCAGCGCAGGTTTGGAGGCCGAAGGGCCTGTATCTGTGTGGTAATTTTCTTTGTTCTTTGTCCGCTCCCGAGATGGAGTGTTTCAGTCCCAAACATCCCAGATGTCCTCCTATTTCAAGGACCGTAACTTCCCCCCTGTGGTGATCGAAAATGCCTTTAGCTGCACCCCTGCCCTCACATCCTCTCTCCCCAACAAAAGTAAAGACAGAAACCCCGCCTTGTCCTCACATATCATCCCACCAATCTGTATATCCAATGTATCATTCTCCGCCACTTCCGCCACCTACAATCCGACCCCAGAACCAAAGATATATTTCCGTCCTCAACCCTATCTGCCTTTCGTAGGGACCGCTCTCACCGCAACTCCCTCATCCGCTCCACACTCCCCACTAACCCCACCACCCCCGGCACCTTTCCCTGCAACAGCAGGAAGTGCTACACCTGCCCTTACATCTCCCGCCTCACCTCCATTCAAGGCACAAAACAAACCTCCCACATTAGACAGGGGTTCACCTGCACATCTGTCAACATGGTCGACTGCTCCCAATGTGGCCTCCTCTATATCGGTGAGACCAAGCGGAGGCTTGGAGACTGTTTGTTTGGTGGAGCACCTGCGCTTTGTTTGTGACAAATGAAAACACCTTCCGGTCGTGAACCATTTCAGCTCCCCGTCCCACTCCCTGGGTGACATGTCCGTCCATCCTGGGCCGCCTCCAGTGTCACAATGATGCCACCCGCAAACTGGAGGAGCAGCACCTCAGGAGCCTACAGCCCAATGGCCTTAATGTGGATTTTACTAGTTTCAAAATCTCCCCACCCCTGGCTTCATCCCAATACCAATCTTCCCTTTCATCCCTGCCATCTTGACCTGACACAACCTGTTTATCTTCTCTCCCACCTATCCACTCCTCCCACCTCGCTGACCAATCCCCACCACTCCTTACTGCACTTGCCTATCACCATTCCACCCGTCTTTCCCAGCCCAACCCCCTCCCCCCTTCTCTCTATTTCTGAGCTCCCTCCCCCCTCCCCATTTCTGAAGAAGGGTCCCGACCCAAAACGTCAACTTGCCTGCTCCTCTGCTGCCTGGCCTGCTGTGTTCCTCCAGCTCCACGTTGTTATCTCTGACTCCAGCATCTACAGTTCTTACTATCTCAGACGTGAAGATAGCCAGTTTCCCCTCAAAGATTGCTGTAGCTGTGACTTTTAATTAAATGTCAGAGAACTTTTATAAGTGTGAGCCAGTCACTCTGTGCCTCCTACAAACAGGTGAAAGTACCTGGAGAAGGCAAATTGAGAAGCAGCGTTTTAATGAGCGAAAGGAACATCACAGCAATCTTATAGATGGTGATCACTGACTGTCTTCCCAGTCCTTCCCTCCATGTATACCACCCATGTTATGTTAGTCTGTCAGTATGTGTGTATAGACAGGAATTCCTGCAAGTGAGTTAGAGTTTTAACTAGTGGAGTTACACGTTGACAGTTCATATGTTTACTTGGAGCTGGAGCCTATTGACTGATCATAAATAGTAATCGTTTTAAAGTACAGTAATCTGGTCCATGCTTTATTAGCCTGGGTCTGAAAGCCAGATAGATTGGGGAATTCTGTGTACTTTTCAAAATCTTTAACTTTTATGATGAGTCTGGGAACAGTGATTTCCGTGTGCTACCCCAGTGAGGTGTAACATGAGGCAAGAAAGTCAAAGGTCCTTGAGAAAAGATGCGAATAAGATATTTGAAACACAAACTGATCAGTCATGAGCTTATTGAATGTCTGAACAGAATCAAAGACTGAATAGGCTACTCTGCTCCTAGTTTGTATGGAAATCCAGGCCTACTTGTATTTTCTAGGGGGTTAACTCTTTTTTTCCCTTCTGTGCCATTATTCAGATGAAGAGCTTATCACAAAACAGATGATGACATTTATGGAAATGCGGAAGCAATTGGAAGAACAACACACCTTGCAACTCTCTATGCTGATTGCTGAACAAGAAAAAGAACAAGAGAAACTGCGAAGGGTAGGAAGAATGTTTATGACATTTTAGATTTTTCCTTCAAATTTTAATCCAAAAAGCATAATAAATAGGTCAAATGCTCCTCACTGCGGCGAGGGTTGCTGAAATGATTTATTTGCTAAATGCTACACAACTGATGGGTAGCCCATTGCACCTTTTTAAATGCCATAATGTTTTTCTATTACAGGAATATAATACCACTGGAAAAGGGTTAAAAGCTATTATTTTGGAGTATTGTGTTTGGCTTGTAACTTGCTAATACTCTATTTTAACCCTTTACTGTTCCTCCTGCATTATGCGTATGTTTCTTTTTCAATGCGTGAAATTCCCTCAATTTTACTTTTTATAAAAATTCCTTCATCTCGTTGTTTGTCAACCAGGAAAAACACCAAATTCTGCAGCAGTCAGGATGGGTGAATGCTGAAACAAGCTGGCTAGCCAATGTTCTCTCGGACTTTGTATTAGATATTTCTGAAATTGTTAGGCTGTCTAACCCTTGCACCTTCTCTCTCCCTGCCTCAATGGCACCTTATACTGTCGATGCCAGCTCCATGACCACTCGCCCAGTTTCCACTATGGGCAGACATTAGGAGTCTGGTGAAGATGGGGGGAAAGACAAACTCATACATTTAAATGAGAAGAATTATTCGTAACATGTATTGAAAGATTTTAAATATCTGCAGTAATGTTGATTGAACTCAAATGACCTGCTGAACTTGTCTTCCCCTCACACGTGAGTCAGATGCAACCCTTCACCTCCTGCTAAAAATTAATCGGTTGAACAGTAAATGGGCTCTTTTTACCGTTGATGTTTATCATCTAATTAATTAAAACATAAAATAGGAATGGATTTCTTTTGTTTGGAAAAACATGGCAAGCTAATGACATTTAGTTTAGCACTGGTCGACAAGTTACACTTGGAAACTGTTTTTTCACATTATACGCTTGGATGTTCAACTAGAGCACACCCACTGATGCTGTGCCTTCCCAGGCGATACAAAACAATTTTGTAATGTTGTTTATTACTGATTGAAAAGTTAATTCATTACAATCTGATTATACTGTCCAGGATGCCTTATCCAAAAGATAGTGAGTGAGTGGTAAAATTTGCAGATGATAGTAAATTAGGAGGAGTCGTTAATTGCTTGGAAGATCCTAGAAAGCTACAGAGATGTTGATTAGATGCATATCGGTTTAAAGAAAAATGACGTGGGATTCAATATTCTTTTTTGAATGGACATTATTCTGGGGAGTTCCCAGCTATTCTAAAATGTCGATGTGTTACCAAGCATTAAGATCATCAAGAATATCTCATCTGAAAAAAGTCTCCAGGAAAGTGCAGAAGTAAGGTTCAATCCTCTCTTTGGACAGTTTCTGCAGATAATTGAGACTCCAGTTTAGGAATTTCTTAAACATGGGGGAAGAAAAGTCTAGGTGGAATATTTTTCTAAGACCAGCCCTACCCCACAGACACACAGATGCAATATCGTTTTTTCTAACAAAGCTGTTCTGCGATACTGGTGAACATGTATGCCACATCTTCAGAGCCACCGTCCCACGTGGAAGTGCTTTTATTGTGTAAAGGATGTGGAATTTTCTTGAGGACTGGTACAAATGCTGTTTTAAATATAAGCAGTTGGAGATTTCCCATTATTCCTTTGGCTAAGTTTAAAGATGATCCCTCTTTAATTTGCTAGAGATATCAATCTCTCTGGTAATTTAATGTTTTAAGTTTCTGGAATGTCTTTTGTTACTTATGTTAAAAAAGTTAACAAGTGACAAAGCATCTTAGTGACTTCAGAAAAATACCTAAAAGGTTATCAGATGTTGATCAGCTCTCTTTCTGGGAGAATTGACTCACTTTTTTGGTATCTTTTAGAGAGATTAATGATTATTGGGACAGGTTGTCATGATCCATTTGGGAAAGTGCACCCATACTCGAGTGCTGCTTGTTATGAAGTTGGGTAGAGTAGTTGTGAAGTGGAAGGCAGGAAGATAAAATGTGTGGTTCCTTTTAAGAGATTTGTGCTTTGTCTGTACTTAGAAATTTTAAAAAAAGTATATCTCTGAGCAGCAGCTGAAGTTGCCAGTACAGAGCCTCAAAAGGTGAAACAAGTGTATCAAAAAAGCCTTACAGGTGGCAGGCAAAACAGCAGTCTTGTTTTGATGTTGTGACAACGAGTTTGAATTTGGATAATTAACTTAAATGAAGCATCTAGATACGGAAAGCCAAATGAATTTAAATCTGATGGCGTTGGCAACCTGAAACCAATCATATAAGAATTTGATTATTGTCATTACGGGTATATAAGATGAGGGCATTTGGAAAATTGGAGAAAGCCAACTGCTACCTGAAAGAGAGAGCCATCCGCCACCTGCCAGAATTAGCACCATTCAGCTCTCAGAGAAAGGCCATCTAATTAATCAAAGGAATTTTAGCTCAAAGTCCTCCATTGAAGAAATTATAAGAGGTAAAACATTCATGATAGCAGAATTAACAGAAGAAAAACGTTTGTGAAGAGAGCGGAGATGACAGCATATTCCAGAAGACAGTCTGTGTGAACTTGGAGAGATTAAGTTATAATTTATTCTTCTTATTAATTGGGACTTGTCTTTATTTAAACAGCATTCCAGTAGAATTTAGACCAGCTAGGAAGTAGTTAGTCCAGGGTGGAATTATCGGTTTGTTGGCAATTTTGTTAATTTTTTTGTTGTTGGGTTAAATAGATCAATTGTTTCTTATTTGTAAAGTGGAGATCAGGGATTTTCTTTTAACCAAGATAGTAGGAACTGCAGATGCTGGAAAATCTGAGATAACAAGGTGTAGAGCTGGATGAACACAGCAGGCCAAGCAGCATCATAGGAGCAGAAAGGCTGATGTTTCAGGCCTAGACCCGATGAAGGGTTTAGGCCCGAAACGTCCGCCTTCCTGCTCCTGTGATGCTGCTTGGCCTGCTGTCTTCATCCAGCTCTATACCTTGTTTTCTTTTAACCACTTTTGTAATAGATTACACAGGGAAAAACAAGCTTTTCTGGGTTTTTAGGGGATAATTATTGGAGGTGAACCCCTACTCCTGTCTTAACAGACGGGGGCTTGTGTTTTGGATTAATTATCAGAGGGGTTTGGCCATTCCCTGTCATAACAGCGCTATTCCCAGGGTCAACGGAAAAGTTAAATATTTAATCGTATTACTGAAAGTTCCCAATTTTCCTATTTGATGAACTTGGATCAACAGAAAACAGACTTTTTTTCTAGCTTAACAACAAACTACTGCATACTACAAATACATTTTTCTAACCACTGTGTCTTTAAGACATGTCCTGTCTGGTTTCTCTTGCAGAGGGATGTTGTCTGGCTTCTCTTGCAGAGGGGTGTTGTCTAGTTTCTCTTGCAGAGAGGTTTTGGCACAGTGGTGCCGAAATGTTTCCTTCAGACAGGCAGTTGATAAACAGTTTTGAGTTCTCCCTGGGTGTTTTACTTTTAAAGTAAGACGCAAGAATCGTGAATGGGTGGGGTCAGACTCTCACAGACCCAGAAGATGTTAAAAAATCTAAAGGGACAGATTGTTTTTTTTCTACTGGACTGAAGAGAGACAGCTCATGAGAATAATAACTGTCTTGCTGAATTGCCTTTGTGTTTACGGAAAGCTGGCTATTTTGGAACAGTGGATGATTAGTGGTTAAATAATACATTTTCTTGCTAAGTATTTCAATAGAGTAAAGTTATGCCAGTTCTTCTTTTTGTGGTATTTTAACTGTGTTGTCAGAATGAAGTGTATTTTCATTAAAGCTTAGTGGTGGACCAATAAAATCATATCTGGATCACAGCACCTTACACTGACCTTTTTTAAAAAATATAAAAGTTAGGGTCTAGGCTATCTCCATAATATACTTTGGGGGTCTGTCTGGTCCATAACATTACAGGCAAACCAAACATGAACTATCAACTTGTGAGTTAAACTCTAACTTTTCTTAAACCCTGTCAGATATAAGACAAACAAAAGAACATAGAATGTTGTGGGTGTAGAAAAATAAATTAGAGAACACTGTTCGATAGCTCCAATCCTCAAGATTCAGAGAGGTGTCCTTACGCTTCCTGTGAGCCCTTCAGATGTGTAATAGTCTTCTCTCCAAGTCATTTCAGTTTCTTGCTGCAGACACAGAGCAATTGGCACACTAACTGTTTAGCCTTTCAGTCACTGGTTAGAGGCAATAGCTTATAGGCAAATGGTGAGAATAGCTCACTGTCTTACAATGCTTTGTTAATTCCCTGCAAGGAGAGAGCATGTTGTCTTTTGAGTCTGGAGGATTTCAGTTGCAGTATTGTTCATACACAGGCTTGGCTACCTGTCCAATCAGATTGGGACAATCGGATATAGTCAATCTGAATATTCCTGGTCTAAACAACTGTCCTGATTGTAAAACCGATCAGTAGTCTGTCTTTGGGCATGACTGCCCTGAACATGCACCTACGGACATGACAATGAGTGCAGCAATCTTTCCCCACCGTTTGAACAAGTTGTAAATACAATGCACAATGAGTTCGAGTAACTTGTTTTCAAATGGCAACATCTCCTTCCACAGTTTTGGTTGCAAAAAGAAGTATCCATTTCCTTTTTTGGTGTGCAGTTCAGAAATAGAGAAAAATATAAACATGTGGTCTTTACAAGCTGATTTACTTTTTGGGTTTTAGGAGATAGAGGAACAAGAAAGACGATTTAGAGAACAAATGAATTTTGTGTTGGAATCAACAGAAAATCGCTACTGTAAAGAAGCATCATTAGATTGGAAGAGAATAAGTGAAAACTACCTGATTTCATCTCTAATCAATCGAGTGGATGGCCATCAATCCAGTAGTTCTTCTAACATTGGTAATTAGAATTTGAAAAAAAAAATATGAAAACAAGGCATTTTGTTTGACTGTTGCTTGAATCTTCTAGTAATTGTATAATTTTTAGTACTTAAAAATACTCATCACCGTCAGATGTTTTAAAGTTATTTAAAGATGTTTTAAAGTTATTTAATGTTGTTACTGATTTTTAAGCACTAAATTAGCTCTTATCGAAGGAAGTTGCTGTTATTCCTTTAAAATTACATTCAACTATGTGAAAAGAAATATGATGGAATTTTTGAGATTAGATGTTTTCAAGCCTCAACTGGGGACACAATGGGCTGAAGGACCCCTTTACATATTGTAAAATATCTGACTGTAAGACTTGAGGGTTGAAAACATCTAATTTTGGATATTTCTTAAAATATTCCATCAGTTCTAATCCCAATTTTCAGCACTTGGTCTGTAGCCCTTCTGTCTTATGGTGTTTCAATTACTCACCTAAATATTTTGTTACAACTCACTGAGATAGTCCGCTGGAAATCAAGCCCCGTTATTCCTGGAGTCATTACAGAAGTTAAAGATTTTAAAATATGTAACAAAATTTCTTAATTTACCTGATGTGTCAGACCTGAGTAATAAAACATGGACTAGGTTTCTGTGCTGAGCGAGAATTACTATTTATTACAAGTACTTGGCCTTTATCAACAGATAAACCATTGGTATATAACACCTAAGTGAAATAACTCCAGCCTATCTATTATCTATTCATAGCTGAATCACTCTAGCTAGCATCCTGGTGAATCTCTTCTGCACATTCTCATGCAATCATATTCTTCCGATTATTGGCAGTTTTAGCTGCTGCGCTAGTACTCCAGCTCTGGCCTAACTTATGTTTTATACATCTCCTCCATAACCTCCCCGCTCTTGTATTAAAAGCCTCAAGTAATAAAGGCAAGTATCCCAAGAACTGCCATGCTCCTCACCAACCACTCCAATGAAAGGGAGGAGCCCCGCCTCCTTCCTTTCATTCAACCCACTGACCCTCTCTCCCAGCTACCAAGTGGATTCATCCCTCCTATTGACGAACCAGGTCGTACCTACTACTGCTGTCCACATATTGCCACTATTTCTGTAACTCCCCTCGCACCGCTGCTGCCTTATGTGCAGCCTCCCCAACCCCCTCATCCAGTCTTGTAGAAGGGTAATACCCGAAGTGTTGACTTCTCCTCAGGTGCTGCCTGGCTTGCTGTGTTTTTCCAGCCTCCTGTTTGTTTACCTTGGATTCCAGCACCGACAGTCTTTTTTTTGTCTCATCCCATATCCTTAACCACCTTTTATCTACCTGTCCTGCTGTCTTCAAGGAGCTATAGATATCAACACCAAGTCAGAGAGACACACCACACCACGTTATAGTCCAACATTTATTTGAAATCACAAGCTTTTGGAGCATTGCTCCTTTGTCAGGTGATTATAGGTCATCCCTTCAGTTGCTATTCAGCTATTGACACCTTAGTCACACTGTTTCACACTTTGATCACTTACAAAGACTGGTTATTCAGCCACTCGCATCATTTGCACTATCTTTTGACACTCTTAATCCCTGGAACTATCTTGCAGTGATCTCTCTGTTTATAAATTCTGTGCCTGTGTGCTTCCCTCCACTTCACCTGATGAAGGAGCAGCGCTTCGAAAGCTTGTGATTTCAAATAAGCCTGTTGGGCTATAATTTGGTGTCGAGTGACTTCTGACTTTGTCCACTCCAAGTCCAACACCGACACCTCCACATCGTATCCACACCAAGGTCCCTCTGATCTTCTGTATTCCAAAGATTCTGCCATTCAAAGTAAAACATTTTTCCTTGTTAATTGTTTTTTTTTTCTGGATTAATTTTCATTTGTCATTGGTGATCCCAGCTGACTAGCTCATCTGTATCATCCTGTAGAGTAGGCTTTCCTCTGCACTGTTTACCACTCTGCCAATTTTCAGGTCTTCTGAAAACTCACTCTTGATGCATTCTACATTCATGTCAGTAAACCAAATTTCGAGCTGCTGAACTGAGAACTGTACCTACTATGTGTAACTTATTAGGAACATGGTCAACATACAATGAAGTTAGAAAGAAAAAGAAATGGCAGGTACAACTTGCAGAAAAATATTTAGTGAGTTGAAATGCTATGTTTAATTCAGTCATGTGCACACCTACAAGTTAGGAGCAGGGATACACTATTTGGCCTCTTGCATCTTATTGAATGATGCACATTCACGAAGACTGATAGACTAAGTTAAGGTTTATTCAAGCACTTATAACTTGTATAGAATGCTGCTTGTTAATACATGAATAATTAGCCTGGACTTTGGGGTTCCTGGTTTGCTGCTGGGTCCCTGAACCAAGGCTCCTTCCATGCACATTAGTCCTAGGCTTTTGCTACAATTGACATTTTGGTTGAGGGTTAAATCCTGTTTCCAAGATCTGCTCTCAGTGCACTCTCACTTTTAGCTGACATGTTCCCACATGTCTCTAATGCCATCACCTCCAAATGTTTCCGAGACTAGATCCTGTGTTCTTGTTCTGTGATTTCTTCATGCTGGTGTTTGAGAACATTTCATTCTTATAATTCAGTTCCTGCTTCTTGCAGGCTCAGCACAGTTTACACGGGTTTACCATTTCACCCCTAGTTCTTGTATTTGGGCAAGTTGCTCAAGTCCTTAAGTCCTCACCCCTCAAGCCTGTTTCACAATTTGCTTTGATGGTTGATCTGATTGTGGCTTCAACGCCACATTCCTGTCTATACTGATCACCTTTGACTTTTTGTTAGTTAAGAGTTTTTCTACCTCTGGATTAAAAATATCTAAACTCTCTGCCCCCCCTGTAACTGTGAGGAAGAGAATTCCACAGACTCGTGACCTTCTGAGGGGGGAAAAAAAAGTTCTTCTCCTCTGTGTCTTATTTTTAAACTGTGTCCTTAATTTCTATTTACTTCTATAAGGTAAAACATCCTTTTCAGAACCTGTTGAGTACCCTCAGGATCTTATGTTTTACTAAGGGCATTCAACTGAAATAAAACATTCCTGTTTTTGTATGACATCAGAGGAGCAGGAAGGTTGGCGTTTTGGGTCGGGACCCTTCTTCAGAAAAAATGAAGAAAGGTCCTGACCCAAAACGTCAACGTTCCTGCTGTGTCCCTCCCGCTCCACATTGTATTGTCAAATGACACTACAACTCTTTTTGTTTTTTTTGTTTCATTTGTGTTCCTAATCACATGCTGTACCTGCACACTAACATTTTCTGAATCACATACAGGACAGCAAGATCTCTCTGTACTCCAGCTATACAATTCTTGTATTTAAACAGTTTTGCTCTTCTTGCCAAAGTGGTCAGGTTCATGTATGTCCATATGATAGTCTACCTGCCAAATGTTTGCCCAGTCACTTAACTGATCTAGATGAGATGGTTAAGTGGCATTATCGCTGAACTGTTAGACCTAGGTAATGTCCTGGGGACCTGGGTTCAAATCCCACCATGGCAATCTGGAACTAAGAGTCTAATGATGACCATGAATCCATTGTCAACTGTTGGAAAAACCCATCTGGTTCACTAACGTCCTTTAGGAAGAGAAACTGCCATCCTTACCTAGTCTGGCCTACGTGTGACTCCACACCACTGTGTTTTGTTACCTAGTAAGAAATTCAAATAAATTAGTTAAATGTCATTTCATTCACAAAACTATCAGGCTCTGTCTAATTGCATTGAGATTTTCTAAATATCCTGCTATAAACCTGCTTAACAATATATTCCAGCATGTCGTCTTGTTATTTTATTCTTCCCTTCCTATCCACCACAATGCGTGCATCTGTTTTTGTGCTCAAGTTTGGATAAGTTGATAGTGAAAGATTTGAGTTATTTTAACATTCTTTTGTGGGATGGAGTGTCCTGACAAGACTAGCATTTGTTATCCATTCTAATGATGTTGAACTTTGGTAAAAACAGAATTATCCCAAGCTGTAATGTTCTTGATAGTTTTATTGTAACCTGATCTTGGAGAAATTTCCTGTAAATGAGTTAAAGGATGCATAATCTAGAAAGTTGGTATTCAGTGATTTAGCACTTTTAAACCTTTCCTCAAGGTTTTGAAGTTGTATTGTTTGTCAATTTACTTTTCCAGCTTTTACCAGTAATTCAACAAATACTGAATCCTCTTTAACTGGATGGGGAGCTGGGAATGATAAAATGCATGAGATGCAGATTTCATGTTTCCTTAAACAACGGAATAGATGGTCCCAGGTGAGATGGAACAAGATAGTTCTCTACAATCTATTTAGATTCCTGGACTGCAGAGGTAATGTGTGGAATGGTCAATATGCTTATTAAATCATTGTTTTTCTTAGAATTTAGAGTTAGTATTTTACCAGTAATTATCGTCATGCCTCTTGTATGTATTTGGATGTATAAACACACTAATTCCATGCAAATTTTAACGTTTATATGGAATTAAATGCAGATGCTGGCTTTCCTGTCAGCTCAATTCTACATGGGATGGGACTCAAACTAGCATTTCACTACTGTTAGAGCTCTTCTGTAACCTTTTTGACTAGTATTCCACATGGGATGGAAGCCAGGAAGCCTAAGACCAGAAGTGGAGTTCTCCAGATTATCAGTATTTATCTGTATTCCTCTATGGAAATGAATTTGCTCTGTAAGGTTACAAGAGGTTTCACTGAGACTGAAGAGTTTGGATAAGCAAGAACAAGTGATTATTTTATTCATTTCTAAAATCAAAATTTAAAAAAGTACTTTTTTCTTGGGATGAAAATGCCTGTGATGCATCTGATGTTTTACAAAATATGAATTATGTGACAAAAACTTAAGTTGCTAGAAAAGCTGAGCGGATCTGGCAGCATCTATGAAGAGAAATCAGAGCTAACATTTTGGGTCCGGTGACCCTTCCTCATTATGGACCCTGTTTATTAACACAATTCTAGTGTTTGAGGATCTACAAGAGAGGGAGGTAATTTTATTATAAAATGATAGAATCACTGGCAATAAACCTGAGCTCTGAACTCTTTTTTTAAAAAAAAATTTCATGCTTCTAGGTTGTGTGACAACCATATAACATTCTAATTATCTATTGTCCTTCCTATTGTAATCTTTTAAATCTGAAAGGCTTTATAATTAGAGCATTGTGCTGTGCAGCCTCTCTACAAGGTTGACTGCCTATAGCCAATTGTTAATGAGCCTTTGTGCAGCTGTTTCTAATTTGCACTTCAGTTTCTTTACTGGGATGAACCCTTGCACCAATTGTGGGCGAAGCTACAGTTACTGTTTATATATCCCAGGAAAATTGCCATCCCACAACTGTACTGCGTAGCTTTTTTTTTTGAAGGGTAACTTTGTAATGAGAATCTATTGGAATTTTCAGTGAAGATGCTGGTACAAATGAAAGAAGACAAATAAGTTATGCCCTTTATCTTCAGTAGTGCAAAAATAGAACTTAGAAACAGAAAACCAGTTGGGAGCGTTTCTTTTTGACGGTGCATAATACTAGTGTGCAATTTCCCTTTTATGTTTAATGACGTTTAAACTGCTAACAAAGTGCTTTCATTTGGCAGCTCCTGCGTGCACTTAACTTTCAAGTTTCCTCAGCTATGGAAAACCTAGTCCATGGATACTAAATTCCAAGTACTCCCAAAATTTGGAGAATGGCATGTCCCTTAATTATTTAGAGATGTTGTGGTGCTTTTTGAGTGTAACACAGTTGTGTAAATGGCATGTGTGTACACACTAGCCAAGAATGCAATGAATCTCTTATATAGGCAGGCTCTAATAGAAAGCTTTCTGTCTTAAATAAAACTGATGAACTGTATTTGACCATTTGCCACCTGATTGCTTTCTTCAGAATTTTACATTTCCCAATATTGGTCAATATCTCACGTGAATAGCAGTCCTCAAAAAGTTACGTTACTTCGTAAGGGAAGGAATTTGTCTGATTGTAGTTAGGAAAAGAGTAGAATATATGCTAAAGATGGGGTGGGGGGAAGGAGTGAATGTTAAGTGGATACTCAATCCCATTACTCTTTCTCCTTCCCCAACCTCAACATATATTCAACCTTTTCCTGGCTTTTTCAGTTCTGAAGAAGGGTCACTGGACTTGAAATGTCAACTCTGTTTTGTCTCCACAGATGCTGCCAGATCTGCTGAGATTTCCCAGCAATTTCTATTTTCGTTTCTGATTTCCAGCACCTGCAGTCCTTTGTTTTTTTTTGTATAAGAAATTTATCTATTTTGTTTGTTATTTTTTATCTGTAATACTTTGGAGTGAATGAAGTTAACTTGAGAACCTTGTCAAGCTTTCACTTTGACGTCATCACTGTGTGGAATTACTGTATTTAAGGTGAATACATCAGACATGCAGAAGAAGTTTAATAAAGTTACAGCTGTGGCAAAAGGATTCCTTACTCGTAGACTGATGAAGACAGAGAAATTGAAACAACTTCAACAAACTGTAAAAGTAAGAATTTTGAAATCTGACACTGTATGATCGTGGATAAGAAATCACTCATGGAGTCATTCAGCCCATTGTGACTTTCTTGCCTCTGAAAGTGCTAATCAGTTAGTCCCATTCCTTTGTTTTAAAGACGCATTTCAAATTCTCATTTTCTTATATATTCTCAATTCTCTTGTGAAAGTTGGAAACAAATGCCGTTGGGATAAAACTTCTATGCTTAGAACAATTTATGTTTTAATAGATTTTGAAATAACCAGAAATAGAAATAATCAATTTAATACATTTTGAATTTCTAAACAATAGAAATCATTTAAGTTTGTATGTAATCACTTATGTTTTTGTTGAAGGATACCTTGGAATTTATCAATAATTTTCAGACAGAAGCACCTCTTAAAAGAGGTACTGTTTCATCGCAAGATCTTTCATTACACGAAAGAGTAGTTGCACAGGTATTGAGTCAGACTACACAAATTTAGTCCATTAAATTTTAGACTGCGAAATTCCAAATCTGTAAATTTTGGTTTCCTTTTTCCAGTTACGAGCTGCTCTTTATGAGATTCATGATATCTTCTTTGTATTCAACCCTGAAGAAAGAATGCAAATTCTGTGCCATGATCGGGAAATTCGCAAAGAGAAACAGCTGAGACAAATGGTAACTTAGACTAACTAGGGTTCAGTGAACAAAGTATTTCTGTACCTGGAATATTATTTTTATGTTGGAACATTACTTTACTTTATAACGTGTAATTGTCTCTGTTATTAGCTTCTCTAAATAAGAGCAGATTAAAGGCTCAGAACTCTGCAGTGAATAACTTGCCTCCTGACACCTGATGCTTGTCCGATATCTACAAGGCACAGGTCAGGAATGCAATGGCATACCCCTCTTGATTAGATGAGTGCAACTCCAATAACACGAGAAGCTTGATACCATCGAGGCCAAACTAGCCCACTTGATTGGTACCCCATCCATTATCTAAAACATTCAGTTCCGGTATTATCAATGCACAGTGGCAGCAGCGTATACCATCTACAGATGCCTTACACCAATTCTAAAAGATCCTTCATGAGCACGTTTCAAACCATGACTCCTACTGTCCAGAAGACCAGTAGCAACAGATACATGGGATCAACACTACCTTCAAGTTCTCCTCCAAGCCACTTACCATAATGACTTGGAAATATATCGTTGGTCCTTCAGTATCGCTGGTCAAAATCCTGGAGTTCCTTCCCTTATGGAATTGTGGGTTTACCTACAGCACATGGATTGTAGCAATTCAAGAATGCATCTCACCACCATCTTCTCAAGGGCAATGGTCACATTGCCAGTCCATGAAATGAGAAAATGTTTCTAAGTTAAGAAAGTTTCAGTCATTTAGGAGGATAGCGAGGAGATATAATAATTCCAAGAAAACATTGCTTACATAGCCTCTAGATTGTCATCGAAACATAGGAGCAGGAGGAGGCCATTGGAGCCTTCAAACCCGCTCCGCCATTCTTCACAATCGTGGCTGATCGTCCAACTCAATAGCCTAACCCTGCTTTCTCCCCATAACCTTTGATTCCATTTGCCCCAAATGCTATATCTAGCTGCCTCTTGAATACGTTCAATGTTTTGGCATCAACTACTTCCTGTGGTAATGAATTCCGCAGGATCACCACTATTTGGGTGAAGAAATCTCTGTCCTAAATGGTCTACTCCAAATCCTCAGACTGAGATTCCTGGTTCTGGACACACCCACCATCGGGAACGTCTACCCTGTCTAGTCCCATTAGAATTTTAAAAGGCTCTATGAAATTGCACTCTCATTTGCCTGAACCCCACTGAAAACAATCTAGTCAATCTCTCCTCATACGTCAGACCTGCCATACCTGGAATCAGCCTGGTAAATCTTTGCTGCATTCCCTCAAGAGCAAGAGCATCCTTCCCCAGAAAAGGAGACCAAAACTGCACAAAATATTCTAGGTGTATGTTACATAATTTCCAAATAAGTAAGTGAGGAAAGCTAATTGGCTCTCATTAGTGCCTGTGTCCATAGAACAAAGGTACAAGAAATGTGTTTTGTATGTTGCTTTATTTGTGTAATCCATTGTACTTTTTGTCTTTCTTGATCTTAAATGGGCCTTTTCACCTTTACTGCAGGAGAAATGGAAGAGCCCTAAAGAAAAAGGAGCTCTTTCGATTGCGACACAGAAATCTTTAGACAGAAAAAGGCAGATTAAGTAAGTGTCATAGTTACTGAAACAATACTGTTTGTCATTTTGGTTATAAAAGAAATATTTAGTATTCAAATAGCTGAACATTAGTTTGCTTTTTATTTTCCTAGAATGTTTTCCTATGATGTGTTTATGAAGAGGTGGTGATAAGTTTGCTTGCTCCTCTTTACTTGCAAAATCAAGTTTGGGAGATAAACACAGCTAGATTGGGGAAATTGTTGCCACCTTCCTGGAATTTGATTAGGGCTGACTTTTATTTTCAAGGGCTGCTGAAATGGCAATAACCAGTAAACAGAAGTCACATGTGAAACAAAAGGCTTCCTCTGAAACCAGGTAAGTCCAGATAAAGATCGGCAGTGTAAGGCTGTTTATTATACAGTACAAAATTAAATATCCCACTGCTTATTTACAGAATTCTTCAACCAAGTCAGGGGCAGAATGCTCCAGCCCGAAGACTACTTCACAGACAAGGGTAAGTGACAGAAAGAATGGTTGTGTTTCAGTTTACTGCTTCATTCAGAGATTGAGCCTTGATAAGATCCTTAAATCTGTTATCATCTGGCTAATTGCCATAACTTTTTATCTTTGTTTAATGTAGATACAGTTTGAAATCCTGGTTATTACCCAAGTAGTAGTAGTTATGTTGGTACAGACTCAATGGGCTGAAGGGCCTTTTCTGCACTGTATGAATCTATAAATAAAGCCACAGGATTCCAGTGTCCTG
Organism: Rhincodon typus; assembly: GCF_021869965.1. Classification (NCBI taxonomy): domain Eukaryota; kingdom Metazoa; phylum Chordata; class Chondrichthyes; order Orectolobiformes; family Rhincodontidae; genus Rhincodon; species Rhincodon typus. The sequence goes on along the minus strand of NC_063352.1, from coordinate 680,154 downwards.
AACAAACAAAATAAACTGCTCTAACCAAGTTAGAAAAATAATTCAATCTATTATGTGTTCATAACCTGTGTTCTAACATTCAGTAATAACACAAGGTAAACGTGGGTAACAGATTCAAACATCTGTGGGATTTGTCTTGGCTGCGGATGCTGTTTACTGTGTTGTACAACACCATAAATAACAAATGCAGCCAAGACTAATCCCGCTGATTTCTCAGCAACGTCTCAGATGTTAATGACACTCTGGGTAACCAAGTCTCAAATTTTTTTTCTAAGATTCAAGAGATGCCAATTCTTCACCTTCTAGCTTTGGAAGTTCTTTGTAAGCTCTGTCATGGACTACCTCAATGACTTCTCATGTTCAGGCAGTTCAGTCTATTCTTCTGAGGCTATGTTCCACTGGATTCCCCAGCATGGGCGTAATCCTGGCTCTTTTGCAAATTGTCATCTTCATTAAATTACCCCAGGATGTCTCAGAAGTTCAATATTTCTCCCAGTGTCAGGCAAGCACAGCTTGTGGCCTTTGTTTATCTGCACTGTCTCAGCTGCACAGAACTGTTGGTCTTCCAGAGAATTTATCCTAACTGCCTGGAGTCTGCTAAGGGCAACACTTCTGCTTTCGTATTCTCCCAGCTCCAAAACTGCAAGTGACTTAAAATGAACAAAAACAGTACAGCATAGTAACAGGCTGTTCAGCCCACCAAGACTGTGTTGATACATGATGTTTTTCTAAACTTAAAAACCTTTTGCCTCCACGCAGTTCAAACCCTCTATTCCCTGCCTTTTCATCTGTCAAGATTCCTCCTAAATGAGCATCTGCTTCCACTACTAACTCTTGCAGCACATTCCAGGCTCTTGGCACCCTCTATGTTTTTTTTAAAAAAACAACCTGCCTACTTCAACTATTCATTCTATCCATCCCACTCAATTTTGTAAACTTTTATCAGGTCACCCCTCGTCCCTCAGTGTTCAAGTGAAAACATGCCAAACTTGTCCAATTTCTTCTCATAGCTAATACCCTCTAAACCAGGCAACATCCTGATAAACCGTTTCTGAACCTTCTGCAAAGCCTCCTCATTCTTCTTGTAGTGTGGTGACTAGAACTGTACAAAAAGTCCAAGTGTGGCCTAACTGAATTTCTATACAACTGCAACCGAACTTGCCAATTTTTATGCTCTGTGCCCCAACTGAAGAAGGTAATCATACCGTATTACCACCTTGTCCACCTTAGCCACTTTCAGAGAGCTGTGGGCCTGTATGCCGAGATCCCTCTGTGTTCATGCCACTGAGGGTTCTGCCATTTGTTGTATACTTTCCTCCTGCATCACTAAATGCATCACCTCAAATTTGTCTGGATTAAACTCAATTTGCCATTTCTCTGCTCAAGTCTGTAGCCTATCTATAATTCTGCAGTAACCTCTGGCAATCCTCCTCACTATCTGCAACTTCCTTAATCTTATTGTCATCCGCAAACTTACTAATCAGACCACCTACATTCTGCTCCAAATCATTTGTACATATTACAAACAACAGGCTTCCCAGCACTGATCCCAGCAGAACATCACTGGTCACAGATTTCCAATCTGAAAAGCACCCTTCCACCACTATTCTCCATCTTCTATGACCAGACCAGTTCTGTATCTATCTTACCAGCTCACCGTAATAAACGTCTCCCAGGAAATTTCTATAAATTGTTGTCAGAGAGCCATTTCAACAGCATGACCCTTTATGATAATGTAGCCTGCTCTGAGATAGTGTTTTGTAGCCTTTCAAAGTTCACTATCTTTCAGCTAGTTTTGCTAACTCTCAGAACGTGTTTTTTGTTTAATTCTAATGTAACCTCTTAAAGCAACTTGGCCCCAGTCTTTTAAAAACAGTAGACTTTAAGAAGCTTCAATTACATTTGTCATTTTCTTTTGTTAATCTTTAAGTCCTAAATCTAAAAATTACATCCTAAAACAAGCAAGAAGTTTTAGTTGTACAGCGAATGTTTGCAAAATTACCACTTATTTAAGACAATGAGGTAGTTCTTGCAGAAACCTGAATTACTGTTATATTCAAAATTTAAATAGTATATATTCCTGCGTTCGGTTCTATTTTAAAACTTACAAGCATTTATCTTTCATCTCCAACTTTTCTTTTGCTTGAAAATAATTTGATAGCTGTTTATTGATTTGATATTAGGCATATTTATAACTTTAAAAATATAGAAATTGAAAATTCACTTTGAATCACATCAGAAGTCACCGACACCAGGTTATAGTCCAACAGGTTTATTTAAAATCACAAGCTTTAGAAGCACTGCTGCTTTGTCAGCTGAAGTAGAGCAAAGCATAGAGACACGGAGTATTTAGGTGGAGAGACAATGGCAAGATAATTTCAGGTCTGGGTTTCCTTCCCAGAGGGACATAGTGAGCCAGATGGGTTTTTCCAACAATCTGCAACAGTTTAATTGTTATTTAGTAGATTAATAATTCCAGATTTTTAAAAGTTGAATCCCAATTCCAGCTGGGATTTGAACCCAGGTCTCCAGAACATTAGCTGAGTTTCTGAATTAATAGTTTAGTGATAAGATGCTAACTCCCAGAACATGTTTTTTTTTTTAAAATTCTACCTACCTACCTTCTACCTACACTCCCACCTATGCTCACTACTAGCTTCATCCCCGCCTCCTTGACCTGTCCGTCTTCCCTCCCTCCTTCCTTCCTCACTGACCAAACCCCATCCCAACTCCCTACCTACAGTCACCTTTACTAGCTTCATCCCCACCTCCTTGACCTGTCCGTCTTCTCTCCACCTATCTGCTCCACTATCCACCTTCTATCACCGCTTCCCCCCCTCTATTTATTTCAGAGCCCCCTTCCCCTCCCCCATTTCTGAAGAAGGGTCCAGACTCGAAACGTCAGCTTTCCTGCTCCTCTGATGCTGCCTGGCCTGCTGTGTTTATCCAGCTGCACACTGTGTTATCTCAGACTCCAGCATCAGCAGTTCCTACTATCTCCTAGTTTAGTGATTATGCCACTAGGCCATCTCCTCTCCTACAAATTCAAATTCTTATGTGGGGTTTTACTCCTTCATACCTGTAATCCTACAACACACAGTCCAAGAAAACACTCCCTTTAACTGTGTCTACTTCCATTGTCATCACTTCCTCTTTTTTTCAATTGGTAGCTGAAAATTTGTAATTTAGGCCCCAAGGTTTGAAATGTCCTCTCTGAACCTCAGTCTATCCCTCCTCCTCTAAAACATGACTCTTTGATTCCTGTGTCTTTGACCAAAGTATAAAAGTGGAAGCAGAAGCAAATTACTGCAGATGCTGGAATCTGTATTGAAAACAACAAACACACTTCACCTTTAGTTCTGATGGAGTCATCTAGACTCAAAACGTTAGCTTGCTCTCTCTCTATGGATGCTGTCTGACCTGCTGTGATCTCCAGCATTTGTTGTTTTCAGTATAAAAGTGCAAAATTTTTGTTAGTTTGTACATGCGTGTATGTGTATAATGGTCCATGCTTCAGAAGAAGCTGAAAGGCTTCGTTGTATTAAGCCATTTTAATATTTGAGAATGCACCATTTATGTCCACTCAAATAATGTAACAGATTTATTACTATTAGAAACGCAGTTAGATCTGTTTATAAAGTTATGATCACTTCTGAACTCCTGTCCCAGATCTAAAGATTGTGAAAGAGTGAATGTTACAGCCATGTATTGGAAGATATTTTCCACCTTAGTTTCAAAAAAAGTGAATAATTATCCTGCACAGAATAATGAAAATTCCTTGAAATATTTTATCTGTTTGTTTAAAAGGTTAAGGGTAATAATAATAGATATTGAATTTTTTAAGAGAAATTACATTTAACTGAAAGTATTGAAGAAATGCCTCAATTGCTGCTTCGTATTTTTCATCACTGTTATCTTAAATGGTTTTAGTGTTATGTTCTAATTTTGGAGAACTATAGCGTGTCACCATTGTTGAAAAGTGTCAAACCATTCCCTAAGAATAGGTGAGAAATGTTTTCTTTTGATATTGCCTAATAATCCATTGATGTTTGGAATAATGCTATACAAATGAAACTAGCCAAATTTGTTGGTGTGCAAGAACATTTTACTTGGAAATTAAGATGACTACATCTGAATGACATGGAGTTGAGATTTGATCCTGTGGTCAGACCTTTGATGTACTTTCCTTTCTCAAAAAATTAGTAATAATTGCTTTTGATGATGCAAAGCAGTTCAAAATTCTAAAAGTACATTTATTGTTCAGTAAATTTAGCAGTTTTAAACTAAGAATTTGACAGTGATAGTTCATATTAAAAGATGCACACCTAAACAGTTCAACAGTTGTTTTTCTTCTAGCATCAGCACATAATCCAAGCTATTACAACATTATTGCACTAAGTATTTTCTTAATCTTCTGTTTTAATGATCATACTAACTGAATATTTCAGTTGAACATGGGGACTGCAACTTGTAAAAGCTGAATTTTTGTGTTGCAAATGACCTTGATGATGATGACCATGAAACCATAATCAATTATCAGAACCCATCTGGTTCACTAATGTCCTTTAGGGAAGGGACCTGCCATCCTTACCTGGTCTGGATTACATCTGACTCCAGACCCACAGCAAAATGGTTGACTCTTAAGCTGTGGGATGGGCAGTAAATGCTGGCCTATCCAGTGACACCCTCATCCCATGAATGAATTGGGGGGAAGAAACTCAACTAAATGGCATGACTTTTTCTCCCTTAAATGGTTGCAAAGATTTTCCTCCCTTGTTCTTGAATGGTAAAATTCTTCCTCTATGATTGTTTGCTTTGCCACTCTCGTATCTGAGAGGAAACTCTCACAGTAGACTAGTTTGATTTACAGTTTCTTTATACTGACTTTGTAGATTATATAACTGTTTTGTATAAAAGGTTGTTTTTGTTGTAGCAAAACGAGTTGTAGTTTAGAACTTGAGACATTTGATCTTAATGTCACTTCTGACTACCCATTTTAAATTTACTGTTCGAGTTCTACCAAAAACTATGGGGAAAGTTACAAAACTATCATGTTCTCTTTACTCTGGCTCCTCCACAAAGACCGCCTGATGTGTCTCAAAAACAGCCTTGCAACGTGGGCTTTCACAGCGTGTGGGACTGCATACTCTTCCCTGACTCTGGCTCCTTTAACACACGGTTCCTGCATGGTCATTACTTTTTGAAAACTGCAACAGTATATTAAAACATTACTCTTAACTGCCAGTATTTTGTGTTTGCCTCAACAATTTTCTTGGCACTATCCTTTCCTGTTGCCCTTTATCTATTTTATCCCAAAGAATGTTGCATAATAAGAGAATGATCATTTCAGTTATATTAAAATCCATTCAATATCTGGTGTTTTATTTGACAAATTAAAATAAGTTTGTAGTGTCCACTCACATTTTTTTTATTTGATCAGAATCCAGACTTCTAGGAAAGGTGTTGAACAGAATAGAGAAAGGTACCCAGAAAGCAGATTTCCTAAGAAAGCTGTTCCAGGTGTGTTGCTGAGCTCGTTTACATCCATCATCTGTTTTCTGTTACTTGTTTTTTTTTCTGTTTGTTATATTCAGGTTGAGTTAGTTATTTTATGTCTTTTTTTTACGCATTTCTGCAATATTTACATAATTTATCTTCCTTGCTACTTGGTTTGAATTTTAGTGCCTTTTTTCCCTATTGTTCCATGTTTTAAAATCTCTTCACCCTCTCCTTAGAAACCTTGTCTAGCCCTACAATGCTCCAAGATATTGTTGTCTAATTCTGGACTCTCGAGTATCCCTGATTTTCATTCCTCTAACAATGGTGGCTCTGCCTTCATGCTTGGTCCTAAATCTTGGAATTCTCTCCTTTGCCTCTGACTATCTTTCAATATCACCTTTACGTAGGTTGGTATCAAATTCTGCTTTAAAATACCTGTAAAAACAGCCTTGGGATGTTTGATTACATTAAAGATGCTGTATAAATGTAAGGTTTAGTGATTTATTCAACATCCTTAGCTCAGTGGGTGGATGGAACGTCATTAATTCTGCTGCTAAAATGAGTAGCCTGAGAGTTATTGTCACTGTGGGGGAGGTACTTGGTTTCAATTGTATCTGGCCTCTGTGTATTCACTTTCAACATTTTCTGTTAATTTTTCCAATCTCCTTTTGTATTTCCTTGCATCTTTTTGTTTTCTTCTGCTATTCGCTTCAATCTCACTGCTCAGCACGCTCTCTTAAAGGCCAGTGAATTACCTATTTTTTAATTTTATTTTTGGTATGTCAGTGTAGATTATAAGAAATTGAAAATTAAGTATCTGATAGTTCAAACATTGTTATTTCTACACCTCAGTTTGTGTTAATCTTATTAATATTTCCATTGTGGTGGCATTTTTTTAAACAGGATTTGTTGATTTTCTGAGTATTCTGTTTGCTATTAAAAAACACTGTGCATTAATATCACCTAGAATTCCAATATATTCAAAATCCCAGTAGGAGCTGCTTTAATTCTAAGGTAATTTTGTACTGTACGTGCAGTGCAACTCCTGATTACTAGAGATAAACAAGCTATTCAAATTTTTACAATTGCAGAGATTTAACAGTTATAAACAGTTATAAGTGAGCACTGATTTGACAAAATGCATAGGAGTTATTCTGGATTGCATTGAAATGTAGAAACTCCGTGCTAATAACTTTTAAATAAAAATGTAGGTTTTATTTATTTTCTGGCATTTTGTTTTGACTGTTGCAAAAGAACAGAGCTCTCCATTCTGACGATGGAGTGGTGGGACGATTTGTATCCTTTTCGCTAGTTTGCATTATTTGAAATACCTGTAGTAGGCCACTCAGCTAATTTTGGTTTTGAGATCACATGTCTCGTGCACTATTGCAATTATACTTCCTTTTTTAAGGACAGTGAGTCCTTTTCTGAGGGTATGTCTATTCAATTGTACATGGAATCAAAATAGTCAAAAAAAAATTGGAAGTAATATGTTAACTTCTACACTATCTTGTCAAATATAAGATGGCTATCACTTGAATACTGGCTTACTTCTTCATCCTTCTTCAGCTTTGACTGCTTGGCGTTTTTCAGTCACACAATTGGCACGCACTGAAATTATTATAATCAAGTTGTAATCTTGAAGAAGTGAACTACACAAAGAATATTGCAACATCTCAGCAATTGGAGTGCTGCAGACCTATATATTATTTTATTTAGTTGCTGCGTATATTTGAGTTTTTAATCCTTGAAAATTTTTTTACTAATAATTTGTGGTTGAGAAATTATTTTTATTTTGGAAACCTAGTCAAGCTGGTACAATCTGATCATAGGTGAGGGTGTACAATTAGTTACAATTCCAGACAGGATAACGTAAATCGTTAAGCTCCCAGGTGAGGAGGCATGAACATCTCCCCTTGGTTGGTTGCAGCAAAATTAATTTAAGAAGGACCCGTTCCCTTGTGGATACCTATCTCCTCAACCCAAACAATAAAAGTCAATTTAACCAGGATTTCTTGAATTAAGTGTGTTAATTAATTACTACAAGTGAAAAGAGATACTAAATGCACAGATCAGAAATAAGAGCCAAGCCCAAAAAGATAAGATTTTAATAAAACAGATATATGGATCAGACTTTGAACTGTTCTTGAAAAGCAGATAGTTGAACATAGTGGTTGTTGAAATTGAAGTTACTGTAACTAAAATAGTAGTTGAACAGTAATTTTTTGTGGTTTTGTAGGCCAAGTGAATTTTATTTGTCCTGATTCATTATTTAAAAAAAAACTAGTTTGCAGCACTGAGTGAGACAGTCTTTACCTGCAATACAACAGTAACTAGGTGATAGTTCTTCAACTGTAACCTTTGCAGAATGCTAATGACCAAACATAGACTCGCATACTTGATGAGTACATTTTGTCCCATGAGTCCGCTTCAGTAGAGTTGAAACTGGCTTTTTACCTGTCCAGGGATATTTTTCAAAGGGAAAAAGAAAATGTGTCTGCAATTTGGAACATAATCAGCAAGGCTTGGCTTTCTAATGAGGATCAAAAACAGAAGTTGCTGGAAAAGCTCAGCAGGTCTGGCAGCATTTGTGAAGAAAAAACAAAATCAGAGTTAATGTTTTGGGTCCAGTGACCCTTTCTCAGAACTGAGGAACTCAGAACTTCCTCAGAGGTCTGAGGAAGGGTCACCGGACCCGAAACTTTAACTACGTTCTTTCTTTTTCACAGATGCTGCCAGACCTGCTGAGCTTTTCAGGCAACTTCTGTTTTTGTTCCTGATTTACAGCATCCGCAGTTCTTTCCGTTTTTCCCCAGAACATTACCTAGTTCTCGGAAATTAGTAGTGCAGTGATAATACCCTTAGGCCGTTGCCTTCCCCTCTGACACCTTTTAGGTGTTAATTCCCATTGGCCCCACACAGTTTTTGCCAGCCATCCTCTGAATTTATACCTGCAGTTATTTTGTCATTATAACCATCCTTTTTTAGAAAAGAGATTGGAACTAAGGGCTAAAAATGTCCATAGTACTTTGAGATCTGATCTGTGGTTGTGACATTGTAAAATCACAATGGGAGTACAGCATTTCACTGGCTAAAATGCTTCTGAATTTCATATGCAATGCCAAAATTAAGGAATCATGTGCCAATTAGAGAAATGATCTATCCTGCTGTGAAATTTAAAGAACAGATACAGTATTTTGTAAGATCAAACTTGCAACAGTGTTCTGTTATGGACCAGTAATCAACATTTTAAAAAAACTTGCCAAATTGTGTCTAAGTTGGAGAACCAGTTTAGTTTTCACTAAATGTTTTATAATTTAAAAAAAAATCAGGGCTATAGAAGAAAAGTTGCAGAATTTATCCAGACCTTAGAGCTGCCCTTTGTTTTTATTGGGTTTTTTTAAAATGTAAAAAGTGATATTTTTGCAACCTGAAAAGCTGCTGCTGAAGATAGTACACTTTCAGTCCTGCCCCTTAAAAACTTTGTGAAAATAGTTGGTTTGTTTATCTCTAGATTCTACTGAATACCCTTTTCCCTCTCAACTGGATGAAAATAGTTTCAAAAATGCACTTATTAATTCAAATTTTTAATGTTTTTGTAATCTTTAAAAGGAGCATGCCCAGGAAGAGTGCTGAAAACAAAATCAAGTGTTACGACATTCTGAAGAAACAGCATTCAATAGGATGAACAGTGCTACATAACTGCTTGACCTTTGTGAATTGAACAGCCT
>NC_063352.1:615346-670424 GCF_021869965.1 Rhincodon typus | reverse complement strand
GTCAGTTAGTCAAACACGATCTTCCCTTTAGAAGGGAGATTTGCTCATGGGGAGTTTTTAAACTGATTTAGCAATGGGATGGCACACAGAATAGATGGAAAGTTGGGACCAAGGCCTTATCAGATATAGAAGGAATGCTAGGACAGTCCAGTAAGTGGCGAAGACATGGGCAGAATAAGGCATGTTGGAGGGAGGTCTAAAGAACTAAATTGTATTGACTTCAATGCAAGGAGATTGACTGGTAAGGCAGATGAACTGACTGCATTGATCAGTACGTGGGAATATTGTTATAATCACTGAGACATGGCTGAAGGAAGGACAGGGCTGGCAGCTCAACACGTCAGGGTATAGAAATTTGAGGCACGGTGAGGTTGGGGGCTGGTGGTGGAAGTAAGACAGGTGGGAGCATTGCATTGATCAAGAAAACTAACTCTGCAGTAATGAGAGAGGACATTGTAGAAAGCAATTCAATTGAGGACAAGAGGGTAGAGCTTAGAAATTAAAAAAAGGATTATACTATAGGCCTCCCAACAGTCAGAGGGAGATGGAGGAGCAGATATGTAAGCAAATCAGAGTTATAGTTGTAGGAGATTTCAACTTTCCTAACGTTAACTGGAATCGCCCAATTGACCAGCTGATCAATGTCCGACTGGATCAGTCAGCGTGGAATTTTAAGTGAATCCAAGTAAGCTTTTCATGCCAGTACGTAGGTAGGTCCTACTGGAGATGGGGCAGGGCCAGACCTAATCCGAGGGAATGAAGCCACTCAAGTGGTTAAAGTTTCAGTGGGAGAGTGACCATAAATTGTAAATTTCAAAATCATTATGGAAAGGCGAGTGCAGAAGTCAAGTGTCTAAACTGGGGAGGCCAGTTTCAGTATCAGTAGACAGGATCTGGTAAACATAGACTGGGAGCAGCTACTTGCAGGTAAGTCTCCATTTGGGAAGGGAGAGTCTTTTAAAGATAGAGTGAGAGTTCAAGGTCAGTGTGTTCCTCTTAGAGTGAAAAGCAAAGGCAGAAAGTCTAGGGAACCTTGGACATCAAGGGATATTGAGCTTTTGGTAAAGAAAAGAAGGAAGCAAATATCAGCTATAATGCAATAAAAACAGGGGAGGCCCTTCAAAGGAATAGAATGTATGGAATTGCTTAAAAAGGAAAGGAGGGGAAACAGGCCATAAAATATCTTTGGCATGTGGGCTCAAGGAACGCCCCAAGGCTTTTTGTAGATATATTAAGAGTAAGAGGATTACCAGTGAAAGAGTGGGACCTATTAGAAACCAAGGGGGCAACCTGTGCATGGATGTAGGTGAGGCCTTAAACGTATCTGATCTCACAAAAAAGAAAGACATTGTAGATGGGGATTTCAGTTGGGATGATTAGGTTCTAAAAACCTTAACATTAAAAAGGGGAAGATATTAGACTTTTTAACAAGCATAAATTCCTAAGGCCTAATGAGATGTATCCCAGGCTGCTGTGGGAAGCAAGGGAGGAGATTGCTGAGGCCCTGGCAAAGATATTTAATCCTTCGCTGGTTACAGGTTTTGGATAACTGGAGGATAGCTAATGTTGCTGCTTTGTTCAAGAAAGGCAGCAGGGACGGGCCAGGTTATTACAAACCACTTAGTCTGACATCAGTGGTAGGGAGATTATCAGAAAAAAATCTGAAGGACAGGATTAATCAAGACTTGGAAAGGCAGGGATAGTCAGCACAGATTTGTTAGAGTGAGTTCCTGTCTGACTAATTTAATTGAGTTTATTTTGAAAAGGTAACAATATATTGATGAGGGTACTGCAGGTGATTTGGTTTATGTGGACTTCAGTAAGGCCTTTGTAAAGGTTCCACATGGAAGGCTGGTCCAAAAGGTAATAGCCCATGGGATCCAAGGCAAGTTGTTAAATTTGATCCAAAATTGTGTTACAAATAGGAGGCAAAAGAGTGATTCTGGAGAGGGGTTAAAATTGAATCAGAGATAGTAGGAACTGCAGACGCTGGAGAATCACTGAGACAACAAGGTGTCTCATCAGGGTCTAGGCCCGAAACGTCAGCCTTTCTGCTCCTATGATGCTGCTTGGCCTGCTGTGTTCATCCAGCTCTGCACCTTGTTGTCTCAGTGATTCTGGAGAGTTGTTTTTGTAATTGGGAGCTTGCGACCAGTGGTGTATCCGCAGGATTCAGTGCTAGGACCCATGCTGTTTATTATTTACATTAGCTGTTTGGATATGAATGTAGAAGGTATATTCAGTAAGTTTGCAAATTATATGAAAATTGTGTTGTTGACAGTGAGGAGGATGGTCTGTAGGCTACAGTCTGACATTGATCAGCTGGTCAGTTGGGCAGAGCAATGGCACATGGAATTTAATCCTGATAAGTTCGAGGTGTTGAATTTTGAGAGGTCTAATAGAGAAAGATTTATACCATGAATGGTAGGTTTCTAGGTAGGAACAAAGTGACCTCGGTGTACAAGTCCATAGATCCCTGAAGGTGTCAGCACAGGTAGACAAGCTAGTGAAGAAGGCATATGTGATGCTTGCCTTCATTAGCTGGGGCATAAAATATAGGAGCAAGGAAGTCTAGCCACAGGAAGTTCTGGTTGCCACAGTATTGAAAGGATGTGATTGCACTAGAGAGAGTGCAGAGGACACTCACCAGAAAGTTGCCTGGGAGGAAAAGTCCCAGTTATGTGGAGAGGCTGGGTTTGATTTACTCAGAGGAGAGGAGGCTGAGGCAGGGAGATCTGATTGAGATATGTGAAATTAAGAGGTATGGTCAGGGTAGATTGTGAGAATCTCCTCCCCATGGTAGACGTGTCTTAAGACCAGGGACATAAGTTTAAGGTCAGGAGCAAATGGCTTAGAGGAAATCTGAGAAAAAAATGTTTTCACCCAGAGGGTGGTAGAAAAATGGAATGTGCTGCCTGAGAGGATGGTGGAGGTAGGTACTCACAAGAAGCATCTGGATGAGCACTTATAATGCCAGGGCATAGGAGGGTATGGACCCAATGCAAGTCAGTGTAGATTGATCTGCATGGTGGGCCAAAGGGCCTCTTTTTGTGCTGTATGACTGTGACTGTAAATCAGGCCTAATAAACCCACATTTTTCCATGTGGTTACTAATTTGATCCTGAATAATTGTTTTTATTATCACACTGTAACGACACAAGCAGCACACTTCAGGTCTGTGTGAATAATGAATACTTTGATTATAAAACTTTGTAAGATTTTGTTTTAAATTTTATTTACTTCAGGCTAGGCGACAAGCTTTGCAAGAAGAGATTGACAAATTATCTGGCAAAACTGGTACTTCTGAAAGTGAAGCTTCTCCAGAAACGAAACCAAGAGTAAGACTTTTATGACTAACATTTATGTTTAGTGGATGAGACACTTATGGAAATCAGTATCACTGGGTATTAATGCAAGGAGTATGATCAGCTGTGAAATGCAGTTTGAAAGTACAAGTCTGGATAGGTAAGTTGATTCAAGGAGCTTACAAAAGACACTGAAATCTGCACCTTTGCTTTTAAAGGTTTATAGCAATCCCTTGTTTATTGCCTGATATTTCTTGCCTATAATAATGAATTGAATACGCTGATATATAGGACTGAAGTAGTATACATCTTTTATTTATTTTTTCATGGGATGTAGGTGTCTCTGGAAAAGTCAATATTTACTGCCCATCCCTAATTGCCCTTGAACTGATTGGCTTGCTAATTCTTTGCCTATTTCAGAGGGCAGTTAAGAGTCAACTACATTGCTATGGGTCTGGAGTCTTGTTAGAAGGGCTGCCATGGAAAACACTTCTGTTTCAACTGAACACAATAGGTTACAGTTTTTCACTGGTTCATTTCTCTGGGCAGTGCCTTAACCAATCAGAATCAACCTGCCTGGTTTTAAATGGTTAACTGTCAATCATCTTTAACTAGCAACACCTCTACCAATTAGTAACCAGTCAGTAGCCTTCTCTCATATAGTATAGATGGAGTTTTCCCTTCACATTGGTATTCTTGCAAATTGATGTGTGCAAGATGAAAGGCTTCCAATCAGTACTCGTGTTCTGTACTAGCAAACAACCAAATTACTTGTCCAACCTCTGGATTTAAAATAAACAATACCAAGTCCCTGATCTTTTGAAGAAGGCCAATAAATTCACCATGGTGTTGACCATGAAGTAACCATCACACAATGCTTCTAGAGACAAAGTCCAGTCTCCACATCAGAATACCCTCCATTTTGTTGTGTGGTGCTAACACTGACCTCAATGGGTTAAACGTTGAACAAATTCAGCAGCTCAGAACTGGACATCCATGAAGTGCTTTGGGTCATCAGCTGCAACAAAGTTATATTCAACCGCAATCTGTAACCTCTTAACCTGGCATTCCCCTACCCTACCATTACAGTCAAGCAAGGGATCAACCCTGGTTCGATGAAGAGTGCAATTCAGGAGCAGCTCCAGGCAAAAACTGGGTGTAAACTTAGTGAAATTACAGCATAGAACTACTTGCACACCAAAAAGAGAAGGCCACATGCAACAGTCAGCACTATATGAAAAGTCAGAGATAAAGCAAGTGAAGTCAAGAGAAGGGTTAAATGTGGAAAGGAAGCCAATGACATTTTCAGGTCATGCAGGAACAGCAGGAGATACTTCAATGAATCAAAAAGAGGTGAGGGAGGGCCTTCTAGGACCAGGCCATAGTCTAAAAGAAAAATTAGCCAGATTTTTTAGGAGTGAAATTAGGAAAGGAGTGGTAGAAGTTTAGAAAGCTCTTCTGAAAATTGTAATGGATGTCAAATCAATTGTTAATTTCAAACCTGGGATTGATAACTTTTTGTTAACTGATGGTATTAAGAGTTATGGGGTAGAGGATATGGCACTAGGTGACAAAATAGTAATGACGACACAGAGCGATGAAGACTTGAATGGTGGAGGTGCTGATTTGTCCACTGTATTTCTACATTTGCGGAGAGACCTGGTCTACTCCATGCCTGGCCAGGAGGAGAGGGAGGATCAATGGATTAAACTCTCACTATCATTCTGAGCTGTTGGAACAGTATATTTTTGAGCTGCATGATTTTTCAGGCTTTCTGAACTATCAGACTCTGCCCGGTATCCACCTGTGGGCAGCATTCAAATCAGGCCAAAGTCTGAAACTGAATCATTTCCCTGAGGCAAACATGAAATGGTAGACACCCGCTTCATTGACCTTGTACCCACTTTGGAAGGAAGTTGAATTCTCAACATGCCTACATTTTTCAATGCAAGCCAGTTGAGCTGAGATGACTGACCTCTCAACAATCACAACCATCTTACTTTGTGACGTATATAACTCCAACTAGCAGAAAGTTTTCCGGATTCCCATTGGCATGTTTTTCTTGGGCTCTTTGATATAAAATGCAGCCTTGATGTCAAGGGTAGTAACTTGTCTCACTTGTGGAATTTAGTTCTTTTGTTCATGTTTGGGTCAAGGCTGTAATGAGGTCAGAAGTTCCATGACCCTGGTGAAACTCAAACTGAACTAAGCATCAGTGAGCGCGTTATTCATTTGCAAGTGCTGTTCAATAAAGCTGTTGACTGCTGATGATCGAAAGTAGACTGGGTAGTAATTGCCTGTGTTGGACTTTCCTGCTTTTTATGCAGGGGACATACCAGGGCAATTTTCCATATTGTCAGGTAGAAAAATCAGAACTCGCTGGTGAAACTCAGCAGGTCTGGCAGCATTTGTGGAAGGAAAGCAGAGTTAACAGTTCTGAAGTTGTCGTCAGACCTGCTGAGTTTTGCTAGCAATTTCTGGTTTTGTTTCAGATCTCCAGCGTCTGTGGTTCTTTGTTTTATTTCTCTTGAAGACAAGTATCTGAAATATTGGAACCTCTTGAGGAGGCAGGGATGAATCTTCACTCAACAGTTTTGGCTGAAGGTGGATATAAATATTTCAGTCTTGTCTTTTGCACTGACCTGGAAAGATGTAGGAGTAGAATTAGTAAAGCGTTTGATAAGGTTCCCCATGGTAGGCTATTGCAGAAAATACGGAGGCATGGGATTGAGGGTGATTTAGCGGTTTGGATCAGAAATTGGTTAGCTGTAAGAAGACAGAGGATGGTGGTTGATGGGAAATGTTCATCCTGGAGTTCAGTTACTAGTGGTGTACCTCAAGGATCTGTTTTGGGGCCACTGCTGTTTGTCATTTTTATAAATGACCTGGATGAGGGCGTAGAAGGATGGGTTAGTAAATTTGCGGATGACACCAAAGTCGGTGGAGTTGTGGATAGTGCGGAAGGATGTTGCAGGTTACAGAGGGACATAGATAAGCTGCAGAGCTGGGCTGAGAGGTGGCAAATGGAGTTTAATGCGGAAAAGTGTGAGATGATTCACTTTGGAAGGAGTAACAGGAATACAGAGTACTGGGCTAATGGTGAGATTCTTGGTAGTGTGGATGAGCAGAAAGATCTTGGTGTCCATGTGCATAGATCACTGCAAGTTGCCACCCAGGTTGATAGCGTTGTTAAGAAGGCGTACAGTATGTTAGGTTTTATTGGTAGAGGGATTGAGTTTCGGAGCCATGAGGTCATGTTGCAGCTGTACAAAACTCTGGTGCGGCCGCACTTGGAGTATTGCGTACAGTTCTGATCACCGCATTATAGGAAGGATGTGGAAGTATTGGAAAGGGTGCAGAGGAGATTTACCAGGATGTTGCCTGGTATGGAGGGAAGGTCTTATGAGGAAAGGCTGAGGGTCTTGAGGCTGTTTTCGTTACAGAGAAGAAGGTTAAGAGGTGAATTGATAGAGACATACAAGATGATCAGAGAATTAGATAGGGTGGACAGTGAAAGCCTTTTTCCTCGGATGGTGATGGCTAGCACGAGGGGACGTAGCTTTAAATTGAGGGGTGATAGATATAGGACAGATGTCAGAGGTAGGTTCTTTACTCAGAGAGTAGTAAGGGCATGGAATGCCCTGCCTGCAAAAATAGTAGACTCGCCAACTTTAAGGGCATTTAAACGGTCATTGGATAAACATATGGATGATAATGGAATCGTTTAGGTTATATGGGCTTCAGATTGGTTTCACAGGTCGGCGCAACATCGAGGGCCGAAGGGCCTGTACTGTGCTGTAATATTCTATGTTCTATGTTCTAATTAGGCCATTCAGCCCATCGAGTCTGCCATTCAATGAGATCGTGTTGATCTGAAAGCCCTCAACTCCACATGCCTGCCTTTTTACCATGCACCTTGATTCCCTAACTGATTAAAAATCTGCCTCATACTTGAATATAATTAATGACCCAGTCTCTCAAAGAATTCGACAAATTCACTACCATTA
Source organism: Rhincodon typus (assembly GCF_021869965.1). Lineage (NCBI taxonomy): Eukaryota > Metazoa > Chordata > Chondrichthyes > Orectolobiformes > Rhincodontidae > Rhincodon > Rhincodon typus. The sequence goes on along the minus strand of NC_063352.1, from coordinate 663,112 downwards.
GAAGAAATCCCTCATTTCTGTCTTAAATGAGAACGTCCTTATTCTGCCATTAAACCTTCTAGTCCTAGACTGTTCCATTACCAGAAATGATCTTTCTGCGTCTACCCTGTCAAACCCTGAAAAATTTTGTATGTTTCATAGAACAGTACAGCACAGTACAGGCCCTTCGGCCCACGATGTTGTGCCGAACTTTTACCCTAAACCTAAGGTCTATCTAACCTCCACCACTACCTTATACTATCCTCCATATGCCTATCTAATAGCCGCTTAAATGCCCCTAATGAGGCCGACTCCACTACCCTCTCTGGCAATGCATTCCACGCCCCGACCACTCTCCGAGTAAAGAACCTACCTCTGACGTCTCCCCGATATCTACCTCCTTTCACTTTAAAACTATGTCCCCTCGTAAAAGCTACCTCCACCCTAGGAAAAAGTCTCTGGCTGTCTACTCTATCTATACCTCTGATTATTTTGTACACCTCAATCAAGTTACCTCTCATCCTTCGTTGTTCTAAAGAGAAAAGCCCTAGCTCTCTTAACCTTTCCTCGTAAGACCTTCCCTCCATTCCAGGCAACATCCAGGTAAATCTCCTCTGCACCTTTTCTAACGCTTCCACATCTTTCATGTAATGAGCTGACCAGAACTGGACACAATACTCCAGATGTGGCCGAACCAGGCTTTTGTATAGCTGGAGCATAACTTTACGGCTCTTGAACTCAATCCCTCTATTAATGAAAGCTAACACACCATATGCCTTCTTAACAACTCTATCTACCTGGGTGGCAGCTCTCAGGGAACTGTGAACATGAACCCCAAGATCCCTCTGCTCCTCCACACTGCCAAGAATCTTTCCTTTAACCCTGTATTCTGCTTTCAAGTTTGTCCTTCCAAAATGAATCATCTCACACTTTCAATAAGATCGCGCTCAACTCTTCTAAATTCTAATGATACAAGCCCAAACAACTCAACCACTTCTCATAAGAAAATTCTTCCATACCAGTTCAACCTAGTGAATCTTCTTTGGATGGTCTCCAGTGCTCGTGTATCTTTTCCTAGACAAGTGGAGCAAAACTGCTCACAGTATTCCAGATTGGCCTAACTAGTAACTAGGATGGGGAAATTTGTGGAGCTTCCACCTCCAGAGAGTTGTTTAATTGGTCACCATTCACGATTGAATGTGGCAGGACTGCAGAACTTACGTATGATTCATTGGGTGTGGGATTACTTAGCCTTGTTATAGTATCCTCTATTTGGCATGCAGGTAGTCCTTTGTTGTAGCTTCACTGAGTTGGCACCTTATTTTTAGCTATGTCTGCTCCTGGCGTGCACTCCTGCTCTTTCCTTTGACCCAGGGTTAATCCACTGGCTTTATGGCAATAGTACATTGTGGTATTTTCTGGGCCATAAGGTTACCAATTGTGGTTGAATACAACTCTGCTGCTGCTGGTCGCCCACAGCACCTCATGCAGCCCCATTTTTTATTTGCTAGATCTGTTCAAAATCTATGCTTTCAGGCTACTTTGTCATGGATGTATCCAGCATCTTGTGTTTTTGCAGCTGCATTCACCCAGGCAACTAGGGGAGTATCTCATTACTCCCCTTTATTGGTGTTTTATTGATGTTGGACAGGCTTTGGGGAGACAGATAGTGAGTTACTCACCATATGGGCAGTAATTACCTCAAAGTGGGGTCAGTAAATCTACTGTTCCATTGATGCCTGAGCTGATGCGACTCGAGATTGAATCCTCTGCTATATCCAGTGATGGACTGCTTTTAATAACACTACTATAATGTATTTAGAACTCTAATTACTATATACGAATTGAATTGGTTTGATCATGTGCCATATGCTCTCTCAGCTTCATTGCTGATTAGTCTAAAAGACCCTGAAGCAGGAAATTCTTAAAAGGTTTTTCTGTCCCAAGACTGGACAAAAACAAATTGGAATTTTGCTAACTTGAGCCTCTGCAGAACACAACCTCTGATTTTACCTTGCTGCTGCTCTGACAGTTCTGTTTTGCATGGCAAGGATTACTACGTCATTGAAATGAGACTTAAACATCAAAATGTTACCAGTTTCTGTGGTCACAGAGTGATCAGCTTGATAACTCATTGCACTGTTCACAGCTTCAAAAAAAAACCTCATGCTTTTTGTGTATTTATGCCAATTAATATTGGAGATGATTTATTAACGATATGCTCATGAAACCAAATCCTAAAGCCAACATGATTGGTTATTCTGGAATATTGCAATCTTTGATCCAATACCTTTAACTCCTTTCTCTCTTTAACTTTTATTTTCATATTCATTTTGCCCTCTAGTGTACTGGCACACAATGGGACACAGCCACTTTTGAAAGTACAGAGCAGAAAAACAAGTTCTTGAGACTAATGGGTGGATTTAAGTCATCAAATCAGCCTCCATCGTCTGGAAGCACTGGAAAGCAAAACATGGTACTTAATAAGGAAGAGGAACAAAACTTTAACAGGACTCTGCAGAAAGAATTTGACAAAGCATTGAACCTTCGGCAGCATCGAGGAATTGGCTTGGGTTTCCAGCCTTTTTCAAATCCGGTTAACAAAACATTTTTTATAGACAAGTATGCCTCAAAATCAACGAAGTTCGATTTCAATTAGATAAACTGATCTTGGCACAGGATTTACTTGAAGTAATGCAATGCTGTATGGTAACATTTTAAAGAGTAAGTAGTTTTCTGCATTCCCTTTGTGTTTTGGAGTTACATGGTTTCATAAATAGAGCTGAATGAAACATGCTGAATTCAGCAGTCTGCTTCACCCTGATCCAAGCCTGTCAAATTGTGATCCTTATCTGAACAGCATGTACTTCCAAAGTCAATAATGCAGCAAGAATCCAGGCTGAGTGATACTTTGTCAGTTCAGTATTGGATTTCATATTGAACAAAGAGCTGGACCTGTCTTGACTGACTGGACCAAATGCAGCTTGGCACAGCTTTATTTATATTTTTCCGGTGACTTTGTTCTATTTTACCTTTGCTTCTGATCAGTTAGAAATGTTGTGTTCATTTCCTTAAATTAACAATATTTTAGGAGAATAAATGCAAAGCTTTAAAAGCAGTCTGTCTCATTTATTGGAATCATCTTTGGAAATTTTGTAATTTCTTTTAATTAAATGAAAACAAACAAGATCAATGAAATAATGTCATTAAAGGGTAATTTTAAATGGATGGTTGTTATCTAAGCATCAAAAGGATTTACTATTTTTTGGAACCTCAATAACCAGAAGTATTTTCTATCTAGTTGACAGCCTTTTTTGCTGATCACTTGTAAAAAGAAACTCCACGTGAGTAACTGGGTTTCATTCATCACCTTGCGAAAACAAACCATTTTTCAGTGTTAGAAAGGGAGCTTCAGTTACATCCAATGCCTTATTGGCTCTGTTTCTGAATGTTGCCTGTTTCAGGTGATAGCTCAGAAATCTTTTTGCAAAAAGCATGTGGTTGACAGTGTATTGTAGACTGTGATGGAGTTGTCAGCACTCACCAACAAAATACAGAGTCATTCATCCACAATTTGCTTTATGCACATCCTGGAAGATTAGCAGTGTTCCTTCTGAATCCATGATATTGCCAGCCCATATATGGCCCCTGCCCTAGGATCTAGGCTTCCTAGTTGCTCAAAGCTGCCTATGAATTTTCAATTGGATCAACAGTTTGATAGAATTTTGAACAATCTTGGAGAAGCTTCAGGTTCTTGTGCAGACTAGACAGTAACCAATTTCAAAGAGAGCATCTTCTTCACTGCCAAAGTGTTTGTTCCTCCATTTCTGAAGGTATACAATACACTGGTTTGCGCCAAATATTGTTTAAACACTATTTTCTTCAATCCTGCTGGCATTAGCCTCACCTCTCCTACATTGCATTGTTTTCTCACACAATGTATTCTATTCATTGATTCTCTCACCCTCCACAGGATTTGTCAAACTGTTTACTTTTGGAATCGCATTTGAGCTAGAACTCCAACTTAAACCATAGTTTCTGTGATGATGATTGAAACATTTAATTTCAGTACAAAATCAGTGAGTCTTTCTCCAGTGGTTCAGAGAGATTTATTCATTTACCTTCTAAAAGCTTGTGTATTTTAAATCTTTAATTCTAAACTGTTTTGTAATTTATTTCTTGAAAATAAGTAATTCAAGTTAGGTAAAATCTCATCAAATGATGTGTCTCAAGACTTAGCCCAGATTTGAATTAGTGCTACTTTTAAAATGCCAATTCAAACATTTAGGCCAGTTGGTACAAGGCATGTTTCTGATCAGACATTCTCCATTCTAGGAGTCCATAGGAGGTTTACAAGAATATCCTGGGGATGAAGACTCATCATGTGAGGGACTCTGGGTCTGTAGTCCGATGGAGTTAAGAAGGAAGAGGTGAGATCTGATTGAAACTCACAAAATACTAAGACGCCTGGATAGAGAAAGTAGGTGAGATGTTTCCACTAGTAGGAGAGACCAGGACCTGAGAGCACAACCTCTGAGTGAATGGATGACCCTTTAGAACTGAGATGAGAAACTTCTTCAGGCAGAGGGTCATGAATCTGTGGAACTCACTGCTGCTGAGGATGGCAGTGGCCAAGTCATTGAGTGTATTGAAAATAGAGATGGATAGGTTTTTAATTTAGTGAGGGGATCAAAGGTTACAAGAAGACAGGAGAATGGTGTTGAGAAAAATATCAGCTACAGTCGACTGGTGGAGCAGAGTTAATGCCAAATGGCCTAATTCTGCTCCTAGGTGTAGTCATGTGCCCTGCCAAGTGGCAGTTCCTCACACAAACAAACATTGATACTATTGTAAGATTGCTGAATTATATAGATATCATAGTGAAGCCTAATACTGTTGTCACTAAATGTCTCTCAATAAAACACTGCAATTCACTAATCAGGGTGAGGAGCCCTGTCTTAAGTTCTCTTCTTTCACCTTATTTGAGATGCCTCTACTCTAAAAATGGTTTTTCTGATGTGCATTTTTTGTTTGTCTAATACATTTGTTTCTTCTTCGGTCCATACTTTTTTTTTTTCAAACACAGCCTCTTATTTTCTACAAATTACTTGTACCAATTACAATCCATTTCATGTCTTGAACACTTCCAGTGGGTCAGGTAGTGCTGTGGACGTGGTATAATTTTCTCCCAACACAGTGGTATGTTGGTAATGATTTGCTGCTAATTGATAGATTTTGGGTTACAATCATCATAAAGACTATGGCACAGGGAAGTAACATTTGATCAAATGAATTGCATGGTATTTGTCTCCAGGACTTGAATCCTTCTGACTTTCTGTACTACTTGATATTTATTTTCTCAACATCTAATTCCCTTTCAAAAGAATGTATCTTTTACTTCAGAGTTTGTGGCAGAGTTCCATAGTCTATCGATAGCGTGGTCTTTCTCAGCAGCCTTTAGTTCTTTTTTCCTTTTTTGAACATTGTGACTGATGATGCTTTTCTTAAAAAAAATACAATAAATAAGCATTGATAGTATTTAAGATTCAAGAGTCACTTTCTCAATCCTTTGAGGTGGGCTAAGATTATAAAGCAATTTGTATGTCCTTAATTGCTGTGATAACTAATACCCCACTGTGTGGATCTCAAGGTGGTAATGCAAGATTGGAGTTGCATAAAATTACTGAAATTAACTACTTACAAATATCGACAATTGAAAAATTTGAGGTGGAGGAGTTGGGACTGAAGCTTCTTTACAAACATCTTCCAATCATTCTACATGCTGCTCTATGTATTGTATTTCTAGTAAATACATAATGCCAGACTAATCATACAAGTGCCTGGTGTGTAACATGATGTGCCTGGTATACAAAAGCAGAGGACTGGAAAAAAAAAGCAGAAAGTGCTGTAGTTACTCATATCTGGAGGTTTTTTTTTCAAAAAAATTCATTCAATAATGTACTCTGCTTGCACCATTGGTTTTATTTTTAGAATTCCAAATGTTTGCAAACAGCTGAAGCCCTTACACACAGATAATAGTTCAACTGAAACTCAGATGCAATCTGGATTTCCACCTTCCCTATTTCCTTTTGAATGTCTTTTTGCTTTAATCTTGCAGGTTGCACTAGCCAGCTGCAATTTGCTCCTAATTTTCAGTACTTTAGTGGTACTATTGTTAAAAATAGTGCAAAAGGTTTGGTAATGTAAAACCGTAACTAGCCTTGACATGATGAAGGGTGGCACTCTGTCCTCCAGTGAGTTTCCTGTTTCAGCAAGGTGTCAGGTCACATTTGTACAGTGTCTTTGATATGCAAAATCATCCCAAGGCTCTTCATAAAGGCATAATCAGAAATAAATGAACATCAAGTTGAAGAAGGGTCACTTGGACCTGGAATGTTAACTCTACTGTCTCCACAGATGTTGCCGGATCAGAGTTTTTCCCAACAATTTGATTTTGTTTTTGATTTCCAGCATCTGTGGTTCTTTGAAGAATGCGTGGCCAGCAAGGAAACCACTGTAATCAATGAATGTTTATATCTCAAACTAACAATGGCATAATGACCATTTTAGCAGTTAGATTCAAAGGGATTATGATAAACAAAACAGGGTGGCACAGTGGCTAGCACTGCTGCCTCAAGGCCAGAAACCCAGGTTCGATTCCAGCCTCAGGCAACCATCTGTGTGGAGTTTGCACGTTCTCTCATGTCTGCATAGGTTTCTGCCAGATGCTCTGGTTTCCTCCCACAGTCCAATAATGTGCAAGTTAGGGTGGATTGGCCATGCTAGCTTGCTGAGTGGGTAGATTAGCTATGGGGATGTAGGGTTACAGGGAAAGGGAAGGGGGGTGGGTCTGGGTGGGATGCTTTTCAGAGGGGCAGTGTGGACGTGTTGGGCTGAATGGCCTGTTGCCACACTGTCAGGATTCTATAAAAAATTATGGAAGTGAAAGGCAGTTTGGTGATGGAGAGGATACATGTCTAGGTTTGGAAGTCCAGCAACAGGTGTCAGGTCAGTGCTTTACTCATTCACACGATACAGGCATCATGGGCTGGGCCAACATTTATTGTCCATCTTTAGTTGCCCTTAGTGGGTGGTGGTGAACTGTCTTCTTCAACCACTTCCCTATTAACTGGTCCTGGCATCTTCAGGGATCTGTGGACAAGCACCCCAACACCCCTCAGTTCTTCTGAGTTTTCTAATGTCCTATCATCCAGTAAGTATTCCCTTGTCACTTCTTCCATCACCTTTCACTTGTATCATCACAACTCTGATGAGAAACAATTCTATTATGGTAAGGTCATAAACCTAATAAATTAAAACTAGCTTAGTAATCTGCTTCCCATTTCAATGATACCACCATATTAGGAAGGTAATTGACACTGATGAATAAATTAGATACCAGTTGCTGCCATGTGAGGGGAGTGGTCATAGTAGCCCCATTCCAGCATTAACAGCATTGTGCAGGTACATACCAGAGTACTGCACTAGAAATACACATTTTTAGATCAAACATTATATGACAAATCTGTCAATCTATTTAGAGGAACTATGTTAAATAAGTATTGAATACAGAATCACACCAAAATGAGACAAAAATGCAGTCAAAATGTAATAAAGTTTTCTTTGTTTGTACAGAACGGGTGTCATTTCACAATAAGCTAAACACAGCATGCTCTTGTGTAATATTGGTCATGTGTTTACATCACTGAATTTATCAGCACATATGAGAGCTGCACGTACCAATTTGCTTCTATTAGCACAAATAGAAGGCATCATCCTTCATTTACAATTTAATTTTAAAGCATCAATTTTGTTTTAGAAAACACAAATAATTGCTCAAGGGAGTTAAATATTTTCCAAAAAGTGCCATTAACCATAAACATGCCAAACAAAGGAATATGAAAATCATTTCAAGTTTATGCACAATTGGAAATATTCTTAAATATCCCCTAATTGACAGGAGGAAGGACATACAATTTCATGAAAACTGGGAACAGTGCAAGTCGGTGTATAAAATTTTCAAAAAGAAAATCTTCCTCCAAAATCTCTTAAATTAATGAATACCCTAAGCATAAAGACAATTCACAAACTCAAGTAATTATACCTTTTTGGCATGCCCATGCAGAAGCACATAAACTGAATGATTTCAAGGGAAGTTCACCACTTCTCAGCTGAGACAGGAAACAAAGACCAAATAAACCAGTTTTTCCATACCTTGCAGATGATCAATTATTCAACATTTATGCTAATCTTATTTTCTAATCACAGATATTTGAGAGAGTAGAAAAATATGAAGATGAACTTGCAGAAAACTTTAAAAATTCTATTTCTAATTAGCTGAACTGATGCGACAAATTGCTGTCAAATTACTAGCTTGAAATTTGAGCTACAGAACCAAAAAAAATTACCTATGTATTAAGTGGGCCAATTATTCAAATTTATTCTACAGGTATTGGATACAATTACTGTACATAATATAATGAACTGAATCATGATAGATTTCAGAGAGCTGAGTTACTATTTCCACTGTCAGTATTCTGCTTCTTAGTGAATATACCTTGGTTTAGAGGACTTCAATATTAACTTCAAGGTATTACAAGTGCTAATTAATTATGGTCTCTGATATCTAAAATTTGGAATGAAGCAGTATTAATTCAATGCTTAATTTCTCTCCAAATCTCTTGATTTTTGTTGTTCCTGTTTTTTCTCCTGCACCTGATCTAGTACAAATTGCTCAGTGCTGCTCTGATCTTCATCAATAGAAAGTACACAGCTATCACCAAAACTAGTAACTATTTTCTCCTGTACTGAATGGTCCAACTTCCATCTAGTCTTTCTGAAAATAAATTCTCCATCTGCTTTCATATGGAAAACTGACGAAGCTCCTCGAGTTAGTATATAGCACTTGCTATTCTAAACTTAGATGCATTTTTTTTAAAACTTTAGCCACTTGCAGTAAAGTATCGCTTGGTAAAGTTATGAACTTGGTATATTTTAGTGATTTTCCATTTTGAAAGGCAGACATCACTTCTCAATTGGCAGTCGTGCTTTTGTGCAAACGAGCGACAGTATTTAGGTCCGTGACTGAAGTGGGAGCCTTACTGTTAAATCTGCAAAATGACTCATGTTCGGCTGTTTGCTTTGACGTTTGATGTGTTCTAATGTTCTCACCTTCAAAACAATAAACATGGATCAGAAACGCAGGCAATTCATAATAAGTGAGTCATTAGAAAGGTTCTACAATTATCCATAAACATATTGTAAAGATCACAATGCAATTTGTATAAGAATAATTAGAAATGCAGGAATTTTCAGCCAGGAGACCAATCTCTGGGGCATCTAAAATGGCCGAGCCTGTTAATGATCCAGTCCAGAAGGGTAATACGCAAAATGTTGACTGTTTCTTTCCTCCAGATGCTGCCAGGCTTGATGTGTTCTGGCCTCCTGTTTGTCCACCTTGGATTCCAGCATCTGCAGATTTTTTTGTCTCTTTCTTTTGAATCAATGTGCACATTTAGTATCTAAAAGGTGTATAAGTTTATGTCATATTGTAGTAGATTAGTGATTCTTTTCTCTTCTCTGCCATTTATTGAAGAATAAGTTTGTTTACAATAGACAGTTACTTCCGTGTCAATGATGAAACCTGCTGTGAATTGTTTTTGTTCTGAATAGCAGCTCATTGGGAAAAATGACCATTCTGCAATTTAAAGAGGGTGGCATGGTGGCTCGGTGGTTAGCATTGCTGCCTTACAGCAGCAGGGACCCGGGTTTGATTCCAGTCTCCGGGCGACTGTCTGTGTGGAGTTTATACATTCTCCCCATGTCTGCGTGGGTTGCCTCTGGGTGCTCCAGTTTCCTCCCACAAGCCAAAAGATGTACAAATTAGGTGGATTAGCTACAGAAAATCCTTGTTGAGCCACAATAAGCCACATCCTTAGTGTTATAGACCAGACCAAACCTGCTTCAACTGTATCAAGGAGATAGCCTAGACCCCAACTTCAACTTTTTCTTATATAAAGGCAAGTGTAAGGTGCTGTGTTCCAGATGTAATTTGATTGATTACACTACTCAGCTTTAAGCAAAACATTCTTTGTTCTTACTCTACAGTTAAAACACAAACAAAACAAGGAGGAATTGGTCTAACTTTAACTCTAAAAATCTATTATTCTGTTGTTTTCCAATAACTACTAAACAGCAACTGTTCCCATATAGTAACATCCCATAAAAACACCCTTGGCAAAGGAAAATTCAGTAAAATAGACTGTCTTACATGCAATTCTAGCATCAGAAAGAGCCCAAGCTTTTAGCTGTAGCAAAGAGATGTACAGCTTTCACAACCAGTTTCCTAAAAATCCTGTGGGGGCCTGATTCCACCTCTTCATGCTGCTTCTATTGTTTCAACTTTTGAAAAGAAACAACCAAGGCCTCACAAGCTGTTTACTTTGACAGTTTTGAACAGACTGCTCGGCAGTTCTGTCTCAACTACTCTTCATTAAAAAAAAAACAGGACAAAATACACCTCTTATAGCCAAAGTATTGTTCTACCAGTCTCAGACAATTTCCAAATCAGGTCAATAATAACTTCAATTTCATGAGCTTTAACTTCAACTAGCAGTCTCTTACAAGGGATTCTGTCAAAGTCTTTCTGGAAAACAAAATTCATTAATTCCCTTGACAACAACTGTCACTTCAACAAATTCAAACAATCAGGTTCATTAAGCTTAACCTTCCCTTTAGAAATCCATGTTGGTTTCTTTGATCATCTGAGAATAAGAAAGCATTCAGAAACATTCTCTTTAATTTACTGACTTCAGTAACTTCCTGACAACAGACATCAGGCTAACTGGTCTATAACTTATGGGTTCTTACCTCACACTATTCAACTGTGGAGTGACTAGTGTAATTTTCTAATCCAAGGGCATGGTTTCTGAACTGAGAACACCCAAAGATTATATAGTTAAGGAATCTCCTTCACCCACTAAAACCTTGGAATGGAAAGGACCAGGTTCAGGGCATTCACCGTTCTTCAGTGTTATCATTTCTTCAGGACTATTATGTTGATTCAGTTAATCCCATTTAATTCGTCTTTGTCTGACTCAATAATAGTTTTGTTGGGATAGTATTAGCCAGCATTTTGATATCTTCCTTAATGCTACACAACGATTAAAATAATGAGAGGATCAACAAGGGGAGGACCCGGAGACAGGCAGTCAGCATTTCAGAGAGCAAAGGGATCATCAGAAACCTCAGGGATAATTTGTTTATGGACCCAGAAGTGAACACAGTCCTCAAAATGAATATTTTGTACAGGTCTTCACAAAGAAAAAAGGATAATGCAAGTACAGACAGAGGTGGAGAACTGAAATATTTGAAGAAATTAACAGCGAACATGAGAGTGTACACAAGGAGGTATAATGGTTTAGCTACCTTAAACATGGATAAATCTGAAACCTAGATGACGAGGCAATGCAGGAAATATCAGGGGCCTGACAACAATTTTCAAATCTTCTCTGGCTACAGGAAGTACTAGAGGACTGTTACCATTATCCCATTTCTTACAAAAAAAAAGGGAGGCAGAGATTGACCTGTAATTTCCTGATCTGTCAGTCTAACCTCAGGTGGTGGGGAAAAAATTATTAGAAAAAATTCTGAATGACAGAATATATCTTTACTTGGAGATCATTTAGATTAACCAGGGATAACAGCATGCATTTGTTAAAGCAAACTTATGTTTGACTAATTTGGTAGAATGTTTTGATTGTTGATAATGGTAATGCATTTGATGCAGTCTACATGGATTTCATCAGGTCACCTTGATAAAGTCCCTCATGGCAGGTGGGTCAAGAAGGTAAGAGCCCATGGGACCCAAGGCAAAGTGACATGTTAGACCCAAAATAAGCTGAGCCACATGAAGCAGAGTGTGATGGTAGAGGGATGCTTCTGTGACTGGATGCCTGTTTCCCATGGAGTTACACATGGTTCAGTGCTGGGACCCTTGCTATTTGTGGTCTGTGTTAATGATTTGGACTTAAATGATGTACAAGGTATGATCAAGAGGTTTGTCACTGACACAAAAATTGGTAAGGTAATAAACAGAAATGACAGATGATAAACAGATGACAGCTACAGACTGCAGAAGGATATAAAAGATTGGTCAGGTAGGCACAGCAGTGACAAATAGATTCCAACCCAGGGAAAAGGAAGAGACATAATGCACTTGCAGAGAACCTACAAGGCAAGGAGTTACACTATGAATGGTGGGACCTTGGAAAGTACTGAAATCAGAGGGACTTTAGTGTGCATATCAAGTTAACATTAGAACCAATGAGGTGTAATTTTCTAATCCAAGGGCATGGTTTCTGAACTGAGAACACCCAAAGATTATATAGTTAAGGAATCTCCTTTGCTGGTCTTTTAAGGCATTGGTAAAAATTTAATGGATTTTCCCCTACTACCCTTATTTTGTCCTTACAGCTTTCACAATTAGCCCCTCAACAGGTATTCTCTACCACTCAGTGGCAAAAGGCATTTGGAAGAAAGCAGCGACTCTAATAAACTGATGGAAGGTCAATCATGCAGGTCATTAAATTATAACAGTGAGGCATCATTGCTCTATTGCTCTGTCCTTACCATGATTTTGGTGTCAGCAAACCCATGTTTTTGGGCAAGATTCCACAAATTTATTGTCAGCTGATTAAGTTTATGGTTTTGCAGGTCTCCATGGGCGAGTATGCTGTTAAACAAGGATAATGCCAAGGCACTTTGTCGTTTCAAAGTCTGTAAAAATGAAAGAGGCATAATGAGGATTTCATGCTGCAGTAACATTTATATCAGACACACACCGGGATCCTCTGCATAGTCTATCGGCTGAGTCTAGGCATCAAATCTAAAGGATTGTAAGACTGACTTTTTTTTTAAAATAAAGCATTGCTGAAAATCACTGTCCAAAAACAATGTGTTGCTTGGTTGCATGTGGACTCTGATTTGTAGGGACGTTACCATAGAGAATGAGCTAAAGAACTGTCAGAACAGAAGTACAGCTCTGCATTTCCAAGGGAGACCAGAGCAAAATCTCCTCAGAAATACAGAGCTCCCTTCTTTCATAAAAAGAAACGGGCAGAGTAGCAACCTGTGCGAAAAAAAACGAGAGAATGATTTAAAAAAAAAAGGATAGATGAACATTGTAACCAATGCACTAACTCCAATAAGTGGTTTATTGAAGCCAAATGAAAATAAAACATCCCTATACGTTTGTACAGCTATTGGAGCTCACTGGGGACAGCAACACTATTGACATTTATATGGAACCTTTAACAAAGATTCCAAAGCATATCATAGCAGTGAAACCAAAAACAAGTGGTATGGAGGCTAACGGAGTTTTTAAAGCAGATTAACCAGAAGCTATGTCAGGAGGTGGGTTTTAAAGAGGGAGTTACTGAGCGTGGAGTCTAAATATCAGAAGGCACTGTGACCAAATTTGAGGGAAGAGTATGGGTGATATGGAAGAGACCAGAGGATCTGGAAGAATGGGACCAGGGTAGCATTTTACAGTTAACGGACATTCTAGAAAGGGGAAAAGACAACACGAGTTTATAATCTTAAATTAACAGCTGTCTGGTAACCAATATTGCCAAGCAAGGTCAGGGGGTCATGAACAAGTGGAAGTTAGTTGGTGCAGGGTGAGATAAAGCCAAGAGAGCACCGGGCAAACCATTTGTAGGCTGTGTGGTCAGGTCAGGCAGCAAATGCAGTGGTGTTTCTGGAGGATAGTGATTTCAGCAGATGGATGGTGTGGGGTGAAGGCAGATGATGCAATGGAGATGGTTTTATGGTACAGAGCCCGTCAATCCAATATTCATCCTAAAATTAGGTAGGGTGCCAAGCTGCAAACATTTGGATGCAATATTTGTGCTGAAGGATGGAATCTGTAGCAAAGCTGCAGTTTTGAAAAGGAGCCGAAACCAATGGCCTTCATTAATCCAGGATCTAGTTGGTAAACCATCTTGTTTTCACGCTAACATTTCTTCCCGGGCCTGCTACAACGTTCCAAAGCACAATGCAAGCTCAAGGAACAACACCTCATTTTCCACTTAAATACATCACAGCCTCCAGGACTCAATGCTGAATTCCACAACTTTATAACCTGACCACAAGAAATCGGTCCTCCGTTTGTTACATTCCCTCTGCCTCTTCTCTACACTACCTCAGCACCCCGCTTTCCCAAATGGACTCGCACAGTTTACTTTGCTCTCAGCAATGAGGACCTACTTTCTCCCTCCCATACCATAATATAAGTCCAGAGAGGAGAGCAAGAGCAAGGGCAAGGGGCAAGGGCGATCTGATGGCTTCAGGTAGCTAGAATGGGTTGTGTCAGATAAACCCCAGTCTGCATTCCAGGAAAGTTGAATGACCTGATGCAGAGAAGACAAATCAGAAGTGCAATGACTAAGGAGAAGCAAAATAGATTTTTGCTTCATTGAAATATTGTTCAACCTTATTTACACCAATATCATTCAATTTTAAACCACAGCTGTCCCTCAGGGTACCTCTGGTTTCCACATTATCCCATTAACAATTGTAATATCGATCCCCACAGCTATGATAAAGCATGACATTAACAAGAACATGAAGGTCTATTATTTACAGGCCAGCAGAAATAGAACGGCATTTTCTAAGGAATTCTGTATTGCTGACACACACTGACACTTAACAGATGTGCACAGAACACTTTTCTCATACAGAAAACAGAAAAGCACAAAGACTTGTAATAATGTATATTGCACACAGTTCTGAACGTAGCCGTGATTTGATGGATGGCTTTTTCCACAAAACTGAGAGATAAAGTTAAATACTCTAATTAGGTATCCAGATAGGAAACTTCAAATATGTGCTAGGTTTTCACAACCACATTTAGCCAGGAGTGAAGAGACATTTCCTTGCTTCTCCTCCCATGGTAGATATTAGACAAACTTTTGATGAATGGCCTAATTGCAGACACCTGCCAACACTAGAACAACCATTAGCTATTGTCCCTATTTGATACTCACTCAAACCTCAAACAAAATCCAAAAGTAGGTAACCAGCACCTGATGGGTTGGTGTGAGCAAAGTGCTTAACTCATTAGTTCCAAGATGTTTAATTGGATTATTTATACAGGTCTCACAAGGAAAGAAAAATCAATTTAAGTAATGAGGCCAGCTGTCACCAAAAAGGACACAGTAATCAGTATCCTTAAATTAACATAAATAATATCATAATCAACAAACAGGGAAACAGCCAAATCTGGCAGACTGGAGGAACAGAAAACAAGAAATGCTTGCCGTAAAATCAGAGTTCAGACAAAGCCCTGAGGGTGCCTCTGAGCTTTCAAATTCATGAAACAATCGGTAGAAAGGTTCCTTGCAGACTGAGACACAGATGCAGCATTTATCCTGCTTCACTAGATGAGAGATTCTATAATTTTTTTTTGCTATGTAAAAGATTAGCTCAGGTAAAAATGTTACATTTGAATCTGTCAGCCTAATGGCGGTACAGCCTGATTGTGTACAAGTAACGACACACTGTTCTACTGAACCCCTCAACATCAAACTGCTTCAAGTATTCACCCCTTGCTGTGAAAACGTTAACTTTGCCAACAGATCCTTGCCGACATTTTTGTTTCAGAAGTGGTTTAGTTTCAGTTGATAGAACACATTTTGTTACGGGGACTGTACTGTACCCAGTACCCAGATGTCTATAACAATCTCCAGAATTTGGCTTCCCACCTTGGAGAATGAAACATTGCTGTAGGTAATGCACCACTAGAGAGGGAGTCTTTTTCCCCCACACCCCACAAGCATATAGTATCTAAGACAACAGTTCAAAGAGAATGGCAGATGGCACCACGCATTACTAACAGCAGTGCATTGTGAAGTGGTTAAATAGATGGTGTTACAGGAAATTTAATGATTTAACCAAATGGGAGAAGTCTGTAAGTGCTTCAACAACTTGCGATATGCATTGAGCAGTGTACTTGCCTCTATTCAACTCTTGTGAAATTTTCCATTTCATCAGCCTCTCGTTAATCACATCACAGTAAAATTAAAATCTTCAAAGACCCTCAAAACTGACTTTTGAATAATCAATTCCAGGCATCAGGTTGTATGTTAAACAAAATGACTTAGCAATTTATTAACAACATAGTAACTCTATCAGTGCAAAAATTAAACAAAAAATTACTCTAATTGGTCTATGCTTTAAACCCAGCAGCCTTCGTTTTCAGCCCCATTCATCCAAAAGACAAGTTACGGGGAAATAAAAGAAAATAACAAAACTGGCACAATAACTCAAGTGGTTTTCATGATTGTTCCACAGGCATAGATGGTGGTTCCTTGGTTGATTTTTCTAAAGGAGTTGATCAGGGTCACCTTTATAGTTCACTCAGATAAAGACAGTAATACTTATAACTTAGTTTTGTATTCTTTGAACTTCCAAGAGCTGGTAATGGAGTTTAGGCAAGGAGCTTTCAAATCTCCATGCTGTAGCATCAGCCACCAGCATCCTTCTCACAGAAAATACAATCCAAACTCCGACCACTCCTTGATAAACTATCTCCTCCACGAGGTGCCAGTTAGCATTCAATATCTGCCATCTGCTCAAGTATAAGGTCTTTTTCAGACTTGTTGGAACCAATTCCCAGGTACTGACCTTATTATGAGCCAACTTCTGCCATCTCTTTAAACATACACCCTTCCCTGGTGATGAAGTGTCTGCAGAACCTTTTGATCAGAAACCAAGCTAAAATTAACTTCCAGGCCTGGCCTTGCAAATAAACAAAAGCTTGTTTGGTCCACTTTCAAATAAGAAAAATAATGAAAATCATCACAGCTTTAAAAAACTGAGGGAGAATGACTGGATTGAGGGCTGAATGATCTCCTGTACCATTCTAAGAACTTGACAATGCAGCCTACTTGGAATTTCTCATTATTTGGTAATCAATTTGCAGACCAGCTGCAGGTCCTTGTTGTAGGTGTTACTGTCGGTAACCCCTGAACAGCTGATGGTATTGAGAATCAGCTCCGTCCTACATCCTTTAGGAGGCTTCAGTTGCCTCTATTTCAGGTTTCAGCAATCCACCAACTACTAATCCAATGTGCAAAGATTTTGATAACACTTCTGTCTTGCACTTAACTTATTTTCCTATTTTAAAACAATGATTTCCTGACATCAGCTTTGGATCATAGTATGTGCTCTGTGGTCAAGGTTCAACAAAAGTTAAAGAATAAGACCTAACATTAGTGAAGAAAATGTCAGATAACAGAAACAATTTTCCACTAAATGGCGCAGAATGATATAATCAAAAAAGCATAGAAAACTGCTGGTCTTGTTAGAGCTCAGTCCCAGTGCATTTGTTTCAGAACACAATACAACTTGGATCACTGTTGGGATTTTACACTCTCTCTCTGTACAGGCGACTTTCTGATTGCCTTCATTTTCATTTGAAATAAGGCCAGCTATTTAAATTCCTATATGGGCATTGGGGTCATTCAATGTCACTTCTGTCTGTGCTACTTTCCTTTGTTTTCCTTAAATCACAGGCAAAGGGCACCAGCCACTGAGAAAATGCTGCAGGATTTCCAGTCATTGAGCTTCTGCAGCATTTTTGTGAAGAATGTACCTATGTCAATAATAAGGTGCAAAACCAAAAGATGTTGTGGAAGATAAGGCTAATGGTGTAGGGGGTAACATATTGGAAAGGATAGAAGATTGGTTGACCAACAGGAAGCAGAGAGATGGTATAATGGATATTTTTCTAGTTGGCAGGACGTAATGAGTGGTGTGCCTAAGGCTTCAGCACTAGGACCTCAACATTTTGAAATTTATATACGTGAATTACACAGTCTATATGGATTTCAGTAAGGCCTTTGATAAAATTCAGCGTGGTAGGCTGCTCTGGAAGAATAGATCACATGGAATCTAGGGAGATTTGGCAAATTTGATACACAGTTGGCTTTATGGTAGGAAACAGAGTAAGTGGAAGAATGCTCATCAGACTAGAGGCTGTGACTAATGATGTGCCTCAGGGGTCGGTGCTGGGCCCATTGCTGTTTGTTATCTACATCGATGATTTGGAGGAGAACGTACAAGGCATGGTTAGGAAGTTTGCGGATAGCACTAAAATAGGTGGTATCGTGGACAGTGAGGAAGGATGGGAAGCGGGCCGAGAAATGGCAAATGGAGTTTAATATAGATAAGTGTGAGGTGTTGCATTTTGGAAAGTCAAATCAAGGTAGGAGTTTCATGGTGAATGGTAGGGCCTTAAGGAGTGTAGTGGAACAAGGGGACCTTGGACTTCAGGTGCACGGTTCTCTGAAAGTGGAGTCACAGATAGACAGGGCAGTGGAGGTGGCTTTTGGTACACTGGCCTTCAATCAGTCAGGGCGTTGAGTATAGAAGTTGGGATGTTATGATGCAGTTGTACAGGACGTTGGTGAGGCTGCATTTGGAGTATTGTGTTCAGCTTTGGTTACCTTGCTGTAAGAAGGATGTTATTAAACCGGAAAGATTGCAGGAGAAATTTACAAGGATGTTGCCAGGACTCAAGGAGCTGAGTTGTAGGGAGGGGTTGGACAAGCTAGGACTTTTTTCTTTAGAGTGTAGGAGACTGAGGGGGATCTTCTAGAAGTGTATAAGTTCATGAGAGGCATGGATAGGGTGAACGCATTCAGTCTTTCTCCCAGGGTTGGGAATCCAGGACTACAGGGTATCAGTTTAAGGTAAGAGGATAAAGAACACATGGGAACCTGAGGGGCAATTTTTTTTCTTAAACACAGAGGGTGATACGCATATGGAATGAGCTGCCTGCAGAAGTGGTTGAGGCAGGTACATTAACAACATTTGAAAGGCACTTGGACAAATACATGGATAGGAAAGGTTTAGAAAGATATGGGCCAATGCAGGGAAATGGGGTTAGCATGGATGGATATTTTGGTCAAAATTGTCCGTTTAGACCGAAGGGCCTGTCTCCATGTAGTAGGACTCTATGAAAGGACCTGACATATGGCTGCTAAATTTGGTAATGACAGTTAAAGGGCATGAGGAGGCTACAAAGGGATACAGACAGGTTAAACAAGTGGGCAGAGATCTGGCAAATGGAATGAAATACATAAAAATGAGTGGGCATTTTATCAGGAAGAATAAATAAGCATATTATTCTAAACGGTGGGGAGGTTGCAGAGATTTGCGATGCAGAGGGATTGGGTTTTCCTAGTGCATAAATCACAGTAGACTGGTACACTTACAGCAGTTGGTTACAGGAAAGCTAATAAAATGAGAGTGCTTGCTTGTTTATTACAAGGCATATTGAATACAGAAGTAGAGATGTCATACTGCAGTTACGTAGGGTGAAACCATGTCCGGAGTACTGTGTGCATTGTTGGTTTCCTTTTCTTTAAGGAGGAACGTAAACGTGTTAAAAGCAGTTCAGAGACAGTTTACTTGACCAGTGTTTGGATTGGGTGTGTTGTCTTAAGAGGAAAAGGTTGCACAAGTTACGCTGGTATCTGCTGGAATCTATAAAAGGAAGAGGTGGCTTGATTGAAACATGCAAGATCCTGCAGGATCCTGACAAGGTGGATGTGAGGAGGACAGTTCCTCTTGTGAGAGACTCTAGAACTATGGGTCAGTGTTCAAAAATAAAAATTCACCCATTTAAGTCAGATGAGGTGACTTTTTTTAAAAAAAAGATTATAAGTCCTTGAAGCACACTTTCTCAGAAGGTGGTATAAGCAAAGACTTTGAATATTTTTCTGGCAGAGGTAGTTGATTCTTGGCAATGAAGGAAATGAAAGGTTCTCGGGGTAGGCAGGCTTGCAATTAGAGCAGCCATACCTTATTAAATGGTGGAGCAGGCTTAAGGGGCTGAACGACCATCTGCTAACTTAAATGTCTGGGATGCTACTCTCTCTGCCAATCACCCAGAGAACAGCATTCAGATGGACTATCAATCTACTTTGGAAAATGATTTGCAGGTTAGGAACATCAGGATGGTTCCAGATAAGGTGCCTGGGGCCTGCTTCTCTGAAGGTTCTTCATTGATATCTTCAGATACAGGGGCAATGATTAGGACAGAGAACTCAGACTTAAAACAAGTGGCACTGGTGCGCTAATGTGAATACTGGCACACACGAATTCAGACCCATGGAACATGCCGAAGGACATATGGGAACGATGTTCGCAGGATAACACGAGTTGAAGGACAGGGCTATAGCTTAAGGGTCAGGGAGGTGGGGTTTTAATATTTAAGAGATGGAAAATCTCAAGAATTGAATAGGGGCAAATTCAAATATTATGAATTGGGTGAAATTAACTGCTAGTGCAAGCCAGATAGAGGTGCTTGCAGGAGTTTCTAGTAATGGCTAGTGTTTTCTGCCAATATCAGCTCTGACACACTTTTGGAATTGTTTAGAATACGTATTAGGAGCATAGATATACAAGAACAGGAGTAGGCCAGTTCAATACGATCACAGCTGACTTAAATACTTCAATGCCTTTTAACCACATTATCCCCAAGACCCTTTGCACTCTTAGTAACCTGAAAGTTTTTCAACCACTACTTTAAACAGACTCAAAAACTGAGCATCCAAAGCTCTGCTTGTTAGAGAATTCCAAAGATTAATGACCCTCTGAGATTTAAAAAAAAAATGTACTCATCTTGGTCATAACTGGCATCACCTTATTTTTTTTCTTTCAAAATGGTGTTCCCCTGGACTCACCAATAAGAGAACACACAAGGGAAACATGCATGTTAGCATTCAGTGACCTACTGTCAAGGCCACTATGTCTCTTTTCACAGCTATATTTTCCAATCTCACTACTCAGGAAATACTCTGCACATCTGTTGTTCTTACCAAGCACAGAAAATCCACCAGTTGCCCTTTATCTGCAACCCACATTACTTTTCAAAAAAAACTCCAATAAATTGGTTGAAACAGGGCTTCCCTTTAACAGAAACGTGCTGATTCTGCCTGATAACCTTGACCTTTTAAGCGCCCTGCTACAATATATTTAATAACGGTTCTTCACATTTTCTTTATCAGATGCTAAGCTAACTGGCCTGTGAGCTCCTGCTTTCACTTTTTGAATAAAGGAGTTACATTTCCTGTCTAATCTTGTGGAAACTTCCCCAAATCCAGACAATTCTGGAAAATTATAACAAATATATTAAATAGCTCAGTTGCCATTTTTTTAAG
Source organism: Rhincodon typus (assembly GCF_021869965.1). Classification (NCBI taxonomy): domain Eukaryota; kingdom Metazoa; phylum Chordata; class Chondrichthyes; order Orectolobiformes; family Rhincodontidae; genus Rhincodon; species Rhincodon typus. The sequence goes on along the minus strand of NC_063352.1, from coordinate 641,903 downwards.
ACTCTAGGACAAAATCCAGAGGCCAGTCACTTGTCACACTGTGCTCCAACAACTTGCTCAGCATCACTTCCCTGAATTCCTCCCTTACTTCTTGACTAACAGCTACCTCTGGGATGTTGTTATCTGTCCCCACTATAGATGAAGTGTGAAGAACAGGGAGCTCCTGACTAAACTCTTCATTCAACTGCTACAAGTTTAGCTCTATTATTGTGGCATCCAACATTCCATTCTTCAACAGATACTGTGTACTAACCTTTTCAATGTGTCTAGTTGTTACCTGTATTGTATTGTAAAACCTGGGGTGTATTTTTCCAAGTCACTTTCTGCATTAGCTGCTGGATCAAGAAACTCTTGCTACTACCTTTCAGGTTTTTTTTTGAGTTGCCAGATTTCTGTAGTGTGGGAGCAGATCCCATTATGCAATCTGTTGACCCATTCTGGTTACAGACTCCTCAATTGTTAACAAAGCTTGGTCCTTTCCATTCACTTGAAAAATTCTAATTATTATTACATAGACCAAAGAGAAGTTTAAAAGAGAGATTTTGCATGCAATATTTGTCCCTCAAATCAACATCAATAAAAGGTTATCTGGTCATTATCAAATTACTTTCTGGGAGAGTTTAGTGTGCAAATTGGTTGCTGTGCTTCTAACAAGTGACTCCAATTTTAGCAGTAACTTATTGGTTGCAAAGTGTTTTGGGAAATTCAGAGGAATATATGTTTATCTTGTGATGGAGCACAAATTCTAAGAAAATAAACTATAGGCCAGATTTCTACAGAGTCAGGAAGACTTCCACAAATATTTAGAAAAGGGCCAGTCCAACCTGGTGTGGAAAGGGCCATCCTCATTGCAAACAGATCCAACCAGCATGGGAAACAGGGAAGGCATGATTCACAAACATAGGAGGCCTCAACTCAGCAAGACTGTTTAAACCTAGAACTAATTTCAAATAGATCCCAATTTAGCTATTCCAAGCACCTTGATGTGCAGTATAGCAGTTACAAATTAATGGAGTGAATGACGGTGCTCTCAAAGGGTAGATAAGGTGTGTAAGTGTTTCAATCTGAGGTGTTTGAAATGCCCCGCTCTAAATTTGGGGAAATGTTTTCAGTTGTTTGAGAGTTAAAAAGCTGTCTGAACTGCCTCGATTGGCAGGCAGGTCATTAGCTGACCACCTCTTCCATAATCTTAAAGTCATTTGTTGACATTTCGCAAGGAACATTCTCATCATGAGCTCTTGGCAGAGTTTCAATGCCACTGAAGCATTACACAAGTATAGAACTCCAAATTCAGTGTGATTTATGTGACTTCTGAATACAGTGCACTTTTTTTTATAGAAGATTAACTACTTGAGATTTAAAAGCCTTCAATGGGTTTCATGAATAGGAGTATTTTTCAACATCACGCAAGTTATAACTTAAGCGCCACATGACTCTCAGTCTACCTATAGTGGATACTGGGTGAGTGAGACAGGGTTATGAGAGCTGAAGTGTAGAGGGCAATAACAATTTCTAAAAAAAACCGGACAACGCTCCAGAGCAAAACCAGAAATTGCTGGTGAAACACATCAGGTCTGGCAGCATCTGTGGGGAGAAAGCAGAATTAACAGAGTCCGATCATGATAATCTGATAAAGAGGCTCCAGACTTGAAACATCCAACACTGCTTTCTCTCCATGGATGCTGCCACACTTGCCGAGTTGTGGCAGCAATTTTTATTTGTTTTGGATCTCCAGCATTTGCATTTTTTTCTTTTATTTTAATGCTCCAGAACAACAGTCTGGTCTTCCACCTAGCTGGACTCCATACTCACTCAACCCCATGGTTACGTAGAGTCACAATCATATGGCATGGAAATAGACCCTTCGGTCCAACCAGTCCATGCCAAACATAATCCTAAGCCAAACTAGTCCTACCTGTCTGGTCCTGGCCCATATCCCTCCAAACCTTTCCTATTCATATATCCATCCAAAATGTCTTTTAAACTTTGTAATTTTTTTTCCTTTATTCATTCACAGGATGAGGGCATTGCTGGCCAGACAACATTTATTGCCCATCCCTAATTGCCCAGGGAGGCAGTTAAGAGTCAACCACATTGCTGTAGGTCTGGAGTCACACATAGGCCAGATCAGGTGAAAAAGACAGATTAAAAGGACATTAGTGAACCAAATGGGTTTTTCCAACAATCAACAATGGATTCATGATCATTATTAGACTCTTAATTCCAGATATTTATGGAATTCAAATTCCACTGTCTGCTGCGGCAGGATTCAAACCAGGGTCCCCAAAACATTATGTATGTCTGTGGGTTAACAGTCCAGTGATAATACCACTAGGCCATCACCCCCTCGCATCCACCACTTCCTCAACAAGTTCATTCCATGTGAACATATGAACCACCCTTTTAAAAAAGAACTGCCTCGTGTCTTTTTTTAAATCTCTCTCCTCTCACTTTAAAAAATGTGCTCCCGAGTCTTGAAATCCCCCATGCCAGGAAAAAGACAACTACCATCAACTTTATCTCTACCTCTCATTAATTTATAAACTTCCATCAGGTCACCTCTCAACCTCCTATGCTCCAGTGAAATAAGTCCCAGCCTATCCAGCCTTCCCATACCTGGTAAATCTCTTCTGAGCCCTCTCCAGCTTGATAATATCATGAACATAGAACAGTACAGCATCGTACAGGCCCTTTGGCCCACGATGTTGTGCTGACCTATTATCCTACTAAGATCAAACTACCCTGCATACCCTACATCATACTATCCTCCATGTGCCCATCCAAGATTCACTTAAGTGTCCCTAATGTATCTCCACTACCACTGCCAGCAGGACATTCCACATGCCCACCACTCTCTGTGTGAAGAGCCTATCTCCCCTATACCTTCCTCCAATCACCTTAAAATCATGTCCCCTCATTTCCGCCCTGGAAAAAAGTGTCTAGCTATCCACTCTATCGATACTTCTCATCATCTTGTACACCTCCAAGTCACCTCTCATCCTTCTTCGCTCCAATGAAAGAAGCCCAAGCTCCCTCAACCTTTCCTCGTAAGGCCAGCTCTCCCACCAGGCAGCATCCTGGTAAATCTCTTCTGCACCCCCTCTAAAGCTTCCACATTCTTCCTATAATTGGGCCACCAAAACTGGACACAGTATTCCAGAAGAGGCTCACCAATGTCCTCTACAAACTCAACCATGACTTCCCAATTCCTATGCTCAAAGGTCTGAGCAAAGAAGGCAACCATACCAAATGCCTTTTTGACCACCCTGTCTATTTGTGACACAAACATCAAAGAATTATGTACCTGCTCCCCTAGGTCTGTCTGTTCTACAATACTACCCAAGGCCCTACCATTAATTGTCTAACCCCTACCCTTGTTTGTTGTACCAAAATACAATATCTTGCATTTTTCTGGATTGAACGCCATCCGCCATTTTTCAGTGCATTGACCCATTTGATCAAGATCCCTTTGTAATCTTAGAAAACCTTCTTCACTGTTTACTATGCCACCAATTTTGGTGTTATCCACAAACTTACTAACCATGCCTTCTATGTTCTCATCCAAGTCATTTATATAAATGACAAAAAAGAACCCAGAACCGATCCCTGTGGAACACCGCTGGTCACAGGCCTCCAGTCTGAAAACCAACCCTCCACCATCACTCTGTCTCCTGCCGTTAAGCCAATTATGTATAAAATTGGCAAACTCACCCTGAATTCCATTTGACCTAACTGTACTATTTAGTCTATCATGCAGAACTTTGTCAAAGCTTTACTAAAATCCAAATAAACAACACCTACTGCTCACCATCAACCACCTTTTCGGTAACTTCCTCAAAAAACTCAGTTGAGTTTGTGGGGCACTATTCTCCTTGCACAAAACCATGCTTACTATCCCTAATCAATTTTTGCCCCTTTAAATGTCAATAAATCCTATCTTTTGTAATCACTTCCAACAATTTACCCACAACCAAAATCACACTCAAGCTCTATGATTCCCCTGTTTCTCTGTACAACCCATCTTACTGCTATAACATTAGCCACCCTCCAGTCACCAGACATCTCACCCGTAGTTATACATGATGCAAGTACTTCTGCAAGGGGTATTGTAATTTCCTCCCTTACTTCCCACAACATTCTGGGATACATTAGATCAGGAGATTTATCCACCTTTATATTCTCTGAAACCTCCTGAACTTCCTCTTCTGTAGTGTGAACTGCTTTTAAAACATTAAAGTTTATTTCTCTGTATTTGCTAACCTCCATTTCTTTGTCCACGGTAAAAACTGACACGAAATATTCGTTTAGTATCTCTCTCATCTCCTGGGGATCATACAAAGACAACCTCTTTGATCTTTAACAGCCCTAAACTCTCTCCAGTTGGCCTCATGTTCTTAATGTATTTGTAAAATCTCTGGATTATCCTTATCCTTATCTGCCAATGCTATCTCATATCCCTTCTTTGCCTTCCTGATTTCTCTCTCAAGAATGCTCCTACACACTTTACAGTAACAGATTCAAATTGTACCAAGTTGTCCATTTCTCTTTTATTGTCGACTAGAACCTCAATATCTTTCTTCATCCATTGTTTCTTAATCTTTCCAGCCTTACCCTTCATTCTAACAGGAAGAAAATGCCTCTGAACTCTCGTCTTCACACCCTTGAATGCCTCCCTTGTGATTAGCTTTCAATGTCAGTGGACCTGACTCAAATCTCCCCCAACGCCCATCCTTCTGGAGCAAAACCTGGGTCTATCAGGGTCCTTAAAACAGAGACCAGTTTGCTGAGTCAAGAGATTTTGCCACCCATTTCAAAAGCAAACATCTGGGTCTGATGACTCAAAGGTTAAGCCCAAAAGGCAGAAAGTACTTTTTTGATACAGGACATCTCTAAAGGAACAAGGTTCACCAAGTGTCTCCGTTCCCAAAGTTATTTTGTTGAATATCAGAAAAAAAACTTTAAATGAGTATGTTCCAACCTGAAATCATTCATCCCAAAATACTACTGTTGGGGTTGGTTTAAGCTAGCTTGTCAGGGGAAAGTGAACCAAGTGGTGACCCATACTGGAACAGAGTCAAGCTGGTTACAGGAAGCGGAAAGTGGCGAGCAGGACAAGAAGGCAGGAGAAACAAATCCAAGATTGAGTATTCCTTCATAAGAGGAATGATGTAAAAAAGTCAAAGTTAAGGACATTATCTGGATGCACTTAGCGTTCACAACAGAAGATATTGAAAAGGCACAAAGAGGTATGTGGGTATGATCCTTGATGGCAATTTGATCAATTCTTGAGCACCAGCTGTTTACAATATATAATCAATGATTTGGACATGGGAAACAAATGCAAGAAATTACAGGGAGTTGTGAAGACAGCCCAGTCCATCACAAAAACCAGTCTTCCTTCCACTGACTCAGTCTACATTTTCCACTGCTTTGGGAAAGCAGCCAACATAATCAAAGACCTCACTCACACCACTTACACTCTCTTCCACCCTCTATCAGGTAGAAGATAAAAACACTTAAAAATACACACCAACAGATTTAAGAACAACCTCTTTCAAACTTATCAGCCTAATGATCAGACCTTTCACATTAGAGATGATCTTTCTCTGCGTGGTCGCTGTAGCTGTAACACTGTATTCAGCATTCTGTTTTACTACCTCGATATACTTGTGTAACGTATGATTTGTCTGGTTAGCACGCAAAACACTAGTTTTCACTGTACTGAGGTACATGACAATAATAAATCAAATCAAATGATACAAAGCTAAGCAGGAATGTGTTTTGTGAGGATGTAAAACGCTTTCAGGAAGATTTGACAGGTTTATTCACTGGACAAGAACACAGCAGGTAGAATGTAATGTGGAAAAAATGAGAGATTATCCAGGTGCAAATTACTGCAGATGCTGGAATCTGCACTGAAAACAAAAAAATGCTGGAAATCACAGCTGGTCAGGCAGCATCTGTGGAGAGAGAGCAAGCTAACATTTTGAGTCTAGATGACTCTTCATTTTGGTAAGGACAGATGTGCAGAGTATTTCCCAAATACTGAGACTGGAAAAATAAGCTATGGAAAGAGGCCTAGGTGGCCTTGACAATAGGTCACTGAATGCTAACATGCATTCAGTGCATATTTCCCTCGTGTTCTCTTACTGGGGAGTCTAGGGGACACCATTTTGAAAAAAATAAGGTGGTGATGCCAGTTACGACCAAGATGAGTAAAATTTTTTTTTTTTTAAAAATCTCAGACGGTCATTAATCTTTGGAATTCTCTAACAAGCAGCACTTTGGATGCTCAGTTTTTGAGTCTGTTTAAAGTAGAGTTTGAAAAACTTTTAGTTTACTAAGAGCGCAAAGGGTCTTGGGGATAATGTGGTTAAAAGGCATTGAAGTATTTAAGTCAGCTGTGATCGTATTGAACAGCTAGGCAAGTTCAAATGGCTGAATGGCCTACTCCTGTTCTTATGTATCTTTGCTCCTAATACATATTCCAAACAATTCCAAAAGCGTGTCAGAGCTGATACTGGCAGAAAATGCTAGCTATTACTAGAAGATCCTGCAAGCACCTCTATCTGGCTCGCACTACCAGTTAATTTCACCTGTCAAATATTATGAATGAGGAAAGTGCTGGGTCAGTAACTTAAAAATAAAGATTCACTGTGTGCTGTCCAACATATTACACATTTCGTAATAAAGTGCTTGTGCTATGCAATGATGCATGACCAATATTAGCTTTCATAATGCACTTTAAATAAATTATATTGAAGCCAATCTGTTAACTGATGATTAATTTAATACCTCATCTTTTCCAAGAGTCTTGAGATGGTCCAAGATTTGTCCAATCAGAGTTTCAGCAAGTTTATTAATTTCAGCCAAGAATTTGGGGTCACTGCCATAGAGGTTATCATTGGAATCAACTGCAAGACAAGAGAATTTCCAGATAAGCTTTATACTGTGATCCAAATTCGATTTTGACAGCAATGTTTAATTCTTGCACTGAACTGAGAAAAGAAATGTGTTGTATTTTTTGAAAAAAAAGTGTTCCTGTCAGAGAGATACCAGATATCATGCTTAAGCTCTCAGTTTTAGTTGCTTCATTAAATTGCTGCAACATCTTTTTCAAAAATTCATACAGTGTGCTCCCATCTCAGACAGCAAGTAGAAATGCATTTTAAAAAAAAAAAGACTTCCCTAATTGCACTCCCTTGACTTTTTTAAAAAAAAAGTTATCCATTTTCCATGGGTTCTTTATAGCCATCAAACCTGGCTTGACTTCCAGAAACATATCTGGTGGGAGAATAAGTAGACCATTCAACCTCCTCCACCATTCATTACGATCATAGCGGATTATCAAGGAATACCTAATCCTGTCCTCCCTCCGCACAGCGCGATTCCTTTAGCCACGAAGCTATATCTACCACTTTCTGCAGTGGTGAATGGCACAGGCTCACCACTCTGAAGAAATTTCTCCTCTTCTCAGCCCTGAAAGTTTAAGGATACAGGTAAACCTACGTTCCCTGGTCTGGACTCACCTGCCATCAGAAACAGACTTTCTGCACCTAACCTCCCCAGTCGTGTTAAACTTTAAGGTTTCTAGGAGATATCTACTTCATTCTTCTAAAGTCGAGTGGATACAATGCTAACCAACTCGATCTCTTCTCATATGTTAGCCCTGCCTTCCCAAGAATCAACTTGGTAAACCTCTGCTGAACTCGCTCCTTTGCCAGAACTTCCTTCCTCAGATAAGGAAACCAAAACTGCACGCAATGTTCAAGGTGTGGCATCACAAATGCCCTGCATAATTGCAGCAAGACATCCTCCTCATGCACTTTAATCCTCTCCCCATGAAGGCCAATGAACCGTTTATCCCTTCACTGCCTGCTGTACCTGTGCACTTACTTTAAGCACCTGGTGCAGGAGGACATTCAGGGCTCATTGACCACTCCCCTCTTTCCGTTTACAGCCAAATAATAATCTGCCTTCCTACTTTTGCCACTGAAATGGATAACCTCACATCTATCTACATTATACTCCATCAGCCATGCAGTGGCTCACTCAGTCAGCCTGTCCAAATCTCACTGCAACGTCTCTGCATCCTCCCCATAGGTCACCCATCCACCCAGCTTTGTCACCTGTAAATTTGGAGAATACATTGCAACATTCCCTGTTGTACCTCAAGTCACTGCCTACCATTCGGAAAAAGATCCGTTTATTCCTACTTTTGGTCCTGGTCTACTAACCAATTTTCTATCCATCTCAATGCACTACTGCAATCCCATGCACTTAAATTTTACACATTAATCTCTTACTTGGGGCTTTGTCAAAAACTTTGAAATTCCAAATAAACCATATCTATTGCCTCCCCGGATCACTCTACTAGTCACACCCTACACTGTCTGGAGGATGCACAATGATGAACATGCATTTCTGTGCAAATTAAACAGTCTAAAAAATATTCCAAGGCATATACTATACCTTTATCCACATGATAAAGATAAGTTTCTTGACTTGCTGCAGCCAACAAATGCAAAACGTTTATGTAGATTCGTACTTTTGAATCAGAATGATCTTCCCAAATGTAGTCCTGGATCACATTCAAAAGGCCTCTCACCAAATACAAGACTCCTTGCTCTGGATGATCCTGTCCAAAAATACATACAACAGGTTAATGATTAAATGGGTTACTGTAAACTGGAAGACAACAGCAAATTAATTATTTCCTTGCCACTCCTCTTCAAGTGCTAACACAGAATATTCTTGTTACTTCCCACAGTGCAGGACATGAGCAATGACGCTTTTCAAAACAAGCTTGCAACTACTAATTGTTCCCATTGGATAATATCAATAATTTATTAAAAAAAAAACAAAAAAAAAAAACACTTCACTCAAGTCTGAAAATTCAGGATGCTCCTCCAAAACAATTAGCTGCAGTTTTGTAAGGCAAGTTGACTTACTGGCATGGAATTAGTGATGTATGACATCTGACATAGCAAAACTGATCACTCCCTTTCCTAGTTTATCCGCAAAAATAACACTTGCTTTTCCACATCTGAAAGTCCCTCTAGCTTTTCAGCTTCCATACCTACAATTCCATTCTCTTAGCTTTGGTGCATCATTCAAATGGGTATCTCCTGCTCGTTATCCTTAAATCCCTCACAATAGCAAAAGCTGTCTAAATCCTTTACCAAAAGTTTAATTTAGTTATACAGCCTTAGAGCAATGAGAGAGAAAGCAACAACGTGCAGTCTGATAAGAAGTTGAGACCTTCAGAAAACAGATTTAGGTTATATTTATTAATTATGTAAGAAATGAGTTTGAATCATTTGTCAAAAGAGAACAAAAAATCAGACACAGACAGAGGTCACGTTTTAAGATTTCAAAACAATTGAGGATTATTAGTCAGGCTCGTTGTATGATATAGTCACATGTCCAAGTTTAAAGTTTTGGAAAATCTGTAGCTCGGGTGGTGGGTGAGGTTGTTGACTTGCTCGCCTTTTCTCGTTCAGATGCTTCGTCACTATACTAGGTGACATCATCAGTGGAGCCTCCAATGAAGGGATGTTATTCTACTCCACTTGGAATTTATACTGTTTGGTCCATTATGGCGAGTAGTGTCATTTCCGGTTTTGAACTGTATGGGTTTGTATATGGGGTCCAATTCTATATATTTTTGTTGACTGCATTACGGATGAACTGCTACATATCAAAACCAGAAGTGACACTACTCACCATAACACACCGGACAGTATAAATTCCAAGCAGAGTAGAATAATATCGCTTCATCGGAGGTTCCACTGATGGTGTCACCTAGCATGGTGACGAAACTTCTGAATGAGAACAAGCCAGCTCGGTGAGCAAGTCAACAACCTCACATGTACAAGTTACATATGAACACACAGGATCTAACTCTATGTAGACACTGCACCTTTTTCTTTAAAGAAGTGTCATAGAGAATGCCTATTCCTGATGCATTCCCCATGGCAACTCCCTGACCAATCACTAAGAGTTTGTGCCTGGTCTGGAACTTTTCCAGCCAAAATTGCCATCTAACAGTTCCTGTTGCACCTCCATGCCACCATGGTCCAACCAATCGGCATGCTGTCCTCATGTTGTATGAATTGGTGTCCCCTTTCCAAATTTGGTTTCTTGTATGTCGCTCCTGAGAAGTCTGAAACCAAAAGTTTCAGTTTAACTTTGAATTTAACCCTCCTCTGCGATTGATAATCACCAATGTTGTCTGACACAAAAGTAGAAATTGCTGAAGAAACTCAGCAGGGCTGTCAGCATCTGTGGAGAGGAAACAGTTAATGTTTCAAGTCCAGTGACCCTACTTCAGAACCAAAATGTTGTGTCTGTCTCGTTCTCCAGCTATCCCATTCTCAGTTGCTGCTGTTGAAAAATAACATTGCCAATAAGGTGACAATTTAATAATTTAATTTGTAGCAGTGAAGAAACAACATAATGTGAATTAACAGCTAAGTATGTGCATTGCAATTTTGCATTGTTATGTTAAAATATCCTGTTAAAATGAAACAAAAAACAACTACTACGTTTAAAATTAGTCCACCCCACAGTTAACAGAAGCTGGGATTATCCATCAAATAGCATTTAACAAATGTAAAATTTAATCATATAAACACCAAAATATTGACATTGTAAAACAAGCAAGCAATACTTCATGAAGAAAATCCTAACATAGATTCAAATTCCCTTCCTAAACCCCTCTCTCAAGATGCTTCTTAAAATCTACTGCTTTGACCAAGTTTTTAGTTAATCCTTCATGCTACTTCATGTCAAATTTTGTCAATAACATTCTTGTTTTGTGAAGAGTCTTGGGATGTTTTTTTAAGCTACATTCTTGTTGTATCTGACTTAGAATTTGATCCAGCATGATTATAACCTTATTAATAAGGAAGACAGGGTCTTAAAAACTGGACTGAATTAATTTATGTCTCTTGATTCAATTATCTCCAGCTCTCTCATGCTTTTTCACTGTACATGCAAGCAGATGACTGCCCCAGGCCTTTTAAAATATGGATCAAATCAGCTTCATTCCCTCTTAATCTGAAGTCTCTTACAATCGTGGTGCAGCCTCAACCAAGAACTCTGACAAACTTAGGACAAAAAACCTGGGATCCTGTTTCACAGCAGCTGTACATTCCCCAACACTGCCCTGCCCAGAAATAATGCTATATGATTAAGAATACTTACAGGCACCATCAACAATGTGGAAAAGAAGTTATTAAGGAATTCAAGAAGAAATCCTTCTGAAGTTCTCATCTTCCCATCGATGTTTATCATTTTTGGTACTTCCGCAACAAGGCTGATTGCTGCTTTAAAGAAGGCATCAGCTAATAAAAGAAAACAAGGTGTAATTAGGATAACGAATACTTCACTTCCATTATATGAAAAAAAAGAGTTGATTTTCTCCACCATGTATATGGTCCCTTGCTTTTTTTTTTTAAAAAAAGATACACCTCGATCAAGCCTACATTTGTAGAGTTGAGTCAGCTTATCTTTCAGTTATAACAATACAGATGCAGGGAGCATTTGTTCCAAATAGCACCTATAACCTCAAAATAAAAAACAGTTACAGGAGTTCTGATCTTTATCACAGAATGCCTTCAGGGCAATTTTTCCCTCTGTTCCCCTTAACAAGTGGAGTGTGTGGTGGAATACTCCCCACTTGCCTCAGTGTGTACAGCTCCAACATGCCTCAAAAAGCTTAACATTCAGAACCAAGCAGTCCACTTGACTGGCACCTCATCAACATTTATTCCCTTCCTCACTGATGCGTAGTGACCGCAGTGTATACCATCTACAAAATGCACTGCAGCAACTCAGCAAAGTTCCTTCAACAGTGACTGCAAACTCTCCTCCAAGCCACGCATCATCTCAACTTGAAAACATGTCACCATCCCTTCAGTGTTGCTGGGTGAAAATCCTAAACTCCCTCAGTAACACTGTGGGCATCCCGACATCTCATGGACTGCAGAGGTTAAAGGCAGCAGCTCACCACCACCTTTTCAAAGTCAAAGTCAACTAGGGATGGACAATATACTAGGTGAGCTAGCAGCACAGGAATTCCTAGAAGCCTGGTATTCCACTAAGAAAGCCATCAACAAACGCATAGAGCTCGACCCCATATATACTCCACTGCGAAGGAAAACCGGAGGGGAGGTAATCCAGCTCAACGGACTTCAGAGTTTAAATAACAGGCGAGAAAAGACAACGGCACTTCATCAGAGGCTGCACTGATGATGTTACCCAGCAGGGTAATGAAATGTCTGCGGAAAAACAACGAACCAGCTCGATGAGCCAACCAACCACAACATCCACAAGCCGAGCTACAAATCTACTCTAAAACCTTTGGGCAAACTATGTTGCACTGAGAGGCGAGCAAAGTCTCAAGGAACTGCCTAAATGCTAATGAAAACTGGAACAAAAAAGTCAAACAACTTTACAGGTTTGGAAGGACATTGGCCAAATGCAGGCAGGTGGGATTAGTTTAGTTTAGGATCATGGTCAGCATGGACTGGTTGGACAGAAGGGTCTGTTTCCATGCTGTATGATTCTGATGCTACAACTTCAAATATAAATTGGGTCAATTTTATTTAAATCATTTCAGTGTCTAAACAAATATTACGCTAACAAAATTCCCCTCCATGTTAAACAGATGTTAGGCATTACCAAAAAAAAAAAAAACAATTAAAACAGTATCAAATTTAATTTCGTTCTGCATAAAAACTGGCCCAAAGTATCAGACAAAACGGGATGCATCATCACACACAAGCTAATCCAACTCCTTAGGTGAATCCAAAGTACATATGGACACATTTTCAATAAATGGCATGCAAAATATTATTTATTTGTGGAGACATAAAACATGAATCAACATTTAATGTTTCAAACTTTTACTTTTATCAAAGTCATTTTCTAGGTCACGTCTGCTTGTGTGAGAGACCGAGCCTATTTTATCTTTACAGCTGTCCAGCTTTTCACACATGGACCCTTAATGTAAAATCACCGTGGTAACAATACACGTTAAAAAAGGACCTCAGGAATCAACTGTCTACTAATTTTACTGACAAGTGACAGCAAAAAAAAAAAAATATCAGTTTGAAATAATTCATGCCCAGGAGCATGCAACATTTATATAATTTACAGCTTTTCTTTGTTAAAGATTTCGGGAAATAAAGCACCGGGGACAATCTGTGATAATTTTGAATATACTGAAATTCTTAGGTTTTTTAAAAAATTAACTTTACTGACAAACAGTTTTCAAAGATAGTCACATTGATAAAGTGTGATATTTAACAAAAGCAAATAGAATAGAATATAGAACATAACAGCGCAGTACAGGCCCTTCAGCCCTCGACGTTGTGCCGACCTGTGAAACCAATCTGAAGCCCATCTAACCTACACTATTCCATTATCATCCATATGTTTATCCAATGACCATCTAAATGCCCTTAAAGTTGGCGAGTCTACTACTGTTGCAGGCAGGGCATTCCAAGCCCTTACTACTCTGAGTAAAGAACCTACCTCTGACGTCTGTCCTATATCTAGGATAAATGCAGAAAACTATACAACAATACAAACAAAGAACAATACTGCACAAGACCTGGCCCCTTGGCCCACCAAGGCTACACCAACACAATGCTTTTCGAAATGAAAAACCTTTTGCCTCTACACAGTCCGTATCCCTCTCTTTCCTTCCTACTCACGTATCTGGCAAGTAAGAGGCATCCTGTCAGTGTCAGGTCAGAAATATGCTGAAATAAAAACTGAAAATGCCCCAGTCAGGCAGCATTTGTGTTCAAACTAAGAATTAATGCTTCAGGTTGGTGGCTGTTCATCAGACTGGAAGAGGTTAGGTGTGGAACACAATTTAAAGAATTACTGAGACAGGAAAAAGGAAATGGGAGAAAAGGACAAAAATGGTCTGTATAAGATGGAAGTAATTACATGGGAAGTAGAATGGTGATACAATGCAGGTGGGAGTGGTAATGGACAAACTTAAAAAACAGTTGGGCCGAGAGAACCTGTAAATGGCAATAGTAGAACCGTAAGCTACACCTGCCATTTAACAGAACGAAAGCTCTGGTTATGCTCTAAAATTAGTGAACTCAACGTTGAGTCCAATTTACTGCCATAAGTACATTACATGCTTTAAGCTAAAAGCTGCTTCTTAACTCAGTGGTAGGAAATTAGAAAGGAAGGAAGGAAGTAATAAGGTGTAGTCAGTTGAAAGATCTACTGAAAGGACAAAGCAGACTGGGAGGCAGACACTGTGGGGAAAAAGGGACAAGAAATGGAAATATGTTAATATAGTCAAAGCCTGGCTGCACTGAGAGGAGGTCAAAGTATGGGCTGTCCAAAGGGGATGGGGGTGAGGGAGTTTTCCATTCATCTTTTGAAAAACTTCCATTGCACAAATCAGTGGCCAGTGGGAGATGACTAAAAGCAGCTAACTGGCACAGCACGTTAATAAATTATAGGTTGAACATGTCAGTCAGTCTCCCATATGACTGCTCTGAATCTCAGCCAAACACAGAAAGACGAAAGAAAAAGCTACTTCCCAGCACTTCTTAAAAAGGACTCAATTCAGTTGTAAATCACAAGAGAGCAATATGAAATTGATTGGAATTTAAATTTATAGTTTCCACAATATGAAAAGCAACCATTTTATTCTGATAATTCCAATGCAGAATTATTTACAGATGCTCCTGCTCCTCCTGGAGGAATCAGGATAATTCTGCTTTAATCTGTATTTAAACACAACATTTTTTCTGTTTGACTTTTCAGAGACAACAATTGCAAGATGGCGATGGCGAAGTAGGCTAAAAACAGTTTATTTTTTTTCCTTTGTATTTACCTTCCTGAGAGAGCTCGGTCGTGAAGGCAGGGGCGCCCACTGCATCACGGCTCATTACACAATGGAGCACGGCAGCAGCCGAGGGCCTGGATCGGAACATTGACAGTCCGAGATCAAGCCCAACCAATGTGGCTGTGAAGGAAATCCCCCAGCATCTGTGGCAGCAAGAGCAGGCAGCCCAAGGAGTCACACAGAGTGGGCAAAAGCGGAGGCGATTGAGCCCTTGTAGGGAGTGCAAGCCCTGCAGGGTTAAGGATTTAAAGACTGTTAACACTTTCAAAAACCAAAAGAACTGCAGATGCTGTAAATCCGAGACAAAAATGGAAACTACTGGGAAAGGTCAGCAGGTCTGGCAACATCTGTGGAGAGAATCAGAGTTAAATGCTTCAGGTTCTTGAGGAAGGCTCACTTGACCCAAAACGTTAACTCCGATTTCTCTCCACAGACGCTGCCAGGCCTGGTGAGCTTTTCCAGCAGTTTCTATTTCTATTTCTTTATTTTTCTACTCGGTACCCAAAATTTTGTGCCTAGATGCCTTTGTAATTAAGATGGTACCAGGAATGGCAACATTGATATACTTTTCACTGCACTCAAATGCTCCTGTGCTGAATTACAGCTGAAAATAAAATCTAATTCTAATTCTAATCAATGCAAAGTTCCTCGGAGAAAAGGCAATCAATTACATTGCAGCACTGTCACTTGCACAACTCTCTGACCTTTCTTACTGCCTGATCCTGTGTGCTCCTGGTTTCTGGAAAAAGAAGACGACAAAATATAACATCATCGTTCCACCAGTCATTTTTTCCACATTCATTGCACCCATCTCTCATTCTTGTCCCTCTAATCTCTTCAGCATGTACGTAAATGGCTCTGGCTTTTGTTTTTACTTTTGTCAATTGCAATTTCTGAACACCAAGAAGTAATAAGCTGATGACAGGAACCCAGATTTTGCTCAGGGAGGTGCTTTTTGATTATGAATTTGGAACTTGTCACTGCAATAAAATTTGGAACATTTTAAAGATTGGCTGAAATATTGTCATCTCTTGCCCTTTCAAGTTCATCCTGTTCAAGAAGCCAACCTTCAAATTTCTTGGTACATTTCCAAGTAAACCAGGCAGAGTAGAGAAGACAGTAGGGAAGTGAAGGAAGCTATGAGGGGCAAAAGGTGAATCAGATGAGACTGGCAAGCAACATCAAAAGAAAATTCAAACAAGTATTCCATATGTATATAGTGGGGCCAATGAAGAACCAAATAGCAAACTGCTTAGAGACAGAGACAGAGAGCACAAGTAAAGCACTAACAAGCAGGAACACTGAATTTAGGAAGAGCAGTAGGTTATTTGGGTCCTCGAGACTGGCTGCGCAATTCAACATCACAGCTAATCCAGTTTTGGTGTCAGCTCCACTTCCCCATCTGTCCCTGTAACTCTTGTCTCACTTGTTGATCAAAGATTTATCTAACACAGTCTTGAATAAACTTAAACACCCAGGCTCCACGATCTTCTGGGAGAGATAATTCACACACTTCAGGGTGCTGCAAGGAAATAAACAATTTCGGTCTCAAAAAGGAAGATTTCTTTATGTACAGTCTCTAATTTTTGACACTCCACAAAAAACAAAGTCCTCTGGCTATCCATCCTATCCAGTCCTCTCAAGATCTTAAATATTTCAATAAAATTACCTCTCATTCTTGTCAACTCCAATTAGGTATAGACCCAATCTGTTCAATTTAAGATAAGCCTTTCATCCCAGGAATGGATCAGACAGAAAGAAAGAAATTATATGCTTTTTTTCTCTCAAATAAAACGACCAAAACTGTACGGTAGTCTCACCGATATTCTCTAAAACTGGAGAAAAAGCACAGCTTTTTTGAAAATTCCAACCCTTTGAAATAAGTGACAACATTCCATTTGCTTTCCTAATCACTTGCTGTATCTGGATGTTAATTTTGAGGTTCATTTACCACAACACCCAGCTCCTTCTGTATTATAAAGTCCTGTATTCTCGCTCTAATCATAGAGCATATTGCTTTTCTAACCTTCCTGCTAAAATGGACAAGTTCACATTTACTACATTATAAAGCATTTGAGAATTTACTGCCCACTCATAATTGGCTATAATCCACAGGCCTTTCTGGATTCTCTAGCTCCTCTTGACTACTTACCAAGATAGGTAAGAAAGTTTCCAAGAAACTTAGATGCAACACATGCAGTCACCACAGTCAAACCTATTAGCATAGATTGCAAATAGTCAAGGAGCCAGTTGTGATCGCTGCACCACTACTGCCTACAGTTTTTTTTTCCCCCATTCGTAACCCTCAATTCCTTCATTGATTTAAAAAAATCTCCCAGCCTCAAGAGCCTTCTGTGATAAAGAATTCCACAGATCCACTATTCTCAAAAACAAAGCCATGTCTTAAATGGATGGCCCCTTATTCTGAAATTATGAAGGGAAACAACCTCTCAACATCCACTCTATCAAGCACCCCAAGAAACTCGTATGTTTCAATAAGGTCACCTCTCATTCTTCTAAATCCCAAAAGGCCCAACCTACTCAACCTCTCCTGAAAGAGAGGATCACTCTATATCTCGTATCAACCTATTAAACCTTTTCTGGGCTACCTCTGATGCAAGTAAATCAGATGCTGAAGACAGTGGGGAAAGAAAGAGCTAATTCTGAGATTAGAAGGGCAAAACAAAATTAAAAACTTGTGTTTATGTAGTGCTTTTCACTACAGGATGTTTCAAAACGACGTACAGTCAACGAAGTATTTCTGAAATGCATCAGCTGTTGTAATGTCAGAAATTGTCAATTGTCAGCAAATTTGCAATCAAAATTCTCTCAAAAGCAATAGAACACGACCAGATATCCTCAAATGGTGGGGGAGGCTAAAGCATTTGCAACAATTTTCAGTCAGAAGTGCTAAGTGGACGATTTATCTCAGCCTCCTCTGGAGGATTCCAGCACCATGAAGGCCAGTACTCAACCAATTAAATTCACTCCACGAGATGTCAAGCATCAGTGGGAAGCACTGGATATTGAAAAAGACTATAGGCCCTGACAACATTCCTGCAAAAGTATTGAAGGGTGAGCTTGCCAACTGGATACAAAACTGGCTTTAGGGGAGGAGACAGAGCGGTGGTGGAGGGTTGTTTTTCAGACGGGAGGCCTGTGACCAGCAGCGTTCCACAAGAGCGGTACCCAGTCCACTTTTGGTTATCATGTATATAAGTGATTTGAATGGGAATATAGGAAGCATGGTTAGTAAGTTTGCAGATGACACCAAAAGTGGTGGTATAATGGACAGTGAAGAAGGTCATCTAAGATGACAAAGAGATCTTGATCAATTGAGTCAATGGACTAAGGAGTGGCAGATGAAGTTTAATTTCGATAAATGTGAGGTATTGCATTTTGGTGAAACAAAGAAGGGCAGCACCTATCTAGTAGGGGCCCGGGTACTGTTGCAGAACACAGAGACCTGGGAGTTCAGATACATACTTCTTTGAAATTTGGATCACAGGTAGACACAGTGGTTAAGGCGGCGTTTGGCATGCTTGCCTTCGAAAACTCAATGGTCTGAGCAATGTTCTGAGGAAGGGTCACCAGAACATTAACTCTGATTTCTCTTCACAGATGCTGTCACACTTGCTGAGCTTTTCCAGCAACTTCTGTTTTTGTTTCTGAATTATAGCATCCTCAGTTCTTTCAGTTTTGAGTGTAGGTTTTGGGGCATCATGCAGGGTTCTACAGGACATTAGTGAGGCCTCTTCTTGGAGTATTGTGCACAGTTCTGGTTGCCCTGTTATAGGACAGGTGTTATTAAACTGGAGAGGGTTCATAAAAGATTTACCAGGATGTTGCCAGGAATGGAGGGTTTGAGTTATAAGAAATAGGGACTTTTTTTCACCACAGCATAGGTGGTTGAGGAGTGATCTTATTGAGTTATAAGAAATCATGAGCGGTATAAAGTTAATGACAAGTGTCTTTTCCTCAGGCTAGGGGAGAATTCCAAATTAGGGGGCATATTTCTAAGGCGAGCAGTTTAAAAAGGGACTTGAGGGGCAACTTTTTTTTTTTTTTTTAAAAAGACACAGACAGGTTTGCGTGTGGAATGAACTGCCAAAGAAAGGAGGTGAATGCAGGTACAGTTACAACATTTAAAAGACATGTAAATAAGTTCACGAATAGGAAAGGTTTGGAGGGATACAGACCAAGTGCAGGTAGGTGGAACATTGTCTGAGATTTGAATACAGGCCTCCCAACTCAGAGGTAGGGACACTACCACTGCACAAGAGACCCGTTCTAGCAGGGTTCTACGCTGACAGTTGATGGTGTTTCTGTATTTAACAATCCATTTCTTTGTATTGAATAATCGTTCTTGTTTAGCACAGAAATCGGGTCCTTATTTCGTCAGCCTACATCTATCCGACAAGTAAATTGGCACTTTATATACTTTGACAAAACCTTGAACTTCTGATGACTCCAGCAATACCAGGGCTTGATTTGCAGTGCACTACTATGCAGCATAGCTCCAAATAAAGCTTTAATCATTACTTTCAAATTCATGGGCTAATAGCAAGTGCATTCTGTCATATAATGTCCATGGCTGATTTTCCTAGATTTCTCATAAAAAAATTATGAGATGTGAAAACCGCAAATAGAATGCTGGAAATTCAATTTGAATGTTTAACGTGGAGCAGCACAATCACCTTTAATCGATAATTTTGAAGTTTCTGTATTTGTAGAGTATCACAGCACGGAAAGTGGCATTTAGTCCATCATGTTTCTAAGGCAGACAGCAAAAAGTCTAACATAATATCACAAAGAAATTCTGTGGAACAGTTCCCATCCATACTGTATGGAATGTATAGCATAGACAACAAAAGAATCAAACAATGAGATCAGACTAGCTTCTTGCATCAGCTTTTTCTACAAGCTGTGAAGTAGCTGACATTTACACAGCACACTGCATGCTGAACAGAAAATAAAATAAAAATAATTGATCTACTGAGAAGGTTAAAACATCAGTCAAGTAAACTTTGACATCACTGAACTTTCAAGAATCCAAAAGAGGAAAACTACAAGCACCTAAAATCATAAATCCATAAGACATAGGAAAAACGATAGGCCGTCGGCCCCTTGAGCCTGCTCCAACATTGAACAGGATCATGGTTGATCCGATATTCCTCATTCACAAAGGGAACCTAAGAGACACACAGAGGGTGCTGCATGTATGGAATGAGCTGCCAGAGGAAGTGGTGGAGGCTGGTACAATTACAACATTTAAAAGACATCTGATTGGGTATATGAACAGGAAGGGTTTTAGAGGCATATAGGCCAAATGCTGGCAAATGGGACTAGATTAAGAGAATATTTAGTCAGCGTGGACGAGTTGAACAGATGGGTTTGTTTCCATGCTGTACAACTCTATGACTCTGACTTTCCTGCCTTTTCCCTATAATCCTCGATTCCCCTACTGATGCAGAATCTATCTAGCTCAGCCTCAAAAACACATCAGGACTCTGGCCCCCACAGCTCTGTGGCAAAGCGTTCCAAAATCTCCGAAACCTCAAAAGAAATTTCTCATCTCCATCTTAAATTAGTGTCCCTTTATTCTGAGACTATGCCCCCTAATCCCAGACCTCTCCCGCGACAATAAATCCTTTCAGCATATACTCTGGCAAGCCCTTCAGAATCTCAAACTTTTCAGCTTTGTTAAGGGAAGGTCATGCCTGATAGAACTCCAAGCAGATAACAAGCAAATTCAACAAAGGAAAGCCAGTGGACATGATCTATTTGGATTTCCAGAAGGCCTTTGACAAAATGCTACTCAGGAGGCTGCTAAATGTAATAAGAGCCTTTGGTTTTCTGGGCAAGGTACTGGCATGGATACAAGATTGGTAGAAGAGGATAGAGAGTAGGAATAAAGGGCTTTTTTGTTAAGGATGGCAGCCACTGACTAGAGGAGTTTCACAGGGGTCAGTGTTGGGACCACAACTACTCACATTGTACATTAAATGAACTGGATGAAGGAACTGAGGGTATTGCTGCTATGTTTGTAGATGACACAAAGGTGGAGAAAAGGTAGTGTTGAGGAAGCAGGCAGCTTGCAGAAGGACAACAATTGTGGATACACAATTGGCTCGTTGGTAGGAAGCACAGGGTAATACTGGAAGGATGCTTGCCAGAATGGAAGCCTGTGACTAGTGGTGCGCCTCAGAGGTCAGTGCTGTTTATCATCTACATCAATGACTTGGATGAGAATGTACAAGGCATGATTAGGAAGTTTGCAGATGACACTACAATAGGTGGTGTCGTGGATAGTGAGGAAGGTTATCAGAAATTGCAGCAGAATCTTGATCAGCTGGGGAAATAGGCCGAGAAATAGCAAATGGAATTTAATATAGATAAATGTGAGGTGTTGCATTTTAGAAAGTCAAATCCAGATAGGAGTTTCATGGTGAATGGTAGGGCCTTAAGGAGTGTAGTATAACAGAGGGACCTTGGAATTCAGATGCATGTTTCTCTGAAAGTGGAGTCACAGGTAAACAGAGCAGTGAAGGAGGATTTTGGCACACTGGCCTTCTATCAGTCAGAGCATTGAGTACAGAAGTTGGGATGTTATGATGCAGTTGTACAGGATATTGGTGAGGCTGCATTTGGAGTACTGTGTTCAGTTTTGGTCACCTTGCTGTAGGAAGGATGTTATTAAACTGATAAGAACGCAGAAGAAATTTACAAGGATGTTGCCAGGACTCAAGGAGCTGAGTTGTAGGGAGGGGTTGGACAAGCTAGGACTTTTTTTCTTTACAGCATAGGAGACTGAGTGGGGTGGGGTGGGGGGAATCTTCTAGAAGTTTATAAAGATCACGAGAGGCATGGATCAGGTGAAGGCACTCAGTCTTTTTCCCAGGGTTGGGGAATCAAGGTCTAGAGGGCATTAGTTTAAGGTAAGAGGGGAAAGAATACATGGGAACCTGAGAGGCAACTTTTTCTACACAGGAGGGTGGTACGCATATGGAATGAGATGCCAGCGGAAGTGGTTGAGGTGGGTACATTAACAACATTTAACAGGTATTTGGACGAATATGTGGATAGGAAAGGTTTAGAAGGATATGGGCCAAGTGCAGGGAAATGGGGTTAGTGTGGATGGGCATTTTGGTCAGCACGGACCAGTTTAGGCCAAAGAGCCTATCTCCTCTCTAGGACTCTGGCTCAATGACTTGGACAGGCGAGGAGAGTGAGCACAGAAGTGGAGGATGGAATACAATGTGACAAAGTGGGGGGTTATGCACTTTGGTAGGAAGAAGAGAGGCATTCACAATTTTCTACACGGGGAAAGACTTCAGAAATCTAAAAGACAAAAAAGGACTTGGGAATCTTAGTACAGGATTCTCTTAAGGTAGCAGATTCAGTTGGCAGTTAGGAAAGCAAAGGCAATATCAGCATTCATTTCAACAGACCTAGAATACAAGAGCAGAGATGTTCTGCTGACGTCATAGAAGGCTCTGGTCAGACCATATTTGGAAAATTGAGCGCAATTTGAGCCCTGCATCTAAAAGGATACTGGTGAAGGGGATCCAGAGGAGGTTTACAGGAATGATCCTGGGGATGAAGGGCTTGTCACATGAGAAATGGTTAAGGAATTTGGGTCTGCACTTTTTAGAATGATGGGGTGGATCCAAGTGAAACGTACAGAATACTGAGAGGCCTGGATAGAGTGGATGTTTCCACCAGTAGAAGTGACTAAGACTCGAGAGCACAGCCTCAGAGTGAAGGGTAACACTTTAAAATTGAGATGAGGAGGAATTTCTTCAGCCAGGACGGTTAATCTGTGGCCCTCACTGCAGCAGAGGGCTGTGGAGACCAAGTCAATGAGTGTCTTTAATAGAGATAGATAGGTTCTTGATTGGTAAGTGGATCAAAGGGTTATGGAGAGAAGGCAGGAGAATGGGGTTGAGAAACACATCAGCTATGATTGAATAGCACAGCAGATTCGATGGGACAAAATGGCCTAATTCTGTTCCCACATCTTAGGGTTATAACTTTCTGTAGTTTTTCTCCACTTAAATAACACTATTCTTTTAGCTCTCCCTTCCAAAATAAACTTCACATTTCCCATATTATACTCCATTTGCCAACTATTTGCCCACTTAGTTACCCTATCAATATCTCTGAACTATTTACATCCCTCTCGCGACTTGTCTTTCCAACTATTTTTTGTGTTGTCTGCAACACTGGCTACAATGCATTCACTTCCTTCCTGCAGAGTAATATACGTTGTAAACAGATGCAGTCTCAGCACTGATCCTATGGAATCCCACTGGTCATTAACCTGACCAAAGAACCCCTTATTTGCCAATTCTCTATCCATGCCAATATCCTACCTCCAACACCATGGGCTCTTATCGTATTATTTAAATTTGGAGGTACCTTGATTTTCACCTTCTAGAAGTCTAAATACAACATATCCACTGGTTCCCCTCTATCCACTCTGGTTGAAACTTCCTTTAAAAATGCTAATAAATTAGTCAGAAACAATTTCCCTTTCAAAAAGCTACACTGACTTTGCTCAATTAGATTAGGATTTTCCAAATGTTCTGCTATTACTTTCTGAATAATTGACTCCAATGCTTTTCCAACATAGACGTTAGGCTAAATAAAAACCGGAGAGAACTGCGAATGCTGTAAATCAGGAGCAAAAACAGAAGTTGCTGGAAAAGCTCAGCAGGTGGCAGCATCTGTGAAGAGAAGTCAGTGTTAACGTTTCAGGTCTGGTGACCCTTCCTTAGTTCGGAGGAAGTATGCTGCCACCTGCTGAGCTTTTCCAGCAACTTCGGTTCTAGATTTTAGGCTAATCAGTGCATCTAGTTATCGACTTTTTGCCTCCCTCTCTTTGAACAGGGGTGTCACATTGGCTGTTTTCTAATCTACTGGTAGTTCTGCAGGATCCAAGGATTTTGGCAATTTTATGACCCATGCATCCACTATCTCTGTAGCTACCTCTTTTTGGATCTTAGGTGCAAGCCATCAGAGCGGGGGCTTTATCTATCTTTAGCCCCATCAGTTTGTCTAATACTGTTACTTCATTGATGGTAATGGTACTTAATTCCT
This sequence comes from Rhincodon typus, assembly GCF_021869965.1. Lineage (NCBI taxonomy): Eukaryota > Metazoa > Chordata > Chondrichthyes > Orectolobiformes > Rhincodontidae > Rhincodon > Rhincodon typus. The sequence goes on along the minus strand of NC_063352.1, from coordinate 617,914 downwards.
TCCCCGTATTCCTTAGTATTATTGGGATTTTCAAAGCTTCTTACACCAGTTTGATACCACACTAAAATACGACAAAAATTTAAGTTTATGTTTGCCTTTCAATGTGTTTTACTCCAAGTTAATTACAAGACCAAGAACTAAATGCATAACTAAATAAGAAAATGCACTGTGCTGAAGTTTAAATGCATCTACATTAATGCACATCTTAGGGCTGTAGGAGCACCCAGAGGAAACCCACACAGACACAGGGAGAACATCTGCGTGGAGTTTACAAGGTCACCCAGGGTTGGAATCAAACCCGGATCCCTGGCACTGTGATGCAGCGGCGCTAATAAATAAGGTAACAGAGCATTTAAAATTGTTTCAATGCACAAGCTTCTGTAAACAATTCAATATCTATCCATTGAAAAGGAATTTAGGATGGAAACAAAGGCAGGAACAAGTTTATTGGGTTAATGAGATAGTAGGGACTGCCGATGCTGGAGTCTGAGATAGCAAGGTGTATAGCTGGATGAACAAAGCAGGCCAAGCAGCATCAGAGGAGCAGGAAAGCTGATGTTTCGGGTCTGGTTACATTACTTTTTCCTCACATCTACTTCACTCAATTTATGCAATATTGGTGGGTTTCCGTAACTAGCCACACATCGCCCAAGACCAACAAATTTCAAGTTATATAATTAGGTTCCAAACAAAACATTTGACTACAATCAGATTGCTTAGAACCTTAAATTTAACCATTTAGCAATGAAATTTACAACAATTATAATGACAAATTTAAAAATGTGAAAGATGTAGAATAATGTAACTAACTGTAACAAATCACACTGTATCAGATGCTTAAAACATTTCAAATAGGATCCACAGCTATTTCTCCTGAAAATAGATACTCAAAACAAAATCACAAAAGTGTGAATTAACATCTCCAACACAGCATTTTTCTACTGTTTCCCCTGGCTAAGGGGATGAATTACATTCACTATATAATTAGAAAAGTTTACAGAGGAGCTGGCTTCTATTGCATTTTATTTCTTAAAGGCAAAGAACTACAAATGAACTTAGATTATATCGACTGTAACAGGCCAGGACTCCATTAAGCAAGCAGAAAAATCTTTTTTCCAACATGGTTAAGTTTATCTTGAAATCACACAATATTAACTGGATTCAAAACAAGTGTAACCAGGCAGCATGGTGGTTAGTACTACTGCCTACAGTGCCAGGGGCCCAGGTTCGATTCCCCCCTCGGGCAACTGTCTGTGTGGAGTTTGCACATTCTCCCCTGTCTGCATGGGTTTTCTCCGGGTGCTCCGGTTTCCTCCCACAGTCCAAATATGTGCACGTTAGGTGGATTGGCCACGTTAAATTGTCTGTAGTGTTCAGGATGTGTAGATTAGGTGAGTTATAGTGGAACGGGTCTGGGTGGGATGTTCAGAGGGTCGGTGTGGACTTGTTGGGCCGAAGGGCCTGTTTCCACACTATAGGGGTTCTGTAAAGTAAGAACTTGTTCACTTGAAAGTGACTAGGCCTCTGCATACAGTGAGTAAAATGCACCAAAAGGTACTTTCCAAAACAGAACATGCATGTAATGATGAACTTACTCCCAAAAATCTCAAACTCATGCTTTCCTGCTAATGCAAAGTCTGAATCTTTAAAGAATTTACTTTGTGCATAATGATATGAATGTTTTAATGCACATTACAACTCAAATTAACTTCAATAATAGACAACTATTACTACACTGGAAAAAGAAAACATCAGAAACGAGCACAACTGGAAGTCATACATCACTTCTCTAGAAACATTATATTTGCATATAGCATGTGTTTTCAAGTTATTCAGTATTTACAAGTCCCCAAAGAGCACAGTAAATAAATTGCATTGTCAATTAATTAAAATGCATTCCATCTGATAAAGGCATGTAATTCACTGAAGCATGCACCAACTGCAATCACTCAGCTACATAAAGGAAATCTAATAACCGGTTTCTCCATTGCAAATATTGATGTGGTGCTAAAATGAAGGTTGGTCAGCTTCTTTAATTCAAAAATTTTAAAACACCTTAGAAATAGTTCAGTATCTAATCCAAAGAGACTCTGAATTTGGTTGTCTTTGCTCAGCAAACACCCATTACGTAGTAAAACAAAGTCAAGGCACAGCAAATTGTGATGCTAATTCATTTTGCAATTCCCAAGCTTGGTCAGTCCAAGAAAAAAACAAGATTACAACCCAGTTGTAGACCTGAAGATCCCCATCACTGCTGAATCCTTACTTTTCCATCAACCAACTTTCCCATTTGAGACAATCCCATCTAAATTAGTTTAAAACTCCAGCAAAATCCATGATTGCATCTACTTTACACATTCAGCTTCAACACCAAAAAATTATTCCAAGCTATTCAGGAGGTAGAAGAACTGTAGATGCTGGAGTCAGAGATAACAAGGTGTAGAGCTGGATGAACACAGCAGGCCAAGCAGCAGAGGAGCAGGAAAGCTGACGTTTCAGGCCTAGACCCTTTCTGAAGAAGCAATCCCTGATCACCTAAACTGAAGCCTAATCCACAACCATTTACTT
>NC_063352.1:562032-615336 GCF_021869965.1 Rhincodon typus | reverse complement strand
CAATCCCTGATCACCTAAACTGAAGCCTAATCCACAACCATTTACTTTCTTTGCTCTTAAAATTCTCCCAATGTAAACAAAACCGCATTACCCTCCAGGACGTCATTGTTTGCTCACACTTCTATAAATCATTAAGGCAACAGAAATGCTTACAAATGAATTATTAAACTCCTTCATACATACCAAAAACCCATGTGCTAGTTCAAATTCAAACAGCAAACTTAAAAATAAAGAACACTAAAATGCATTTAAAAGGACATATTACATCACACCCTGCCACCACTTCCTTAACGATGATGAAGCTTAGCATTTACCCAATGACAGATATTAGACCAACTAGCCTATTATAATTTCCTACTTTCTATTCTTCTTTCTTGAAAACAGGTGCTACATTTGTGATTTCAAAATTGCTGACATCCTTCCAGAACCTGGGCATTTTGGAAGTTTACAACTAATGCATCCAATTCTTTCACAATGCTGCAGACCTTTAGGTCCATGAAACTTGTCAGCCTTCAGCCATTTATTAATAGCTTATTGTTATTTTATCTTACCTTGTGAAAGGCACTGGTTTGCAAGAGCTATTTGACCCGAGAGCAGGTAGAGATTAAGACGTGCGAAGATACTTGTCAGCGATGGAATTGTAATGAAACAATATGCAGCACAAGCCTGAGAGAGTTAGTGAAACAAAAATTATTAACCATAATGAGAAACAATGCGTAATTTTGCTTTGTCAGAACAAATTCTGTGCAGTAGTAAATCATGATTAATGTAGTGACTTTTCAGAATACCTTCTCAGACATTTGAATATTCAAGCTGATCATTCATTTTCCATTCTTTCTGGTGCACAATAACCAATTAACATTTCCAATATACTCTTAATTAAATTAATCACTGAACAAACTGCATAATAAACAGTCATTTCGAAGCATGCAGTATGAAGTTTGACACTAACCCGTACAAATGCTGCTGTCTTTCTGGAATGATTGCCTTTCATCACTTTCTTTGTTTCCATTGCAAGCTGATTCACACTCTTAAAAGTGGAAACATAAGCATTACATGTTCACAACTGGATTTATATTTGTCAAAAGCGCATTACAATCTTTTTGGTGCTTTTGAATCTCAAATTAAGAGTTTCACTAAATAGAATTTTATAATTCTATCAAATTTGGGTGCTGGATTCTAATTCAACTTTAGTGTTTCATCCAAATTGATCACAGTTTGGTTCAATTTCAAATAATTTAATGCAATCTGAAAATTCTGAAAGAGTGAATTAATAACCGCTTAGAAAGGAATGGGATAATTAGGGATAGTCAGCATGACTTTGTCAAAGGGAGGTCATACCTAACAAATTTGTTAGAATTTGTTGAAAATGTGATTATGTGCGCTGATGAGGAAACTTCAGTTGATTTGTTTATATGGATTTTAGCAAAGCCTTTGGCAATGTCCCACATGGGACACTGAAAAGGTTAAAGCATACAGAGTTGAGGGAAACTTGATGTGATGGATCAGAAACTGGCTTAATAATAGGGCACAAAAGGTAATGGTAGAAGGCTGAGAGAGTGACTGGAGGCCTGTGTCCAGCAGTGTACCACAAGGATCAGTATGGGACTCTTATTGTTTGTTATATACATAAAAGTGATACAAATGAAAATGTTTTTTTTTGTGGTGGTAGGGGGTCAGGGGTGTGATGTTAAGCAAATTTATAGGCAATACCAAGATTGATAGGCTGGTTAATCGTAACAAATATTGTGGTAGATTACAGGAAGATATAGATCAGATGGCCAGACCAGTGGCAGATGGCACTTAACCCTGATAAGTACGAGGTGATGCACTTTGGAAGAAGAAACAAGATGAGGGAGTATTTAATGAATGGCAGAACACTGGGTAGCTTACAGAAACAGATGGTTCTTGGGGTAATCCTGCAGATCCCTGAAGTCAGCAGAGCACGTGGACAGGACAGTTAAGAAGGTACATAGGACACTTGCTTTCATCTGTTGTGGCAAAGAATATAAGAGCAAGATGGTAATGCTGGAGTTGAGCAGACCATCTGTTAGGCCACAGTTGGTGTACTGCATGCAGTTCTGGTCACCTCACTACAGGAAGGATGTAATAGCACTAGAAGGGGTACAGAGGAGGTTCACCAGGATGTTGCCTAGAATGAAACAATTGAGCTATAAAGGAGAGATTAGGTAGGCTTAGATTGTTTTCTTTAGAGCAGCAAAGACTGAAGGAGGACATGATTAAGACGTATAAGATTATGAGGGGTATGGACAGGGTGAATACAGAGCAGCTATTCCCCTTGATTGAGGGGTCAATCACAAGACAGCATAGTTTTAGGATAAGGGGCAGGAGATTCAGAGGGGATTTGGGAAAAAAAAAACCTTTTTCACTCAGCGGGTGGAGGAAATCTGGAATACACTACCTGGGAAGGTAGTGGAGGCTGGAAACCTTAACCTTAAAAAATTTGGATCAGTGCTTGAGATATCACAACACAACAGGGACATGGGACAAATGCAGGAAATTGGAATTTGCTCATCTTGAACGGTAGTTATGTTAGTGCAGACTTGACAGGCAAAAGGGATATTTCTGCACTATATGACTATGAATATATCAAGTGAGAAAGTTTAATCACACTGCAATTATTAAAAAAGAACACTTACAGAACACAGAGACACTGGTTGTTTATAATCTGCAAAATCAACGTCCTTAAAAGAACACATTGGCAAACAGCACCCCCTCCTGAAATATGCAAGTAACTCAAAACTAAAACAGTAATAAATGTCATGCTGCACTGATATGGATAAATCCACTTCTTAGCACAATTCAAGCATTTACAGGAAAATATATAGGCTCAGCTTGAAGATAATATTAAAATTTTCTCTGCTAATTGCCTACTCACGTGGATCAACTGGATGAGGACAGGCTCCAAGTTGCAGAAGGTTGATCGGGCTTCCACATAAAAGCTTAGCTGCTGCTCAAAGTCACGACCAAATGAAACCTCACCACCAAATACAAGAGAGAAATATAAGGAAAGTATATTTTGCAAGTCAAAATTACAGTGCTTAAGACAAAACTTTAAAATGAGCACAAAACACAGCTTACAAAACAAGCCAAACAAAAAAAAAAAGAGACAGCAGAAGTGTTTGGACCTTCAACATATTAAAACAGAATGCTATCTTGTTATATTATTTAGCAATAAAAAGTGGAGAAAAATATTTCACACAGGAGAATGATCAAAGATCATAATTGTTCTAGTTGCTTTTGCAAAAATGTGTTTTAACTCACATTATTAGTAATAAATTCATATAATGGACCACATTACCTACAGCTAAAATTGTAGGAATTTGAACCATGTGATGATTCAAAATTTCCATTTAGCTGTAATACTAAATTAGGCTACAAGACTGTAATAACTCAGGAAACCCGACTAGGAATGAATATCATTAATGGCTGAACTCCAAAATAGAGCCACCACTTACTCCGTTCATAGGCCATTCCCAGCCCAGGCAGACAGTTCTGCACCCATGTCTGCTCTAGTTAATCTTTTCTATTTTATTATTACACTTCTCTGGAGCAGGTGAGGCTTGAACCCAGGTCTCCTAGCTCAGAAGCAGGGACACTACCCCAGCACCACAAGGTTCATTTGTCTGCTTTAGATATTTTTGCTCATGCACAATATGACATATCTGGGACAGGTGGAACTCGAATCCAGGCCTTCCAGCTCAGAGGTAGGGAAACCATCACTAAACCACAAGAGCCCCATGTTTGTTTTATGTTGATTTCTTTTTAAATTAACTTCTTCAGAGATATTATGACACACCTCCAGAGCAGGTGGGACCTGAACGTGGGGCTTTCAGTCCAGGGTACGGACACTACCACTGAGCCACAAGAGAGCCCCTACTTGTTAAGTATTTATTTGTTTATTTAACCTATTTCAAAAGATGTTATTACACACCTCTGGAGCAGGTGGGATTTGAACCCAGGCCTCCTTGCTTCAGGGGTAGGGAGATGAGAACTGAACCACAAGACGGCCCAAGATTCAGAAGATAAGTTCCAGCTGGGCTGGCCATTGCCTTTACCGACGGAACTCCGTCAATAAGCTCCACAGGGAGATTAACTAGTGATCCCCCATGAGCGTTATTCAGGGTTATCACATCAATCTACTTTTTTCTACAAAAAAGTCTGTGAATTAAGGAATATAGTGCATTGCATTAAAACATTACACATCTCTTTGAAATCACTGCATTTTAGAAACACATGATCATAAATATCACTTGGAGCAGACAAACAGTATCTCGAGCAGTATTCCAATAAGATTACGACTGATCCTTTACTCAGCTCAACTTTCCCACCTACTGCTTGAATCCCTCAATTTCCTGACAGCCAAAAAAATCTACCTATCTCAGACTCAAAATACACACAGAATGTGACAAAATAGGACTACTTGCGTGACACACAGCAGAAACAACCAGTGATAGGCAGGGCTAAGCAATCCCACAACCAATGTACCAGATCTAAGCACTGCAGTCCTGCCAGATCTGGCCATGAATGGTGGCAGAGAATTAAGTAACTCATTGGAGGAAATGGCTCCACAAATATTCTCTTCCTCAATAATGGAAGAACGCAGCATATCAGTGCAAACAATAAGCCTGAAGGATTTGCAACAATCTTCAGCCTGAAGTGTTGAGTGGGTGATCCACCTTGGTCTCTTCCAGAGGTCCCCAGCATCACAGATGCCAGTCTTCAGCCGATTTGAAACACTCCAGATGATCTCAAAACAAATGGTTGGAAACACTAAACGCTGCAATAGCTACGGGCCCTTACAACATTCCAGCAATAGTACTGAAAACTTGTGGTCCAGCAGTTGTCCCCACTCCAACTCAGTTGCAATGAAAATAGGTCTATTCTTATACATCTAGTATTACAGCAAAGTAACGTACTCACCATTCTGATAAATCCACTGATGAGAATGGCCAAACTCCGTTTTTCATCTTCCAACGTTAAAGCACTTCAATAAAAGAATGCATATACAAACAGGCATAACTTAAAAACTGTAATTTATTAAAAGGACAAATCAAGTAAAAACTGGATTAAAAGTACGCTAATTCTCTTGAACAAAAATTAGAAGAAAACGAATAATTCCCAGTAACAAGTGGTTTTGTTGTTCGGGGAAAACAAAATTACAAATTACTTGGAACATAAATATCTCAATATTTTACTTCAAACATTAAAAGCAATTGCTGCTACAGAACCAGCATAGAAAGGATGATCATGGCTTTCTACCACATAAATTATCCTGATTAACTAATGTTAATAATCTTAGTTTGGCCTTCTGTTGCAATTCTGTTTTATAGGAGATAAATTTACTGTACACTACTGCCGAGGACAAGCAAACAAGCAGCTCTACTGGCAACAGTGCAGAATTGCACTTTCCAGCTCAATTCAGTAGTGACTGGGACGTTATGGAAAGATCCACTAATGAATTTTATCTGCCAAAGCCAAGAGGTTTCATCTGCCATTTAAAAAAAAATCCATAAAAACTTAACCCCATCACCCTATAGCCTCCATCACGCAAGCAATGTAGGGTGGTAAAAGGATTAGTTTACCAAAACGTTGTAAGGTAACTAAGTACCCAGACAAAATACTTGATTCGACTCAAAGAGAGAGCGCAAAGTACTTGATGGCATATAAATTTAATTAGGAACAGTTGGCTCTTTGATCATACGATTCATCAAGAGGGAATTAATTTGCAAAAGCATTATAATTTGCTTTGAAGATATGCTATATCATTATAAACAACTTACCAAGGTTCTTTCATCAGCACTTCCCAAATCCACAATCTCTACCACATAGAAGGACAAGGTAGCAGGTGCATGGCCTTGGAATTCCCCTCTACGCCATATAGCCTACATTAACACCAGTCCTTCGCTATTCCTGGCTGAAACTCCTGGAATTCCCTACTTAACATCAGCCCATGACTGCACTGGTTCAAGACTAGGGCTCGTCACAGACTTCTGAAGCAGCGAGTGACAATAAAGGCCGAGGTTACTCCCTGACAAGTGAATGATACACTCTCCCATCAACGGAGATACGCGCAGACAACAAAATAGAAAAGTCCAAAAAAAAAACAAAAGGACTGTGGATGCTGGAAATCTGAAATAAAAACAACATGCTAGACAAACACAGCAGGTCTGGCAGCATGGGTGGAGAGAGAAACAGAATAAACTTTTTGGGTTCAGTAACCCTTCTTCAGAACATTCTGAAGGAAGGTCACTGGACTCAATATTGATTCTGTTTCACTCTTCACAGACGCTGCCAGATCTGCTGCGTTTCTCCAGCACTTTGTTTTGTTGCGTAAAACAACAAAAATGTTGGAAATGGCAAAACAGGCTTGTCAACATCTATGAAGAGAAAACAAGTTGCTCTCCACAGATGCCTATTTATAAAAATGCTTGAAACTTACAAGTATTTGCAATACTTTAAGAAAATGTGTTTATCTATAGTCAGTTTAAAAGATCCAACAAACTGCAGCCAGCAGTCTATAGCCACACATTTTAGGGGATGAGCAAAGAATCAAGGAAGAGAACAACAAATCATTCCAAAGTCAGGAAACAAATTTCTGGGGAAGGTCAATTTTGAGTTCTCACCAATGTCCCATAAGTTTTTTTAAAAATCACTGTTTTAAAGGAATTGTATCTTACTTGACAGAATCATGCATTGTCTTGCAAATATGCATCAGAGCATTAAGAATGACAGGGTCACGGGTCAATTCTTGCTGTTGCCTAGAAAGTAAGAAAAAGATGTTACCTGACATGTAGAAGAGTAATTAGTTGACACATAAATAGAAAGCTCCACAATACTCAACTGGTCACGCAGTGCCATGGAGAGATAAATAGGAATTGATGTTTCAGACTAGTGACCTTCAGTCAGAACTGGGAAGTATTACAGATGCAGCAGGTTTTCAATAAGTAGAAGACAATGAAAGAGAAAAGCCAAAGAGGGAAGTTTTGTGACAGGATTAACGTAACAGATGAACATATCTTTTCACAGGTTAAACCAAGGACTACAAAGCTTGGCATACCGAGTGCACTCCAGTCTGTGCATGGAGCAGACAGGCCAGGTGTACCCAGTCTCATTTCTTTAAGCAGCTGCGCACAGGAATATGCCTGCACAGAGCTGGCAGTGACATGAAAACTTGACCACAAGCAGCCAAGATAGCCACAAACAGGGAGTGCTGTGACAGGTTAAAGAGTCAGAATAGAGGCACAGGTTACAAACAAGAACAGTGCTGCCGAGAAGGAAGCTGAAGGTCACTGGCTGTGGTAGTTCGGGCTCTGGAAGAAGATCCAAGAGCCCAAAATGCGATAGAAGGTTTTTGACTTGGTTTTGGAGAGCATCAGGGCTTACATAAAGTTCTGGGAGCGATTGACAGTTCAGTGCAGCTGAAGGGGGTGGATAGGATGTGAAAGAAGCACAAACCGTATTTGCTCGGTACAACAGATATACTAGAGCTGGGAGATACCCAGTGGTAATGCTAGCTTAGTGAAGCTAGTTATCTACAAAATAGCTAGAATTGTGCCCAAGAGTAGTTGCTAGAGACAGTTTTGACTCCAGCGGGACAGTCTCAGGGGAACATTGAACTGTGGGGATGTAAGCAGCTATTGGAAGGCTCTCAAGGTTAGATCTTTGAAAGCAAAGAACTGGAATTCTTTGTAAAAGGAACCATAGCCGAAGGCAACCCAAGTCAACTTCAGTGCCTTTTTTTCCGGTTTCTTATTGTTTCTTGGAATGTGAGCATCACTGGCTAGGCCAGCATTTATTTCCCATCCCCAAATCTCCCTTGAACATAGGCTCTCTCTCATTTCGACTAGGCGACCGTTTCGTCAAGTACAGCATCTGGTGCTCCCAATGTGGTCTCCTCTATGTTAAAGAGGCCAAACGTAGACTGGGTGATCATTTGGCTGAGCATCTTTGCCTAACCTGTGATGGCCAACCTAACCTCCCAATCACTGCGCATTTCAACTCCTCCTCCCCACCTACCTACCCACCACCGCCACTCTCCTTCCAATATGTCTGTCCTCAGCCTCCTCCAGTGTTGCAGCGACTTAGAACACAAATTTGGGGAACAACATCTTATCTTCCGCCTTGGCACCCTACAGCCCAAAGGACTCAACACCGAGTTCGCCAATTTTAAACAACCTTCCCACCATCCCCCTGCTCCCTTTTCAGCCCCACCTCCTCCCTTCCTTTCCACCTACTGACCCTTCCATTCAGCCACAAATTGATTCATCCTTCCCATAAACCAACCAGGTCATACCTACTACCGGTGTCCACCTATCACCACCATTCTGCTACCCCACCTCACTCCCCGACTTTATCAGCAGTCCCCCTACCCCACATCCAGCCTTGAAGAAGGGTAATTCCTGAAACATTGACTTCTCCTTTCCTCCAGATGCTGCCTGGCCTGCCGAGTTCTTCCAGCCTCCTGTTTGTCTACCTCCCTCGAACTGAGTTGCTTGTACAGTCAACCATATTGCTGTGGGTCTGAAGTCACATAGGCTAGATGGATTCAGAATAGTTAGGTGATCGCTCTTGGCATGTGCAGACTCAATGGGCTGAGAAACCTTTGTCTGTGCTCTAGACCTCTCTGACTAGCTGACTCTATGACAGTTTCTTAATCACCACAGATCAGCTTTATAATCCAGATTTACTGATTTAAATTAAATTACACCAGTTGCCATGCATGGGCCTCTTGTCACAAGTCCAGAAGCATTACCACTACACCACCACCTTTCCAATGGGCTACTCCTGTTTCTGCACATCTCCATTCTCAGGGAGGGAATTAAAAAAAAACTAGGCAAGATCTCAAGGATATTATGACCTTGGACGAGAAGATGTGAAATGTAAAACAGAATAATTGGTACAATGAGAGATGATTTTCTAAAGTTGCACTGTCTAGAAGTTCCACTGTATGTCTTGATCAAACAATACCAAGTTTATAAAAGATAGTGTGCCAAAAGAGCTAAAGTATCTTATACTTTAGTATTCATGCTGCTCACTGCAAAGTTCACTCCTAAATATATTTATAGATTTTTATGGTCTAAAAGTGGAGCACAGTTTATTTTTGTCAGAGATCTAATGATATTCAGGGTCCTAAATGAATAGTTAAAATCCAGGCCATGTGTTTGAAGAGGAATTCAAATGCCAATTTGCTTCTGTAAGTAGATCAAATTATTCTTGCATGAACACTTTAAAAAGGGGGTGAAATAGTGCATGGACAGGATTCATAACTTATAGAAGGTCCAAGATAGCAGTCTTTTAGGTTTAATGCTACAGAAGATTACAATAAACATTCAGATAGCAAGTTTTAATAGTTCTAATACAGTAAGTGAGACTTCGCATGAGCTTGTACTTACCTAATAAAAACGTTCATAATGGATTTGCAGACCTCCACTTTGACACACTCTTTTTGGAACATATCCAGGAAAGGGAGGAACTTCTCCTGAGAATGGAATACATAGAAATCAAGTGTCTTATCCAGTTATTAACGTCTCAATCATACAGGATTTTAAGTGCCTTCTTACATCTCCATTGCAGATGACCAATCTTTTTCTTTATATTTTCAAGTACATGGGTGGCTGGGTGACTCAGCGGTTAGCGTTGCTGCCTCACAGCACCAGGGACCAGCAGTCAATTCCACCCTGGAGCAACTGTCTGTGTGGAGTTTGCACATTCTCTCCACATCTGCGTGGTTTCCTGTGGGTGCTCCAGTTTCCTCCCACAGTCCAAAGATGTGCAGGTTAGGTGGATTGGCCATGCTAAATTACCCTGTAGTATTCAGGGATGTGCCCGTTAGGTGGGTTAGCCATGGAAAATACAGGGTTATAGGTATGGGGTATAGGGGTTGGGTCTGGGTGGGATGCTCTTCGGAGGGATGGGCTAAATGGCCTGCTTCCACACTGTAGGGATCCCATGATCTACGGTCATTTTTTAAATTTTGCTAAGCACTTAATAGCACATTTTGTAAGGAATGCTAGAAGAAAGGTGGGGGTTTTAGTTAAAACACAGAAATGTGAAAGTAACTAAAGTTTAAACCAAAACATTAAAGAGCAAGTGATGAGTCCACTAAACTTTTAATAGCATTGCTAAAACTGAGGTTTGAAGAAACTTTCCCAAGGGTCCACAAGCTAGCTTAGCAGTACGTGACTGAATGATGTCTGGCAGAAGGTAGAGTTGGAGCTAGGAGGCGGGGTGGTAGCTGTGTCATCTTGGAAGATCGCATACTTTGTGAAGTATGAAAATTTCTGCAACTTTTCCAGGCAGGCCTACAGTTACCAAGGTTGGTGTTGGGTCACAAGGTGAGTTTAGCTTTGTCCACGTGAGGAGAGTTCTTGTTTAAGTAATGCATAAATAAAGAAGAAAAATTGCAAAATAAAACCTTACTTAAATATGGAGAACTTTATAGGATGATAGAATTTGGGGAGGTGATGGCCTAGTGGTATTATCACTGGACTGTTCATCCAGAGACCCAGGTAATGTACGGGCGACCCTAGTTCGAACCCTGCCTTGGCAGATGGTGGAATTTGAATTCAATAAATATCTGGAATTAAGAGCCTTATAATGACCATGAAACCTGTTGATTGTCAGGAAAGGCCCCTCAGTTTCACTAATGTCCTTCAGGGAAAAACTGCCAGCCTAAAAAGAGATGAAGGCGTAGTGGTAATGTTAAGCCAGCAATTCTGTATTACATCTCTGGGGTAGGGGTTCAAACTCAACCAAAGCAGCTGGTGGAATTTATATGTTTGGTGGCACTGTGCTGAGCACTACTGCCTCACAGTGCCAGGGACCCTGGTTCAATTCCAGCCTTGGGCCACTGTGTGGATTCTGTATGTTCACCCAGTGTTTGCGTGGGTTTCCACCAGGCATACCAGTTTCCCCTCAGTCCAGAAATGTGCAGTTTTGGTAAAATAGCAATGCTAAATTGTCCAGTTTCCAGGGATTTGTAGACTAGGTGGATTAGCCATGGTAAATGTGGGGTTACAGTGATAGGATGCAGGAAGTGGATCTGAGTGATACACTGTTTGGATGGTCAGTGCAGACTCGATGGGCCAAATGGCCTCTTTCCACAATGTAGGGATTCTATGATTCTACTCTATGATAATTTAGATGGGGAGATGTGTGAATTAAAAAGAGATATGCTGGAGAAACGCAGCACATCTGGCAGCATCTGTGGGAGAGAAAAAGTTAATGCTCAGTTTGAGTTCTTTGGAATAATGAATATGCTACCAAACCTACTGAATTTCTTCAGCACTTTCTGATTTTATTTCAGATTTCCAGAATCCACAGTATTTGCCTTTTTTAAATGTCATTTTTTTCATTTTAATAGGGGTTTTTAAACATAATAGTTTGTGAGGCACTATGCTAACACACACATTTGTACTTAGACAAAATTGTTTATTAACAGTCAAGGTTTTGTGGAGGAAAAGGACTGGTTACTATGACATACAGTAAAGAACCATCTGCTTTCATTATAGCATCCACACATGAACAATCCTGTGTTTTATACTAAAATTAGCACATTAGGGCTGTTGTGGTGCAATTGTAAATGTTCCTACCTCTGAGCCAGGAGGGCAAGGTTCAAATCCCCCATGCTCCAGAGGTTTGTAATTAACTCCTTTCAATAGGTTGAGAAAATATGTAAAATTAGCACTTCATTTTTGTTTAATTTAAGACAAATTTGGCAAATAACTTGAGGCAACGCAAGCTTAAAACACAAAGACATGGAAATTAGACAACAGGAGTTTCAACTGTCCTTCACAACTCTTGGAATTTTACCAACTCATTGGAACAAAACAGACTTTAAGATTAATAATCTTCACATTGGTAATCTAGTTAAAATTAGATGCTTAATTTATTAATCTGCTTTATTCATTAATCGGATATGGGTGTCGCTAGGTGGGCCAGCATGCATTACCAGTCCCTAGCTGCCATTTAGAAGGTGGTGGTGATCAGCATTCTTAAACTGTCACAGTCCATTCACAGTAAGTAGACCCATGTACCTTTTTTTTTTAAAAAAATATAGGGGGTTTTAAACCCAGTGTGGTTAAACAAAGAATTGATGCATTTAGAATACAGGATGACATATTTTCAGTAACAATGGAGAACCAACAACTTACCATTGAAAATAAAACTGCAAAGTCATGAAACTGATCTAGTACTTTTGCTATGATTGATTGAAGCTGAAAAGAAAGATCAATAAAATGAGCAAAGGAATGCACATAAACCAGAACCATTCAACTACAATGGCTAACAACATTTTAAGTCTAACGTTTATTCATTATATGTCAGATACACACCTGGCTTAAATTTATGCCAGAAATGTAATATTAATTTGAAGACATACAGGCAAAAAATGTGTGCATGTGAATTGAAGCATTAGGGCAGAAGAATGAGGAGAGGTGTTGTAACATAAACCACAAAATTTTAAAGAGTATGCAGGAAGGGAGAGATCTGGAGATCAGAGATACAAGATATTGAAGGTGGCAGGTCGAGTTAAAGCTATTAAAAAATATAGCTTTTTAAATAGAGGCGAGTACAAAAGTAAGGAAGTCATAAACGAACATTTGAGGAAGTGGTTTGATTTTATTGAAAGGATTAAACAGGGGTTTAACAAGGATAGGTGCCGAGAGGATATTTCTGTTCTTGGACAGATGTAGAATTCAGGGGAAGAATGCCTGCAGTCAGCATCAGGGTGAAGCAATCTGGCAAGAGCATGTGCCCTGCAATCAGCATTGCAAACTTACGGTCTGGGAAGAATGTCCTCCAATGAGGCAAGTCAAGAAGAGTGCCAGGCAGGCAGTCCTTGTTGAAGAAAACAAGTATGACATTACAAAGTTCATTGGCTGGTAAGAAAAAGTTATTAGGGGCTCAGTAAACAACAAAGATTTAGAAAAGTGCATTAAGCAGCACCAGAAACAAGTGAATGTCAGCTGCAATATAATAAAAGTAAAGTAATACAAGTAAACCGAAGTAGGAAAAGGTTCAGAATCTAAAGCAAGGCAAGATATGGCAGAGGATCATAGTCCTGCGTGTACACGACCTGGAGTACGTGGGAAATCATAAGACACTCCTGGCAGTCTGGATGACCACAAATGCAGAAAGTGCCACCAACGTGATCAGCTCGAGCATCAGGTTTTGGAGCATCAGCCAGACGCACAGCAATACATCCATGAGGTCAAGTGTTACATAGAACACACAGTTATATGCAGGCACCCTGCTGCTGAAGGAAATGCCTTCAAATCATAGGGCAGCCAGCAGAAAAGTTTCAAGAATCCCTGAAATCATACATGAAGTAGGACCAATCCAGCCTGAAGAGATAGGGAGAGTGCATACTGGGTTGCCCACAGTAGTGATCCCTGCTTCATCAACATGAAGCTGGCTTTGAAGCAAAGTGGATGATAGAAGTCAAAAGGTGAAAGAGAAAGAACAAAGCTCAAGGTGTGCAACCCCTCAAGACCATGGACTGACCAACTGACTAATGACTTATTCCCGTTAATGCTGTTTCTCTCAGTCTTCTCCCTTTGTTTTGGACCTCTTTAACCTTATACAGACTTCTGTCCATCTCCTTATCTTCACCTTTTTTCTCATGTTTCCTTTTCTCTCCTTTCTAACTGTGGGGGACTACTAATTGTCACTCATTACAGAACTGAAGTTTACATTACTGCAGATTTCTTGATGAAAGGGACATTTTGTTTGTCAACATCACTTGGAATAAAAGCCTACGAGCTGAAAGGTATTTGAGGACATGAATATCCTCAAGAACAAAGTGTACAAGTTTTAAATCTAAATATAATCACAAGCTTACAGAGGTCATCTACCACAGATTCCCTACAGTGTGGAAACAGACCATTCGGCCAGTTGAATCCACACCGACACTCTGAAGAGCATCCCACCCAGACCCAACGATGCCACCCTCCACCCCACCCTATCCCTGTAACCCTGCATTTCCCATTGGTAATCCATCTAGCCTGCATATCCCCGGATACTATGGGCAATTTAGCACAGCCAAACCACCTAACCGAAACATCTTTTGACTGTGGGAGGAAACCAGAGCATCTGAAGGATACCCACGCAGACACAGGCAGAATGTCTGTGTGGAGCTTGCACAGTTGCCTAAGGCTGGAATCATACCCAGGTCCCTGGCGCTGTGAGGCAGCAGTGCTAACCTGCTAACACTGAGCCACCATACCGCCCCAAATTTTAGCAATTAAAACAACAGCTGAAGTTGTTAGATAACAAGGTGTAGAGCTGGAGGAACACAGCAGGCCATGCAGCATCAGAGGAGCAGGAAAGCTGACGTTTCGGGCCTAGACCCACTATAGCTGAAATTGTTACATGACCATATGTGATTCTACACATGTAGGGAAAACAAGCATTGTGGAAGAGCTTGAAGAGGGCAGCAGAGTGGTGACGCTGATTGGCTGACATGGGGGAAGATCTGCATCAGTGCAGTTACTGCTTCCAGAAGGTGGCTTGCGGAGGGGCTGTTGTCAAGTGACAATTCAACCCCAAACACTTCCTCAGTGTTGCCCTCCCTACCTCCTCCTCTAACCAAAAAAAAAAAGCCCACAGACACCGCTGTGAGGACCAGAAGCAAAGGGAAAGGGAAAGGGAAAGGGAGAGATCCAGGGAGCATCCTGGGAAGGTAAGTGAGGGAAGACCTACTTCGGGTATTCGTAGCGATGAGTAAGGGTAAGTGTTTAATAAATTCTCCTAATCAGCTCAACTGGGGATAGAAATGTCAGTCAGTGGGGTTAAGTGCTGCACTTATGAGACATGGGAGATCCGCGACACTTCCAGTGTCTTGGACGACTACATCTGCAGGAAGTGCACCTACAGACCCTGTGTATAGGCTGCAGCGGCAATTGGATGCACTTAGGAGCATGAGGATGGTGGAAAGCGTCATAGACGATAGTTTTAGAGATGTGGTGACACCCAAGATGCAGGCAGATAGATGGGTGACAGCTAGGAAGGGGCAGGAATCCCTTGTGGTGGTCCCCCTCTCTAACAAGTATACCATTTTAGATACTGTTGGGGGGGGATGTGTGGGAGGGGAGATGACCCATCAGGGGGTTACAGCAGCAGCAGCAGGCAGACTGGTGGCACCACGGCTGGCTCGGTTCTTAAGAAGGGAAGGACAAAGAGCACTAGAGCTGTAGTTATAGGGGACTCTATAGTTAGGGATACAGACAGGCACTTCTGTGCACGTAAAACCGACTCCAGGACGGTGTATTGCCTCTCTGGTGCCAGGGTCCAGGATGTCTCTGAACAGGCAGAAAGCATTCTGAAGGGAGAGGGTGAACAGCCACAGGTTGTGGTACATGTTGGTACTAACGACATGGGTAGGATCAGTGACAAGGTCCAGCAGCAGCAGTTCGGGGAGTTAGGTAGAAAGTTAAAAAGCAGGATCTCCAAGGTTATAATCTCAGGATTACTCCCTGTGCCACGTGCCAGTGAGGTTAGAAATATAAGGGTAGTATAGCTCAACACGTGGCTAAACAGACGGTGTAGGAGGGAGGGTTTCAGATATCTGGACCATTGGGATCTTGTACAGGTCACACCTGCCCTGGAAAAGAAGGACGGGTTGCATCTAAACTAGAGGGGCACAGATATTCTGGCTGGGAGATTTGCTGGTGTCACTCAGGAAGATTTAAACTAGCTTGGCAGGGGGGTGAGAACCAATGCAGAGGTGAATGGACTAAAAGGGAACTATAGAATAGGGCCAGTAAGACTCAGAGGAAGAACAGGTAGAGTGTGGTTGCTGATCAAAGCGGGTCTGGTGGACTGAAGTGCATCTGTTTCAATGCAAGAAGTGTAACAGGTAAGGCAGATGAACTTAGAGCTTGGATTAGTACTTGGAACTATGATGTTGTTGCTATTACAGATACTTGGTTAAGGGAGGGACAGGATTGGCAGCTTAACATTCTAGGATACAGATGTTTCAGGCAGGATAGAGGGAGGTATAAAAAGGGGTGGGAGAGTTGCACTACTTAGTGAGGAGAATATCACAGCTGTACTGCAGGAGGACACCTTGGATGGCTCACACAGCGAGGCAATACAAGTAGAGCTCATGAACAGGAAGGGTGCAATCACAATGTTTGGTGTTTACTATAGGCCTCCCAAAAGCCAGCGGGAGATAGAAGCACATATGTAGGCAGATTTTGGCAAGATGTAAAAGTAACAGGGTTGTTGTCGTGGGTGATTTTAATTTCCCATATATTGACTGGGACTCATTTGGTGCTTGGAGCTCGGATGGGGCAGAGTTTGTAAGGAGCATCCAGGAGGGCTTCTTGAAACAGTATGTAGACAGTCCAACTAGGAAAGGGGCCATTCTGGACCTAGTATTGGAGAATGAGCCTGGCCAGGTAGTTGACATCTCAGTAGGGGAGCAGCTCGGGAACAGTGATCGTAATTCAGTAAGCTTTAAGGTACTGATGGATAAAAGATTGGTGTAGCTGTCAGGTGAAGATGCTAAATTGGGGGAAGGCTAATTACAACAATATTAGGCAGGAACTGAAGAATGTAGATTGCAGGCAGACGTTTGAGGGCAAATCAACATATGGTATGTGGGAGGCTTTCAAGTGTAAGTTGCTGGGAGCTTAGGACCGGCACGTTCCTTTAAGGATGAAGGATAAGTATGGCAAGTTTAGGGGACCTTGGCTAACGAGATACATTGTGAGCTGAATCAAAAAGAAAAAGGAAGCATTTATCAAGGCAGAGAACACACGAAGCAAGGGTGGAATACAAGGAAAATCAAAAGAAACTTAAGCAAGGAGTCAGGAGGGCTAAAAGGGGATATGAAAAGTCATTGGCCAACAGGCCCACTCAAGGACAGGGAAGGGAACTTGTGAGTGGAGATAGAGGAAATGGGAGAGGTATTAAATGAGTACTTTGCGTCAGTATTCACCATAGAGAAGGACTTGGTGGATGATGAGTCTGGGGAAGGGTCTGTAGATAGTTTGGGTCATGTTGAGATCAAAAGGGAGGAGATATTGAGAGTCTTGAAAAACATTAAGGTAGACAAGTCCCCAGGGCCTGATGGGATATACCCCAGAATACCGAGAGAGGCAAGGGAGGAAATTGCTGGGGTCTTGAGGGAAATCTCTGTATCCTCACTGGCTACAGAGGAGGTCCCAGAGCTGGAGAATAGCCAATGTTGTTCCTTTGTTTAAGAAGGGTGGCAGGGATAATCCAGCTAATTACAGGCCGGTGAGCCTTGTGTCAGTGGTGAGGAGATTATTGGAGAGGACTCTCCGAAATAGGATTTACTCACACCTGGAAATCAGTGGGCGTATTAGCAAGAGGCAAAATGGTTTCGTGAAGGGGAGGTCATTTCTCACTAACTTAGTTGAGTTTTTTGAGGAAGTGACGAAGATGATAGACGAGGGTAGGGCAGTGGATATTGTCTGCATGGACTTCAGTAAGGCCTTTGACAAGATCCCTCATGGCAGGTTGATACAGAAGGTAAAGTTGCATTGGGTCAGAGATGAGCTTGCAAGATGGATAAAAAACTGGCTCGGTCACAGAAGACAGAGGGTAGCAGTGGAAGGGTGTGTTTCTGAATGGAGGGCTGTGACTAGTGGCGTTCCTTTGCTGTTTGTAATATATACAAATGGTTTGGAGGAGAATGTAACTGGTCTGATTGGTAAGTTTGCTGATGACACAAAGGTTGGTGGAATTGCAGATAGTGATGAGGACCAACAAGGGATACAGCAGGATATAGATCAGTTGGTGACTTGGGCAGAGAGATAGCCGATGGAGTTTAATCCGGAAAAAATGTGAAGTAATGCATTTTGGAAAGTCTAATCCAGATGAAAAATATGCAGTAAATGGCAGAACCCTTAAGAGTACTGATAGGCAAAGAGATCTGGGTGTACAAGTACACAGGTCACTGAAAGTGGCAATGCAGATGGAAAAGGTAGTCAGCAAGGCATACGGCATGCTTGCCTTCATCAGCCGGAGCATTGAGTTTAAAAATTGGCAGGTAATGTTGCAGCTTTATAGAATCTTAGTTAGGCTGCATTTGGAATAGCGTGTTCAATCCTGGTCGCCACACTACCAGAAGGATGTGGTGGCTTTAGAGGGTACAGAAAAGAATTACCAGGATGTTGCCTGGTATGGAGGGCATTAGCTATGAGGAGAGGTTGGAGAAACTTGGGTTGTCCTCACTGGAACGATGGAGGTTAAGGGGCCACTTGATAGAGGTCTTATAAGATAATGAAGGGCATGGACAGAGTGGACAGTCAGAAGCTTTTTCCCAGGGTGGAAGAGTCAGTTACCAGGGGCCATGGATTTAAGGTGTGAGGGGCAAGGTTTAAAGGTGGTGTATGTGGCAAGTTTTTTTTTTAAAACACAGAGGGTGATAGGTGCCTGGAACTCACTGCTGGGGGAGGTAGTGGAAGCAGATACTACAGTGACTTTTAAATGGTGTCTTGACAAATACATGGATAGGATGAGAAGAGAGGGATACGGTCCCCGGAAGGGTAGGGGGTTTTAGTTGTGACAGCATGTTGGTGCAGGCTTGGAGGGCCGAAGGGCCTGTTCCTGTGCTGTAATTTTCTTTGTTCTTTTCTTTGTTCCACCAAGACTTAAGTGCATGGATAATGAGAAAATATGATAACACAAATCAAGGAGGAGGAGAAAACAGCAGGATTTTAACCTTTTACATTTTCTGAAAATTGTGGTACATTACCTGTGGGTAAGCATCTTCAAAAGCTCGATCTGGAGTTAAATGCTTAATGACATCCGATAACACAGTATTAACTTCCCGTTTCTGGCAAGTTAGACAATACAGAATTAGTATTTTTCAAAAAGTAGATATGGTTTTGAATCTGAAAAGCATGAAATTGTACTTACTGTGAAATGCTTGCATGTGTACTCTATCCAAACCTCAGCACAGTTAACATAATCCTAAAGCCAACAGAATATTAAATTCACCCAAGTTTACAAGAGGTTGTTTACATTCTTGTCTTTTAAAAAAAAACAGAATCTTCATAAGCGCAGTAACCTTCAACAAACACAGAACTTGCTTTCATTTTGGTTTGCGCATGGCTACCCATTCTCTGGGTAAAAGATGTTTCTTCTGAATTCCTGATTAGATTTATTAGTGAACCCATATTTAATGCCCTTCATTCTGGTCATCTCCCTTTTCCACTCCCCCCTTACATCTAGCCACAAAACACCTCAATTTGGAAAACCTCCAGTAAGTCACCCATTAGTTATTGTCTGGACAAAACCCCTAACCTGTCATCTATTTTCTGACAGGTATAATCTCTTGTATTTACTAAAATGAGTGCAAAATAGCTCTTATGTCTATATTACTTCTAACTTTTGTTTAATGTTATGGAGATCAGGACTGTTCATATTCTGTAGGTTAATTAATATTCTTTCCAAGATTAACATTAATTTGCCCGTTTTCCAATTCTGTTCTTCTAGAGATGAATTTCACTGCCTTTCGTTTTCTTCTGGCCTGACATCATCCAAATCTGCCAAAATCAGATACTTGTTAGATTTACCACAAAGGCACATCACTGTGCAAAACCATTAGATGAACAGTCTTCCTATATCTTAAAATACAATGTAGCAGTGGATTAGTGCCATTAGACACTGGAAGAGATATGCCTGGATTGCTCATTTTTTAAAGAGAGGTGGTGCTTGGCATGATAAACGGACAAATCCTTGCATTAAATTGATCTTGGAAAGCAAAAACATTGTCTCCATCCTCTATTACAGAGAAATACAAGATTAGGCTAAATTCGTATAACAGGGCTATGCTGGGAGAACAAGTATTTACAACAGGTTTCCCCAATTAAAAAAAATAATCCTAACGTGTCAAAAATGCATTAGTTCAAAGCGGTGGAGGCAGCAGCATGCCATGACGGAAGCCAAATCCTGCAGATCTGAAGCAGACACAATGCTGGAGAAGCTCAGCATGTCTGTCAGCATCCGTGAAGACAGAAACAGAGGGGGTGATGGTGGGTGGGGTGTACAATAGATGAACAGCAAACACAGTCAGTTTCTGAAGTTACTGAATTCAACATTGAGACGTCAAGGCTGTAAAATGCCCAAGTGGAATATGAGTTTGCATTCTGCTTTGTTGGAACATTGCAGCAAGCCTAGGGGAAAACTGTTACGACCAACAGCAATCCTGTCGCAAGATGGCTTATGAAATGGTAAGCAACTGGGAGGTCAGGTTCATTCCTACAGACAGAGCAGTGGTGTTTCATAACACTGTCATGTAGACTGCTTTTGGTCACACTAATGTAAAGACCAAATGGAGAGTGTCAAAAGCAGTAGGTAAGATTGACAGAGAAACAAGCAAAACTGCTTCACCTGCAAAGTGTGCCTGGGCCTTTAGACTCTGAGGAGGGAGGAGTTGAATGGCAAGTGTCACACCTTCTGAGATTGCATTAGAAGAGCCCAGTGGGGGTGGGGGCAAGAAAGGAAGCATGAGGACTGGACCAGAGCGTCACGGAGGGATTGGTCCCCGTGGTGAGCTCACCAGATCTCTCACTTGATACTTATTCCCTGCACAGCAAAAAAAAGACAGCTTTCTCTTCACGAGTCCTTCAAAAATAAAAAATAGGTCATCAGGATGACTGAGGATAAAGGATTTTATTAACATCACCCCGTGAAACCAATTTTCAGGGACAGCCAAGATGTTTAAAAAGAAATCCAAGAAGCAACAATCTCCTGCCCAAAACCAAGCAAATGTTGTCCTATTTATTTGTACTTGCACATTTAAAGACATATTTTACATATGGCTATTGCTTTATATGCCTTTTGAAGATTTTTCTCTCCCCCTCCCCCTGCAGAATGAATATAAACTATTCTTAAAAGCAGCATTATACTTTACCTATCACATTCTACAAAAAAAATACATGCCACCTATATATAAACATACTGTACACAAACAAATTCAAAATTAACTCTGATAAAATATCAAATACTCCTGAAGAACTCATATTTTCAACATGTTCATAAGATTTAATTAAGAGTTGTCAGATATGGGATTTATTACCTAAAGAAGGATGGAATGCACCACTGACCTGTGGACTCTTAAGTTTGGTAATAACCTTCCAAGCTTCATTAAGAATTTGCAGTCTGTCATTCTCAGGGGGATCAGCCAAAGCCAAGTTTAACCCCAAGGATTGGAAAAGAAGATGCTGCAGTGTAGATAAATCAGAAAGCAGTAAGATCACAGTAAACTGCCATAAAGCACAATGTCGCACCAGCGCAACACGAAACTAAAAAGACTATAAAGCGCATAAAAGATAGATGCAATTATATAGTGCATCTCAAAATCTCAAGTCTTAAAGCACTTCGCAATAGATGAAATCCTTTTGAAGAGTAATCACTAACGTAAGATGAGAAGATTCAGCAAGACATAGCAAGATTCCACTAACAGTGATGCTTTAGTGAGGCAACCATTTAGAATTAACCATCTATCCAAAATTGGGATATGGTCCTTTCAAATTGAGATTAATGCCCCAAACCCACCATGGATTATTATTACTACATACAAACAAAACAAAAAAGAAAAAAAACTTTCAATTAGGCATCATCTCATTGCACATCTGAAAAACGTTTCAAATGGTTGCAGACAAAAAATGTTCAGTGACTAACTGGTAGACAGGAGGCTTGACCAGTAGACAGAAACGATGAGATTAGTAACAATTTAATCTGCCTTCGCGATATTGTTCAAGGGATACAAAAAATAATTGGAAATACTTGCTGCCACAGCTCAAACTGTGTCATGGAACAGATAGACCCTGTCTATATTTGCTGTCTGCAACATGGATCTAGAGCATAAACGCACATCACAGAATGGACCACTGCTTTTTGATGTTGCGCATTGACCTACCTTGGGAAAACCAGACTCTTCACAGTCCTTTATCATGCCAATGAAATCCATAGATCTTGCTGCAATGAATTCCGGTCTAAATGCTGACATTACGGAGTTCAACAGCAAAGCACTATTAGAAATTGAGGGACAAAAGACCAAAACACATATCAGGAAGTACACACAGGGTGGTGCGTAGGAGTATTTTGCACATTATGTCATGAAGTGGGGGTGTAAATAATTTTATATCACTTACTTGTTTCCAAGAGTCTTGCACCTGTCCATCATTTCTGTAAGTAAAGTCTGTAAACAGCCATAACAAGTACAGTTTATAAGCAGTTCGTTTGTGCATAAAGTAGGGCGTGTGACTAATTCATTTAATTCCTATTTTTAATGTTTCTATTTCAGTACCACATTGAATCAGTTAAATGTTGGACAACTTTGGAAAACTAGCCAATTTTAAAAGTTTGTGGCACGCAAGCTGTTTTTTTAAACAATTTACCAGCTTTTTACGTTTTGTATTTCAACACTAGTATTTCAGTTACTAGTGGTGTACCTCAAGGATCTCAGTTACTAGTGGTGTACCTCAAGGGTCTGTTTTGGGGCCACTGCTGTTTGTCATTTTTATAAATGACCTGGATGAGTGCGTAGAAGGATGGGTTAGTAAATTTGCGGATGACACCAAAGTCGGTGGAGTCGTGGATAGTGCGGAAGGATGTTGCAGCTTACAGAGGGACATAGATAAGCTGCAGAGGTGGGCTGAGAGGTGGCAAATGGAGTTTAATGCAGAAAAGTGTGAGATGATTCACTTTGGAAGGAGTAACAGGAATACAGAGTACTGGGCTAATGGTAAGATTCTTGGTAGTGTGGATGAGCAGAGAGATCTCGGTGTCCATGTGCATAGATCACTGAAAGTTGCCACCCAGGTTGATAGCGTTGTTAAGAAGGTGTACAGTATGTTAGGTTTTATTGGTAGAGGGATTGAGTTTCGGAGCCATGAGGTCATGTTGCAGCTGTACAAAACTCTGGTGCGGCGGCACTTGGAGTATTGCGTACAGTTCTGGTCACCGCATTATAGGAAGGATGTGGAAGCATTGGAAAGGGTGCAGAGGAGATTTAACAGGATGTTGCCTGGTATGGAGGGAAGGTCTTATGAGGAAAGGCTGAGGGTCTTGAGGCTGTTTTTGTTAGAGAGAAGAAGAAGGTTAAGAGGTGACTTGATAGAGACATACAAGATGATCAGAGGATTAGATAGGGTGGACAGTGGGAGCCTTTTTCCTCAGATGGTGATGGCTAGCACGAGGGGACATAGCTTTAAATTGAGGGGTGATAGATATAGGACAGATGTCAGAGGTAGGTTCTTTACTCAGAGAGTAGTAAGGGCGTGGAATGCCCTGCCTGCAAAAATAGTAGACTCGCCAACTTTAAGGGCATTTAAATGGTCATTGGATAAACATATGGATGATAATGGAGTAGTTTAGGTTAGATGGGCTTCAGATTGTTGCGCCGACCTGTGAAACCATCGAGGGCCGAAGGGCCTGTACTGCGCTGTAATGTTCTATGTTCTAACATCACAAAGCATAATCTGTGCACACTGTACACCTGATCAAAGCATATAATTAAGATAAGAGAACATGTTCAGGTAACTACAGATATTGAGATCAAGGAAAACTGAAAAGGCCTTGTGTAACAATGTTAAGAGCAAGACAGAAAGGATGGGACCTGTTAAATACCATAGAGACAAAGGGGCAGTGTGTGGAGCCAGTGGATGTGCGCGAGGTCTTAAATGAATACTTCTCAGCTGTATTCACAGAGAAAGACATTGTAGCTGGTGATTTCAATTTGGGAAGGCGAGGTTCTGGAACATGTTAATACTAATAAGGTGGAGATGTTATATGTTTTAGAATGCATAAAGGTACATTTAGTCTCCAGGGCCCGAAAAAAATGCATTCCAGGCTGCTATGGGGGCAAGGAAGGAGATTGCTGGGGCCCTGGCAGAGATACTTAGTATGTCGCTGGCCACAGCTGAAGTGCCAGATGACTAGAGAATTGCTAATGTGGTTCCTTTGTTCAAGGCAGGCAGCAGGGATGGGCCAGGTAATTACAGACCAGTTAGTCTGATGTCAGTAGTAGGGAAATTATTGCAACAGACTCTGAAGGACAGGATTAAATCAACTCTTGGAAAGGCAGGGATTAATTGGGGATAGTCAGCAAGGATTTGTTATGGGGAGATCCTGTCTGACTAATTTAACTGAGTTTTTTGAGAACGTGGCTAAATATATTAATGAGGGCAGTACAGATGATGTGGTTTATGTGAACTTCAGTAAAGTTTTTGACAAGGTCCCTCATGGAAGGCTGGTCCAAAAAGGTAAGAGCTCATGAGATCCAAGGCAAGATGGCAAACTGGATCCAAAACTGGTGTGCAAATAAGAACCAAGAACAAGACAGCACAGGAACAGGCCCTTCGGCCCTCCAACCAGTGCTGACACATTTTGCCCTTCTGTACTAAAACTAAAACTAAAACACTAAGCCTGTCTTCATTTACAGGATCCTTATCCCTCTATTTCCTGTCTTTTCATGTATTTGTCAAATTCCTTCTTGACTGCTGCTGTGTCTGCTTCCACTACCTCTTCTGGCAGCGCATTCCAGGTACTCACCGTCCTTTGTGCAAAGGAGAAAGCTTACCTCGCACATCTCTCCAACTCCCCACACCTTGAACTTGTGTCCCCTAATAACTGACCCCTCCACCCTGGAAAAAAGCCTCATACTTTCCACTCTATTCTTGACAATCTTATAAAATTTCTACGGCAATCAGATCACCCCTCAAACTCCTGTGTTCCAGTGTAAACAAATCCAATTTAGAACAAAGAAAAGAAAGTTTCAGCAAAGGAACAAGCCCTTCGGCCCTCCAAGCCTGCACCGACATGCTGCCCATCACCATTAAAACACCCTACCCTTCCGGGGACCGTATCCCTCTATTCCCATCCTACTCATATTTGTCATGACGCCCTTTAAAAGTCACTGTAGTATCTGCTTCCACCACCTCCCCCGGCAGTGAGTTCCAGGCACCTATCACCCTCTGTGTTAAAAAAAAACTTGCCGCATACACCATCTTTAAACCTTGCCCCTCGCACCTTAAATCCATGGCCCCTGGTAACTGACTCTTCCACCCTGGGAAAAAGCTTCTGACTGCCCACTCTGTCCATGCCCTTCATTATCTTATAAGACCTCTGTCCAGGTTGCTCCTTAACCTCCGTCGTTCCAGTGAGAACAACCCGAGTTTCTCCAACCTCTCCTCATAGCTAATGCCCTCCATACCAGGCAACATCCTGGTAAATCTTTTCTGTACCCTCTCTAAAGCCACCACATCCTTCTGGTAGTGTGACGACCAGAATTGAACACAATATTCCAAATGTGGCCTAACTAAGCTGCAACATCACCTGCCAATTTTTAAACTCAACGTCCCGGCCGATGAAGGCAAGCATGCCGTACGCCTTGTTGACTACATTCTCCACCTGCGTTGCCACTTTCAGCGACCTGTACGCCCAGATCCTTCTGCCTATCAGTACTCTTAAGGCCATTTACTGTTTATTTTCAATCTGGCTTAGACTTTCCAAAATGCATTACTTCACATTTTTCTGGATTAAACTCCATTGGCTATCTCTATGCCCAAGACACCAACCGATCTATATCCAGCCAATCCTCGTCGCGATCCGCAATTCCACCAACCTTTGTGTCATCGGCAAACTTACCAAATCAGACCAGTTACATTCTCCTCCAAATCATTTATATATATTACAAACAGCAAAGGTCCCAACACTGATCTCCGAGGAACACCACTAGTCACAGCCCTCCATTCAGAAACACACCCTTCCACTGCTACCCTGTCTTCTATGACCAAGCCAGTTTTTTATCCATCTTGCAAGCTCACCTCTGACCCCGTGCAACTTTACCTTCTGTATCAGATAAACACCTTCACTTGAGGGCTGCTGTTATCCCTATCTGTGAATATCTTAAAACTCACGGTATCATGGTCACTACTCCCAAAATGCTCCCCCACTGAAACTTCATTCACCTGGCCAGGCTTATTTCCCAAAACCAGGCCCAGGATAATTCATTCCCTGCGTACTGTGTCAAGAAACCTTCCTGAATGGTCCTCATAAATTCTGTCCTATCCAAGCCCCTAGCACGAAGTAAGTCCCAGTAAATATAGGGGAAGGTAAAGTCACCCACCACAACAACCCCACTGTTTTTACATCTTTCCAAAATCTGTCTACATATTCGCTCCTCTATCTCCTGCTGGCTTTTGGGAGACCTGTAGTATACCCCAGCATTGTGATTTCACCTTTCCTATTCCTGGCTTCTACCCATACTGCCTTGCTGCATTTGTCCTCTGATGTATCCTCCCTCAGTACAGCTGAGAAATACTCCTTTACCGGTAATGCAACTCCCCCACCCCTTTTATCACACCTGAAGCATCTAAATCGTGGGACATTCAGCTGCCAGTCCTGTCCTGTCTTTCAGCCAAATCCCTGTAATCGCGATAATGTCTAGTTCCAAGTACTAACTAATGCTCTAAGTTCATCTACCTTGCCCATTATACTTCTCGCATTGAAACATACATTTCAGACCACCTCGCCTGCTCTTTTCAGTAGCATTGCTCTGCCTATTCTTGTTCTTCATCATGTTTGCCTTGGTTTCTACCTCTTTCTCAATTTCTGCATCTACTGCCCTACTCCTCTGGTTCATCATTCCCTGCTACACTAGTTTAAACCCTCCATAACCCTCCTCAAATAGGAGGCAAAGAATGATTGTGGAGGGTTGTTTTTGTGATTGGAAGCCTGTGACCAGCAGTGTACCACAGGGATCCATGCTGGGACCCTGCTATTATATACATTAAATGACTTGGATGTGAATATAGAAAATATAATTACTAAGTTTGCAGTTGATGCAAAAATTGGTGCTGTTGTTCATAAAGAGGTGGATGGTCTCAGGCTGCAGTCTGATATTGGTCAGCTGGTAAATTGGGCAGAGCAATAGCACATGGAATTTAATCCTGATAAGGGCGTTTAAGGATAAATCATATTTGGGGAGATGACGACCTAGTGGTATTACCGCTAGACTATTAATCCAGAGATCCTGGTAACGTGTCAGGAACCTGCATTTGAATCTTGTAATGGCAGATAGTGGAATTTGAATGAAATATCTGGAATCAGGAGTCTAATGATGACTATGAAACCGCTGTTGATTTTCAGAAAAAGGCTAATCTGATTCACTAATCTAAGTTAGGGAAGGAAACTACCATACTTACTTCATCTGACCTATAGTGACTCCAGAGATACAGCAATGTGCTTGACTTATCCCTAATTGCCCAACAGAAATTGAGTAATAAATACTAGCCTGGTCAGTGATACCCACAGCCAGTGAATGAATGAAAAAAAAGTGTGAAACAATACATCTTAGGAGGTCTAATAAGGGAACGGTATACACAAATGAATGGCAAGTCCCAAGGGACTACTAAGGAACAAAGAGACCTTGGTGTACAAGTCCTAGATCCTAGAAGGTGTCAGCACATGCAGACAGGATGACGAAAGTGGCATTGGGATGCTTGCCTTCATTAGCCAGGCCAAAGGAAATCTTGTTACAACTTTCTAAAACAAACATTTGTCAGGCCACAGATGGGATACTTTGAGCAGCTCGGGACACCATTCTATCAGAAGGATGTAATGCACCAGACAGGCTGCAGAGGAGATTCACCAGGATGTTGCCTGGGATGGGATGGAAAGTCTCAGCTATGAAAAGAGACTGGATAGGCTGGGTTTGTTTTCCCTGGAGCAGAGGAGGCTGAAGGGATCTGTTTGAGGTACACAAAACAGCGGTACAGACAGTAGATCATGAGAATCTTTTCCCCTTGGCACGAATGTCTCAGACCAGAGGGCAAAAGTTTAAAAGGTAACAAGTATCAGGTTTATGGGCGACTTGAGGAAACATTTTTCACCCAGAAGGTCGCAGAAATATCAAAACGTGCTGCCCGAGGGGATGGTGGAGGCAGATAGTCTCAGCATTTAAGCAGCATCTGGACAAGCACTTAAAATGCCAGGGTCTAGCAGGCCATGGACTACGTGCAAGCAAGTGGGACTAGTGTAGTTCAGTGTTTGTTGGTCAGCATAGAAACAGGCCCTTCTGCCCAACATGTCTATGTTGTATTACCAAACCTAAAAACAGTGTTAGCAACGATGACAAAATCTTTACATAAAGTAGAAAAGCAAGTCAAAACTTAAAATATATTAAAAACGAATAGCCAACACTGATTTCAAAAAGGAAAGTCATGCTTGAACCTTTTAAAGTCTTTCAAAAAAAAAAAAAGAAGGTAGACAAAGGTAATGCAAGCTTAACACATTTGGATTTTCAAAAGTCTTTGATAAAGGGATCACAGTGAATTTAATACTCAGGTCAAAGCATGTGGAGTCAGCAATATCTGTACCTAGCTTGGTACAGAAGAGAATCAAAGTTAAAAAAGTATTTACTCTGACAGCTAGAAGATAGAAGGTTGTGATTCCAAAATAATCATAGAACTGGGACCACAGCCATTCACATTTTACAATCAATAATTTTGGCTCAGGAATTACAATTTCAAAACGTATGGACCAAACTGGGAAACGTAGACAATGCACAGTAGTTCGTTTCTAGAGAGATAGCTTGAAAAACAGAACCTAAAAAAAAAGGAGTCACTGAATTGGAAATTTTAACTCTGTTTTCTTCCCACAGATGCTACCCGTCCTGCTGAGTTTCTCCAGCAATTCCAGTTTTTTCCCTCAGACCTCCAGCAATATGCAGTTCTTTAATATCACTTTACATATAAAGCTGAACTAATGAATTGTAGAATGAGCGCATAATTGAAAAATGAATTTCAATACATTCGAGTGTGCATACATCAGGGTAAAGTGGTATTTTTTTTGCTTCATTAATAAGAGTCTAAATAGGTTATAGCAGCAAAAGGATCTAAACATACAGATCGACAAATTAGTAAAGTAAACAAACAGGAGGCTGGAAGAATACAGCAAGCCAGAGGAAAGGTGACGTCAACATTTCCGGTATTACCCTTCTTCAGGGCTGGATATGGGGGTGGGTGGAGCAGCAGAATGGTGGTGATAGGTGGACACTGGTAGTAGGCACGACCTGGTTAGTTGATGGAAGGATGAACCCAGTTGGTAGCTGGAAGAGAGAGGGTCAGTAGGTGGAAAGGAAGGAAGGAAGGGAGGAGGTGGGGCTGGAAACAGGGGATGGGTGGGAAGGTTATTTGAAATTGGTGAACTCAAATGTTGAGTTCTCCAAGCTGTACGGTGGCCAGGCAGACGAAAAAGGTGTTGTTCCTCAAATTTGTGTTGTGAATCGTTGCGACACTGGAGGAGGCCGAGGATGGACATGTCGGAGGTGGAGTGTGAGGGGAGTGGGAGAGAGTCGAAATGGGTGACGACCAGGAAGTTAGGTTGGCCATTATGGGCCAGGCGAAGATGCTCAGCAAAATCAATTCTATGTCTGGTCTCACCCATATAGAGAAGAGCACAATCGGGAGCACCAGATGCAGTAGACTAGGTTGGAGGAGATGCAGATGAAGTTCTGTCTCACCTGAAAGGTCTGTTTAGGGCCCTGGAGGTGAGGGAGGTAGCGTGTAGGGAGGTGGTGTGTAGGCAGGCAGGTGTTGCATCTGTTACGATTAAGAGATGAAGACTAGATGTAGACTAGGTGACTGTTTTGCCAAGCATCTTCACCTGGTCCATAACGGTCAACCTAACCACCTGGTCACCGTCCATTTCAACTACCACCCCCCCACCCAACTCCCCCTCCGACATATCTGTCCTTGGCCACCTCCAGTGTAGCAGCGACTCAGAATACAAATTTGAGGAACAACACCTTATCTTACGCCTGGGCACCCTACAGACCGGAGGACTCAACATTTGAGTTCACCAATTTCAAACAACCTTCCCACCCAACCCCTGTCTTCCTTTCATTCCATTCCACCTACTAACCCTCCCTTCCAGCTACCAAATGGATCATCCCTCCCATCAACCAACCAAGCCAGACCTACTATCAGTGTCTACTCATCACTACAATTCCGCTACCAACCCCCCCCCCCCCCAAATCCAGTCCTGAAGAAGGGTAATACCCAAAACGTTGACTTCTCCTTTCCTCCAGATGCTGCCTGACTTGCTGTGTTCTTCCAGCCTCCTGTTTGTCTACCTTGGATTTCAGCACCTACAGTTTTTTTTGTCTCTAAACAAATTAGTAAAACTAATAATACGATGCTATAAATAAAGGAACTCAAGCACAGTAGTTATTTATAGATGGATAGTTTGACAAAAAAAACAGAAGAGATTTGTGAACCTTTTTATGGAATCTAGTAGACAACATTTCTTTAAGGTTGATCTGAGTAGACGTACAGGATATGTTTCCACATTTGGGAGATTCCATGGACTACATCTTATAAATAAGAAAATTGCTAATAAAAAGATGACCAGGAGGAACCTATCAAAGTGACAAAAACATGGAATGTACTGCTACAGCCAAATGTTTTTAAGGGAAGCAATTTTTTTTTTTTTTTTTTAAAAACCAAAATAAGAAAACGTCAAAATAGTAATCTGACAATGAACTAAGATACGCACCACTAGTTTTAATGGGCTTGCACTTTTGCCCAACGTCACATATTTCATTCAATATGATACTACAGGCACCAACATGAGAACTATCCTAGTACTGAAAACAGTCAAATCAATAAATTGAATGGAATGTAATCCTCCATTTCTATAAAAAGCTGTGGCAAAGTAATTAAAAAAAAACAAAGTGACAATGGGCTGCAATAGCACATTACCTAGCAATCATCTTTGAAATAGCACTGGAACAATGAATGACATAGTTGCCTTTCCAATCACGGAAAAGCATACAAGAGGGGAACAGAGTGCAAATGGGGCAGAAAATAACTGGAAGCTAGGTGTTGTTTTTTGCGGTGGGGACAGGGAAAGAGGCAGGCAAAAAATGAGAATGTATTACAAACATAAACTTAAGGGACTGTAAAATTCGTTAAACCTGAACACTATGACATTGAAATGCCAGAAATTTCAGCAAGATGCTGAACCTATTCATCAAGATTTGCAGAATGTGGAAAAGGTGAAATCCTGTTACCAATTTCCAGAAATCCTCTAATGGAAAATTAGGAAGTGTGCATTTGGTCCTTATTCATATCATTCTAAGCTGCTAAATGGATTTTCTATTCACTTAAAAGAAGTTAACAGCCTAGCTAACTGGTGGGTGCATGGAATGCACTGCCAACCATGGTAGTAGAGTCACATACATTAGGGACATTTAAGCGACTCTTGAATAGGCACATGGATGATAGTAAAATGAAGGTATGCAGGTTAGTTTGAACTTGGAGAAGGATAATAGGTCTCCAAAACATCGTGGGCTGAAGGGCCTGTACTGTGCTGTACTGTTCTATGTTCTAAGTTTTTATTATGCCTACTAAGTTTTTAAAGAAATGCTGCTGCTAAAATAATTAATGCAATCATATTAAAACAATACATATTAGAAAACTGTAATCAGTCAATGCACCTACAAAACGGATTTTTTTTGGAGAGTTTGGCAGAAGGTTAAGAGCATTATCCTGACCAGGATAAAAACCAGCTCATTACTCATGAATCACGTACTACAAGAAGCTGCACGCATAGCAATGTTGAAAGACGCCGCACAGTTCTGCGTAGAATGAATTCCAGGTTTGCAGAGTGAAGCACAAACTTTGTTTCATAGCGTAACAGCAAAACGTTTAATACATTCAAATTTCAAGAAAATTAAAGTGAACCTCTGGTGCTCTGTATGCAATGCATTGAAGAATCCAGTCTATAGCAGGAGAATATAGCGTAAGGTAGACGGGGATTTCTACCCGCTGCACAGCAAGCTGGTTCTGAACTGTTTCGCCATGAATCTGTATTGAATAAAATAATAGTTACCAATGAATTATAATGTTTGACTTTGTTAATTAACAAAACTATACAGTACATCTGAACTGTGTACCAATTCACCCAGGTTTTTCTAAAACACCCAAGTATTCATATCAGAGAGAATGCAACAAGCAACAATTCTTCAAAGATGGCCCCTTACAAAGGAGAAGGTACAGTAAAGACAGACAGCCCACATTAATTGTTCCACCTCACAGATAAAGACAGGTATCTGTACTACAGCCCCACAAGTCCTTGATGCCAATACCAGCCACCAGTTCAACATGAACTCTAATACCACCCACAGATGACCAGACTTTATAAATCCCAATGATGTTGCAGTTTACACCATTGATAACAGTACTGCAAAGTTCTGTAATTGACAGTGCAATTGGAAGGTGACAGAAAAAGGATAAAATAAAAACTTTTTCTCGGATAGGTTTAGAGAGATCACCACTGATTGGATCTTGAGGAGTTCAGCTAAGGATCTGGAACTGCAGCATTGTTCCAAAGATACATAGTGAATTGTGAAGCACACAGACAATTACCAAAAGGACAAATCAATCAAGCAAGTAGGCAGATTGACAATAACTCTTACATAGTGTAGAGATAGTAGGAACTGCTTATTCGGGACCCGAAACATCAGTTTTCCTGCTCCTGATGCTGCCTAGCCTGTGTTCCTCCAGCTCCACACTCTGTTATCCCTTATATAGTTTAAATGCCTGACAAATCTGCTGGAACTCTGACGAAATAACAAGCAAGTTAGACAAAGGAAAGGCAGTCGTCATGATCTACTTCGAATTCCAGAAGGCCTTTGACAAGGTGCCAAACAGGAGGCTGCCAAGTAAGATAAGAGCCCACAGTGTTATTGGCAAGTTACTGGCATAGATAAGGATAGGCCGACTGGCAGAAGGCAGAAAACAGGGATAAAGGGGTCTTTTTCAGTGCTGCGACCACCGCTATTCATGTCATACTTTCACAACCTGGACGAAGGAACTGAGGGCACTGTTGTGAAATTTGTAGATGAGATATATAGGAGGTGGGGAAGTAGCATTGAGGAAGCAGGGAGGCTCCTCGACTAGACAGAGTCATGAGGTGTTAAGGTGCTACTGGTTCACGGTTTTAAAAAAAAAGTTTTAGAATTGTCACTGATGGAAATGTCTCAGACAATAGTCTCAAGGGATAGGAGTCAAACTTTGGTGAATATGGTTGAGGCATGGATCACCCATAACTTAAGAATGTCAGAATAAACTCAAGGGGTTGAATGACAATCTGTTTTTATGTATTGTTGCCTGTTCTAGAATCAGTAGAAGAAAGACTATCTCCTTAAACTGGTCTCTTTAGATTCTCAATTTTGGCCAGTGCCAACTGTGCTTTTCAATAATATTATACAAAATTTACAAAAACACCACAGTATTTTGCAACTCCACTAATTGTAAAAGAACAGACTATATTGGACACCAAAATTAATCAGGAAGATTTGCTGCCACCAAGTGGCTAGTAAGTACAGCTATGTGTGCCCCATTCCACAATGTAGCTACCAGGAAATCTCTTTGCAATCCTCAGCTAAGGTTGCTTCTGAAGTGCTTCCTGCACTGTGGCTGCAGTGCAGAGTTTAACAAAGCTGATGTATGATATGTTTAAAACAGTCAAAAATAACTAGCAATTTTACTTCTGTCAAAATCAGGTCAAATCTATATATGAGGAACAAGTAAGATCAAATCTAGCACATTGTAAAGGATATTAAGGTTAGCAGGTCTCTTTGGGTTTTAAACTGTACTCAACATCCCATAGCAATACAGTGTCATTTCTTTTAAAGGCATTTTCAAACCAATTTCTAGTCAGAAAATACACACACAGATCTCCTGTGACTTAGCACAGAGAATATCAAAGCCTCAGGAAAGACGGGCGAGGGGATAATTGGACCAGTCTACACTAACGCAACTTACATATTATTTGATATTATAGCTTCCTGTGCTCAATCATATAACAAAAACAGCATTAAATTATTTTATCCTAATCGGACTGGCCTGCAAAAAAAAAAAAAACTGCAGCATCTCCACTAGGAGAACTCAAGGAGCGTAATTACGGAGACACAGGGGGACAGAGTTAGCTTTCAATCTAAATGACAGACATGAAAAAAAAAATCAACAGAATCAGGCAGACACAAAGTTTCTAACACATGACTAGTTAAGTTACTGCGCCAAGTTGTACACTTCATTTGAGTGGCTGCAATGGGAAAGGTTTAATTTTAGGTTTTGACTAGCAGTCACCAAGAACGTAAACTAGGTTATTCTGTGAAATGGTTCATTCTGACTGAAATATCTATGATTGATGCTGGCAAGAAGTTTTAAAGATCTGTGGCTGTAATGCAATTTGTACAGAGCTCAGGGGAAGTGCAAAAATAGAATAATTTCCTATACTGATTTCATACTTGTTTAAATGTGGAGAGGAAATCAAAAAAATTCTTATTCAAGTTGTCTTTCAAATGTGGTGCCACTTCCATTCCAACCTGTTGGAAAAAAAACGATAACATGTAATTTATGAAAAAGATGAAGCATGTCTCAATTAACAAGAAAATGCCAGGTGACAAAATCTGAGAGGTTGAAAAGAATATTGCAACTTACCTTGCAAAGATATGCTCTAGCATAGACAGCAACCAATGGATCACCAATCCCTCTTATCATAGAGGTCAACCGAGGGAGAGTCTCAGAGATCCCACTTTTAAAAAAAATTGCATATCACACTTTAAGGATGTATTCACCTTCATCTTACATAGACATTCAAACCAAATTATTTGAAAAACCTCAGCATATACCTCCAAACTTGTCTGACAATTTAGTCTTACACAAGATTGTGGCTTGGAAGTATTTAAAATACAATAAAGAGCATAGACATTCCAGCATACTTACGTTTTAGAAAGGAATGTATTACATTTTAATATAGCCACCTCCACATAACTGAATTAACTCAAGGCAAATAAATTTTCACTTTAATGTAAAACACAAAACTATTAGCTTGAAAAATAACATCAAAGACCAACAATATTTGCACATAATTCAATCATTTGATCATAAGGGGTTAGTGAGGCTTAGAATTAAGAATATAAAGTAATAGCAATATACAAATACTGCAGTATTCGCCACTGCAGAGACACTGACAAAATACTATTATATTTAGGGTTGCCTAACTTTGGTAAGGGATGTGTCTGCAGGCTTGATCGCCTCTTTCTCCAGTCTTCCTCTCTCCTTGTCTACATCCCATTCTTCTAATCCCTGTTCCCCAATCTTCCTTATCTGCATGAAGCCTATTCCACAGAGTCGTCCTCTTCCCCCATATAAATCTCAACACCTGACCCCCATTATGCAGTACCAACTGGCATGCCCTGACCACCCATTCCCCAGTCTTCTTTTCTCCACCCAGAAGGTACTACATCAGTCTCCTGTTACTTCACCCCCAGTTCCTACTTTGCAGTGTCTCTTCCCCCACCAACCATCCTGAGCTAGGGGTTCTGCTACTGATCTGAAGAAAAAGTCTAACTGTCAAATGCAACATTGGTGCAACTGGTCTTCTACACTTTAAAATTGAAATGAATGTTCTGATCATCTCCGAGTGTTACCAATTTACTATTGATTTTCTCCCCCCCCCCCCGCCATTGCTAAGCCATAGGCTTGGAATTCCAGGAGATTCCTGGCTGATTGGAAAGTTTAATTAAATTGGTACGGTTTTCTCAATGTATTGACTAAAATAAAAAAAACCCTTATATACACTCCTTACTCCCGTTAAAAAAAAGCTCAATCAGCAAGTAACTTTAATTTCTACGCAGCTCAAGCTAGTCAAAAATGTAACTTGTGTAAGGATACAATCTGGAAATCAGCTCCCTGATTGAAGCAATCTTGAAGAACCAGTTCAAACAAGTTTCTTTTGCGGTTTCATTCACTTCATCTGGACCAAAATTATCTGTATTAAAAGTACAAGATGTACGATACTGAAAAGACTTATGACCACGTTAAGTAAAACAAGAGCACAATCAGATGTATAAAACATGTGTGCCCAACAATTGCTCGAGGTTACACGCAAAATCCCCCTTAGGAAATCACTGCTGCAGGTATAATTATCTACATTAAACGTAAAACTAAGATATCTGTTTCCTACAACACTGATAAAATTTTTCAATCCTATGATGTTCACTTCAAAACACCTAATATTGTTTACTGGCTTTAAAATTTCTTGAAGGTTAAAGTTTCATTATTATAGTTACCTGGTACAGGGATCCCAGGAAGGGAAACACGACTACTTGCACACATGGATAAAATCCGCTCGTACACTAGTTTACCTGTAATCAAATTATTTAATTATATCTATCTCTTACACAAATTCTTAACAGATCATGGTTGAAATTACAGGTCAGAATGCCAAATGCCTAAAAGGTCATAGATTCAGATTCAACAGAAGTAAAGATATACCTGGAAAGGCACAGAGCAAAACATTTGGTTTATAAAGGCTGTCAATTGGTCCAGACACACAGAGGACACAGAATAGGGATAAAGAATGTGCTGTCTCATTTTTAGGATGTGGAATGTGCCAAGTGGTGTTCCTCAGGTCTGTTTTGGGGCTTTGTCTTTTCTTCATGTACATAAACTTGAATGTAAGAATGCAGCTAAACACTGAAGTGAATGGGTTGCACAAAATTCAGAAGCAGTGCAGACTATATAGAGTGGAAGCAAGAAATTACAAAGGGACACAAAGACTGGGTGATTAGGCAAAGCAATGGAAAATTGACTTGAAGGTACACGGCGCAGATACATAGTAAATTCGCAAGGTTAATGAAGTGACCTTAACTTCAAAGCAGCTGGACCACATCGGATACTTCAGTTGTACAGGCATATTGAGATGCATATCTGGAACATAGTGCCCATTTCTGTACACAAAAACAAAGCCCAAATCCAGGCTCAAAACCAAACGCAACATCAGAAAGAAGAGAAAAATGACTTCCCGGAGGAGGCACTGAGGTCTCACTCTAGCCCATCCTCGATACCTGCTTTTTTTTTTTCTCCCCCCTTTATTCATTCACGGGATAAGGGTGTCACTGGCGAGGCAGCATCCTTAATTACCCAGAGGGCAGTTAAGAGTCAACCACATTGCTGTGGGGCTGGAGTCACACGTAGGCCAAAACAGGTAAGGATGACAGCTTCCTTCCCTAAAGGACATTAGTGAGCCAGATGGGTTTTTCCAACAATCAACAATGGAATCACAGTCATCATTAGACTCTTAATTCCAGATATTTATTGAATTCAAATCCCACCATCTGCTGTGGCGGGATTCGAACCTGAGTCCCCAAAACGTTTTCTGGGTCTCTGGATTAACAGTCCAGCAATAATGCCACTAGGCCATTGCCTCCCCATGGAGTCTTGCTTCAGAGTCCATAAGTTATCATTGATCTGAAGCCAAAAATCACTTGGCACTAATGTGAAGAATGCACTGCAAATGCAGTCAGCCATCAGTATTTTGTTATTTAAAAGATAACTACTGCATAAACATTGACCAGATCAAACGTTTCAAAATCAGTACTTCAAATATTAATAACTTTCACATTACTATGTTAAAATTTCACTTTGAAATGGTAGGTAGTAAAATAAGTCATTAATGTTTAAAAGTAGAATATCAAGATTTCTCTGCTTTGTAGCAGTCAAATAGCTTGATTCAAATAAGTTCCTGGAACAACTAATTTAATGAACATTGAGATTTTATTTTTTAATAAATTTATTGAAGCTGATCAATAATATTGAAATATACTCAATATTCATCATTTTCTGAGGTAAATAATATTTACTGCAAATCAAACAGCAAAATCCCATGAGGGAAACTGCACTTTCTTCAGTTAAAATGCCACATAGTAGGTTATTTCATCTAAAACAAATAACAATTGTTTGCTGAGAATGAAGTATAAATCAACTAAATTGCTCACAATTCTAGAATGCAAATAAAACTTTTTGCCCCCCCACCTTTCTATAAATTGCAAATAGACATAGAAAAACACCAAGACCATTCAAGAAGCACATGCGCCAACAAATAAAAAATGCTGCACTGTACAAGAGAGTAGTTTTCCACTTCTTTAAGCTTAAAAGCAGCTTGGCAATATTGGAAGAAATACAAAGTAATTTCTTACCAAAAGTGTCCAAAATATCAGTGATCAAAACAAATTTGCTTGGGTAAAACTGGATCACGGTAGTATCAGACAGCAGCTTTGAGCACTACATAAAAAAGTTCAATATTAATAAAGTACTGGATAAAAATTCTATACAAAGTATTAACAATGCAAATATTCAAAGTTTGAACATGTTCATATGCTATCATATTTCAAAATGTAATGCACTGTTGTTGAAAATACAGCATACATGGGCCAATCAGCACAAATGACTGAGTGGCTGCAGAAATCTCTAGCAAGGACAAGGAACAAGTTGTGGCTCACATGGGACTGAAT
The DNA here is from genome assembly GCF_021869965.1 of Rhincodon typus. Classification (NCBI taxonomy): domain Eukaryota; kingdom Metazoa; phylum Chordata; class Chondrichthyes; order Orectolobiformes; family Rhincodontidae; genus Rhincodon; species Rhincodon typus. Next base: position 576,962 of record NC_063352.1, on the reverse strand, counting down.
ATAAAAGAAAGCAGGTTTGTATTCATAGACAATGAAATACTTCTGAAAATATAGCTACTGTTGTAATGTACATAGCGAGGCAGCTAAATTGTACATAGCATGTGCCCAAAAACAATTACACGATAACAACTAGATCATGTTTTTCGGATGTTGTTGGATGATAACTATTAGCCAGGGCAGCGGGTTAATCCCATGCCGGTCACTGACACAACATCCTGAGATCATTTACATCCCAAGGGGGCAGACAGAACCTCTGTTTAATCTCCCATCCAGAAGAAAGTAGGAAAGAGGCCTTTATATTAGCAGAGCATTGGGGCACATCCTGGGGCACAAGTGAGACGTTCAAGATGAAACGGCTGCACCTCAACCAAACTGAGGCTAATATCCTTTGAGTAACCAGTACTGACAGAGAGAAAAATATTTAAATTAATATGAATTCGGTGATGTATAATGAGGCAGACTTGATTAGGGATCTTAAGGCGAAGGAACCCCCAAGGGCCAGTGACCTTAATTTGAAGGAATTCACCCTACAGTTTGAGAAGGGAATCAAATGCAACATTATTACAATGGAGTAAAATTAACTACAAAGATAAGGGGCGAGCTGGTGAGAGTTGGTTGGAAGGGATGCCTAACAGAGAAGGCAGTGGAGCAGCAATGGTAACAGCTTCTGGGGCTAACTTAGGATCAATTCTTCTTGTGCCTCTAAGAAGGAAGAAACATATTAAGCAAGAATGAAGCAATTATGCCAACAAGGCAAGTCAGGCATTGCAAAAAAAGTATACAGTGTGAAGAAGATTAGGGAGAAGCCTTTAAAAACTAGTGAAGGACAACTAAAAAATTAAATATCAATAAGGGGAGAGATGAAATGCAAGGGTAAGCTAGCTAGTAACAAAAAGAAGATTGCAAGAGCCTTTTCAAACGTATAAAAAGCTAAGAAAGATGCAAGAGTGGACATTGAACTGCTGGACAATTAGGCTGGTCAAGAATTAGTGGAGAACAAGGAAATGGTGAAGGAACTGAATACTCTGCAATCAGTCTTCACAGTGGAAGACACCAGTAGTACAGCAAAACTTTAGAAGCGTTGGCAGGCAGAGATGAATGTAGTGGCCATCACTAAGGAGAAGGTGCTGGGGAAGCTGAAGGGTCTGAAGTGTAACACTCACCTGGACTAGATGGACCACACCCCAGAGTTCGGAAGGAGATTGCTGAGGAGATCGTAGAGACATGGGTGGTGATCTTTCAGGAATCACTCATCAGGGAGTGTCCCACAGTATTGAAAATAGCTAACATAGCACCCCATTTAAGGGAGCGAGGGAGAAGATAGGAAATTATATACCAGTTAGCCTAACCTCAGTCATTGCTAAGATTTCAGAGCCCATTATTAATGGATGAGATTGCGTGGTGTTTGGAAGTACATAGTAAAATGGGCTGAGCCAGCATGTCTTCAATAGGGGATGTCACACCTGACTAATTTGTTAGAATTCTTTGACGAGGTAACAAGCAAGTTAGACAAAGGAGAACCAGTGGATGATATCTATTTGGATTTCCAGAAGCCCTTTGACAAGGTGTCACCCAAGAAGCTGCCAAATAAGAGCTCTGTATTACGGGCAAGGTACTTTGCACAATAAAAGATTGCCTTGATTGACAGAAGGCTGAGCAGGGAGATAGAGATCTTTTTCAGGATGGCAGCCAGTGACCAGCAGTTCTGCAGGGTCAGTACTGGGGCTACCACTAATCATATAAGCAGCAGTTAAGGTCTCTAGGTCTGTAATAAGTGGAGCTTTACAAGGTTGAGGGGGGATCTGATTGAAACATAGAACATTTCGTGGCCATTTTATCCAGGCCACTCCAAACGTTTTCATGAGTAGGAGAGACTAGGGCCTGAAGCACACCTTTTCAGAACTCTGATGAGGAGAGATTTCTTCAGTCAGAGGGTGATGAAGCTTTGAAACTCCTTGCCACTGAAGGCTGTGGAGGTCAAGTCATTGAGTGCATTTAAGACAGAGATAGATACATTTTTGATTAGTAAGGGGATCAAGAGGTTACAGGGAGAAAGCAGAAGATGGAGGTTGAGAAACCTACAATGAAATATGAGAGCACACCCATTTCTGCCCCTCTCTTTTATGGTCATATGGCAGTAGCATGAGCACAATAAAACCTCAGAGGAAAAACAAGGTTACAGAGGTTGATGGGAGAGACAAACAGCACTATAATAAAAGAATGATTAGAAACTACAGAGAGATCAGACAAGGGGCAAATATCATCTTAGATGAAGGGTTGGAAGTATGTCTGCATAACTGAATATAGCAAAGTATTCAGGAAGAATAATGGAGATTAAAAAGAGGCAGGGGCTAGCAAGTATTGACTAAAGAAATTAACATACCATTAAGTGTAGATTTGAAAAAAAAAGGGACAGACAAAATCAGTTTATCTAGAATTAACAAAGAACAGAGGAATTAACATACTATCGGGTCTATGCTACAGGCTACTAAATAGGGGTAGAGAGGTAGAGAAGCAAATTTGAAGGCAAAATACAGAGTGATTGAAAAAAAACTCAAGATTAGCACACATCGGGAACTTCAAAGACTCCAACACAGAGTGGATGGTGAACATAAGAAAGAGTAAAGAGTAAAGAGTTGGAGGAATCCTAGAGTGACGTACAAAAAAAAAAATTGTTCCACACAATTTGCACATAGACCAACAAGGAAGCAAGTCCTGCCAGATAAAGTTCAATGAGGTCAGGCAAGCGGAGCAGATCATTTGAGAAAGTGATCTTAGGATCATTAAGTTTGAGAGCTATGATTTGCTAGGCTGCTACCAGAAAATGAGAACATTAGAGTTTTAAAAAGAGTAGAGAAGATCAAAAAGAGGTTTGACAGACATGCTGAAAGAGGTACAAACTCTTTTTTCTGTCTGCACTAGAAGGGCTGGGAATCAGAAGACCTGGATTAGGTGATTGCCATAAAAAAAAAGCCAAATAACATTAACATTTTATTTTTAAACAATGAGACATTTTGAGCTGAACACACAAGGAGGGATGATGGAAGCTGATTCAATACTAATATTCAGAAAAAATGCTGCAGCCTGATAAATACATGAAGTAAACAAAAACAAAAAACTGGGGCTGCATGAAAAGAGCAGGAAAACTCTCCACAGGCAAATGGGACAAATGACCACCTTTTCTGGGCTTAATCATTCTTCTGTGGTGCATCATTCCAGAGCAAAAGCATTCAGCTTACTAGTAATATTGGGCTGGAATTACGCTATTTAGGAAAAAGGGTCGGTATGCAGAATTCTGATCCTGACTATCCCTTACGTTTATGTTGTCTGCCCCTCCCAACAGACTGCATCTTATTTCCCTTTACATGTTATTAACAAACAGTAAGAATGTTTTTGCATATTCACTGCTTTACTGTATTCCACACAGAAAAAGTAGATCATATGATCATTCTAATCTTGGTTTCTGTCATAAGACCTTAAGAGATAGAGCAAAATTAGGCTACTCATCCCATCGAATCTGCTCAGCTATTCAATCATGATTAACGTGTTTCTAAACCTCATTCTCCTGCCTTACTCATGTAACCTTTGATCCCCTTATTAATCAAGAACCTCCATCTGCCTTAAATACACTCATTGATTTTGTCACAGATGCTGTGGAGGCCTTGAATTCCACAGATTCACCACTCCCTGGCTAAAGGAAGTCCTTGTCAGTCCTAATAGTTTTCCCTCAACTCTGAGGCTGTCTCCTCGCATCCTAGTCTCTCATACTAGTGGAAACATCCTCTCTACATCCATTCTATGCAGGTCTCTCAATGTTGAAACTTATAGAATGAGATCCTCCTTCATCCTTCTAACCTCCATGGAGTACAGACCCAGAGTCCTCAACTGTTTCGCATATGACAAGACCTTCATCCCCAGGATCATTCTTGTATATCTCCTCTGGACTACACCCACCACCCCCCTCCATGGCCAGCACATTCTTCCTGTAATGTGGCCCAAAACTGCTCACAATGTTACAAACGTGGCCTGACCAGAGCTTTATGCATCCTCATAGGGCCTCAGCAATGCATGATGCAAAACAATGTAGTCAAGAATGGAGGAGGATGGGCTTTGCTACCTCATTGGGAGCTGCTTCCCAGAGTGTGCCTAATGACTCAAAACTGTACGAACATGTATCAAGAAATATTTGAGGAATGTCCATTTTTATGTTGTTTAAAGCTGACCTGTATAACTATTTTCAGTGCTTTCACTTTTTGATCCGTAGCCCACGCATCTTTCAATGACTGATTTAGTTCTTCAATTCTGTTTATATAATCCTGCTGTGTCAAGTTTAGCAGCTCTTTTTGAGATCCCTGGTTAGAAGAAAAAAAAAGTAGCAATTAAGATTAAAACGTAATTCTTAAAGTTAAAAAATCTTACCAAAAAAAAAGTTACTGACACCACCAGTAACAAACCTAGGCCAACTTTTACCCATGCAGTTAATTTCAAGTCCTGTGCTCTTTGTATCGAAAGTATGAAAATGTAAACCCATTTACATTTACAGTTCTGAGGAAGGGTCACCGAACCCGAAATGTTAACTCTGCTTTGTTTCTTCACAGATGCTGCCAGACCTGCTGAGCTTTTCCAGCAACTTCTGTTTTTGTTACCCATTTACACGGTATGTTTGCAAACTAGAAGAACAGTAACAAGAAATAAAGTAGTGCCAAAATTATCATGCTGGACAAACTAAACCAAACATAAAAATAGCTATAATTTTAAAAGTTGGATTCAAGACATCCCAACAACAGGAATTGCATTTTTTCCCGATTGCTCATGAAAGATGTCTCCATTCTTAAAAACGGATTTTCACGTGAAATCTGCACAGCCAAAGGAAGTACCAGTAAGTTGCTTTATACACAAAAAAAAAAATCAGTATATTGTTATTACCCAATGGTTTCTCCGTTTTTACAGACTATATTTATGCAATCTATAAATTAGAAAAAAGGGTACTATATCACTATTTATGTAGATTTTAACTTCTGCTTTGTGGTTGTTCAAGTTTATTATGCTAAAATTAATCAGACATTGTTACATAATTAGCAGTAGTCCCGCAAGGGATCATAAACATCCACTGGCCAGAGAGAAGTGATTAAATAGATTGAAGGGACAATGCAAGGAGATAGTCATCCATGAACTACCACAACTGCAATGGGGAGTGAACCCAAGCCACTGGTGTCACTTTGCACCAAACTCTAACCAACAAAGCTAAACCAACTCAAATCAATAATTCAACTGGTCAAAGAGAGGCCTTCAACCTATGAGAACCAAATAGATCAGAATTTTATTTACAATTTGTAGTTGGCTTGGATTTACATGGAACAGCACAGCACAGCACAGGAACTGGTCCTTGGAGTGATGTTGTGCCGAACATGACATCAAATGAAACTAATCCCTTCTGCCCTTGGTCCATATCCCTCCATTCCTTGCACATTCATGTGCTTATCTATAAGTCTCTCAAACATCATCATATCTGCCTTCACCACCACCCCTAGCAGTGCGTTGCACGCTCTTACCACATGTGAGGGGCAAGTTTTTTTACATCTCCTTTGAACTTTCCCCCTCTAACTTTAAACACATGCACCCCTAGTATTAGGCATTTCAACTCCGAGAAAAAGATTCTGACCATCAACCCTATCTACACATCTCAATTTTATAAATTTCTATTAGGTCTCCCCTCAGCCTCCACCACTCCAGAAAAAAAAAACCCGAGAGTTTTTCTACCTTCTCCTCATAGCTCATACCCTCTAAACCAAGCAGCATCCTGATAAACCTGTTCCACATCTGCTCCAAAGCCTCCACTTCCTTCCTTTAATGTGGTGACCAGAACTGAACACATTATTCTAACTGTGGCCTATTCAAAGTCTTATAAAGCTGCAACATGACATCCTGACTTTTGTACTCAACTCCCTGACCAATAAAGGCAAGCATGCCTTATGCCTTCTTCACCAACCAATCTCCTTCCATTGCCACTCTGTGGAACCTATGGACTTGAGCCCCAAGATCCCTCTGCACATCAATGCTGTTCAGAGTCCTGCCATTAACTGTATACTTTCCCTTAATATTTGATCTCCCAAAGTGCAGCACCTCACACTTACCCAGATTAAACGCCATCTGTCATTTCTCTGCCCATATCTGCAACTGATCTATATCCCACTGTATCCTTTGACAACCTTCTACACTATCCACAATTCCACCGATGTTTGTATTGTCTGCAAGCTTACTAGCCCACCCATCTACATTTTCATCCAAGTCATTTTTACATATATAGATCACAAACAGCAGAGGTCTCAGCACGGATCCCTGTGGAAAACTGACTTTCAGGTTGAAAAACACCCATCCACCACTACCTTCTGCCTTCTACGGGCAAGCCTATTCTGAATTTATGCGGTCATGTCACTGTGGATCCCATGCATCTTAAATTTTCTGCATGAGCCTACTATGAAGGACCTTATCCAAAGCCTTACTAAAATCATGTAGACAACATCCACCACCTTCGTCACCTTCTCAAAAAATTCAATCAAGTCAGTAGGACATGACCTGCCCTGCACAAAGTCATGCTGACTGTCTCTGATTTGGCCATGCTTTTCCAAATGTGCGTAAATCCTATCCTTAAGAATTCTTTCCAATGGCTTCCTGACCACTAATGTAAAACTCCCTGATGTATAGTCTCCTGGATTATCCCTATTTCTCTTCTTGAGCAGAGGAGCATTAGCTACTCGCCAGTCCTCAGACCTCTCCGGCTAGCGAGGATACAAAGATCTTGGTCAAGGCCCCAGCAATCTCCTCCCTCACCTCTCTCAATAACCTGGGGTAGATACCATCAGGTCCTGGGGGCTTATCCACCTTAATACTCTTCGAGTGATCCAACACCACTTCTTTCTTGATCAAAAAAATGCCTTAGTATATTAGCATGCTCCACAGAAATCCCATTAACCTCCATATCCTTCTCCTGGGTGAATACTGCCACAAAATGCTCATTTAGGATTTGACCCACATCCTCTGCCTCCAAGCAGAAGTCCCCTCCTTTATCCTTGAGTTGAACCAACTTCTCCCTAGTTATCCTCTTGTTTTTTTAATGTATCTATAGAATGTCTCAGGATTCTCTTTTAACCTACTTGCCAAGGTCATTTCATGGCCTCTTCTTGCTCTCCCAATTCCCTGCTTGAGTTCTACCTGCTTTCCTTATATTCCTCACGGGCCTTGTCCGATCTTAGCTTCTTAAACCTTACACATGCTTCTTTTTCCTTTTTGACAAAATTCACAAACCCTCGTTATCCAAGGTTCCCTTACCTTGTCATCTTTGTCCTTCCTCCTTACTAGAACATGCTGATCTTGAACTTCCCCCAGCAGGTTCTTAAACAACTCCCACGTCAAGAGTGGACTTACCTGAAAACAGCTCCTCCCAATTAACACTCCTTAGCTCCTGCTTAATATTGATATAATTTGCTCTCCCCCAATTTAGTACCTTCCTACAAGGTCCTGACTTATCCTTATTCATAGCTAACTTAAGACCTAAGGAGTTGCGATCACTGTTTCCAAAATGCCCTCCCACTGAAAGGGCAGTCACCTTGCCAGGCTCATTACCCAGTACAAGGTTCAGGTTGTCCAGCCAGTCTATTTTCAGATAATAATAAACTACTGTCTAAAGTACATTGAACATTACATTTTCCAATATGTAACAGAAACTAGGACAACACACACTGCCTCCAAGAGTGGTAGAGGCAGAAACTCTTATAACATTTAAGACCTATTCAGATGTACACTCACACTGCCTAAGCATACAAGGCTATAGGCCAAGTGCTGGAAAATGAAATTAGAATACTTGGGTGGCTGCTTTTGACTGGCATAGACTCAAAGAACAACTAAGCACAGGAAAAGGCCCCTTGGTCCATCAAGATTGTGCCAACACAACTTTCTAAACTTAAAAAGCTTTTTGCCTCCACACAGTCCATATCCCTCTATTCCCTGCCAAGATGCTTCTTAAATGTAGCTATTTTATTTGCTTGCACGACCTCCTCTGGCAGCAAATTCGAGGCACTTACCACACTCTGGAAAAAAAAAAAAAAAATTGCCTCTCTCATCTTTAAATCTTTCCCTTCTACCTTAAGCCTATGTCCCCTAGTCAATGACATTTCTTTGGTCCAAAGGGCTTTTGTGCTGTTGACTTGTGACTCAAAGGACATTCACAGAGTTTAGTGCAGCACTCGTGCTGTGTCAGAATGGCACTAATAATTCCTCACACACAGTCAACAGAACGCTAAGGAGATGTGAATCACAGTAGGTATAAAAATAAAGTTGGGTCAAACCCTTGAATGCTGAACTTGATGATGGAATCCTACAATAGCAATGAACATCTGACAACAAACAAGTGATTTTTATTGAATCAACTGGGAGACAGCTCAAGTTCTTTTTGTTGAAAGCCAAGTAATCTCATCCCCAAGCAATTAACAACTGGCTTAAACAATTGATTGCTGAGAACAATTTTAGGACAATGTATTCCATTGTAACATTAGTAGGTCTGGTAACATTAGGTGGTCATTGCGTTGAGGAATTAATAGCATTATTAATAAACAAATAATCAGAATTAATGAATGTTCCATGATATTGCTCAGTAACTCATAACTACACACGTTCCAGGAACTGCCAGTCAATGCTATCCTTTTCTATTTCATTTCTCTTTTCTTGACCATTAAGGGTTCATCCCCCTTTTTGGAAGGGCTCCTTTCAGTGGCTTGTTCACGTCTCACTCTCTTGCCCACTTTTTATGCTGAGAGTGATTATCTCCCCTTTAAATCTTGAAGAAGGCTATTACTCCAGATTTTAAAGTCAAGTTTAGCAACAAGTCTTTTTCCAGTTGCTGAGATGTACCTAATAGAATACTGCAGCATTTGGTCCTTGGACCCCAATTATTAACAATTTACAATAAAGACTTGGATGCAGGGATAGAAATTACTGTAGCCAAGTTTGCAGATGACGCTAAAATAGGTGGGAAAGTGAGTTGCAATGAAAATGGTTAGTTGAATGGGCCAATATTTTAGCAGACAATGTTTAACTTGGATAAGTGCGAATTATCCATTTTGACGGGAGAAATAGAAAGGTAAAATTATCTAAAGGAGAGAAACTTCACAGTACTTCAGTGCAGACTGACATGGGTGTCCTCCTGTTGGAGTCACAAAACTAGCATGCAGGTACAGCAGGTAATGATAGAGTCCCTATAGTACAGGGCAAGGACATTCAACCCTCTGAAGAACGTGCCACCCAGACCCACCCCACTACCCTATCCCTGTAATCCCCCAATTTCCCATGGCTAATCCACCTAGCCTGCACATCACTGGACACTGAGCAATTTGGAATGTCCAATCCACCTAACACAAATATCTTTGGACTGTGGGAGAAAACCAGAGCACCCAGAGGAGACACAGCGAGAATATGCAAACTCCACACAGACAGGTGCCAGAGGGTGGAATTGAACCCAGGTCCCTGGCGCCATCAGGCAACTGCGCCAACCACTGTACCATCTATAAAAAGGAAAGCAAATGGAACTTGTGCATTTATTCCTAAATGCAAAGAGTGTAGAAGTAGCAAAGTGTTGCTGCAATTGTACAAGGCATTAGTGAGGCCACACCTGGAGTTGTGTATACAATTTTGCTCCCCTTGAGGGGGATGTGCTTGCATTGCAGGCAGTTCGGAGGAGATTCAAGAGATTATCTCCAGAGATAACAGGTTTATCTTATGAATGGTGATTCAGCAGTTTAGGCCTATACTCTTTGGAATTTTAAAGAATGAGCAAATCTACTTGAGGTATCTAAGAGGCTAAAAAGGATTGACAAATTAGATGTAGGGGGATGCTGCCTCACGTGGGCAATTGTTTTAAATCTACTACCTTTTATTCTAAAATTGACTGGAAGAGAAATTACTTCTTTCAAAGGGTTGCGAATCTGACAATTCACTACCCCAGAGTACGGTGGATGTTACAACATTGAGTGAAGTGAAGAACAGATAGCCAGATTTTTAATTATTAAACGGTTGAAGGATTACAGGGAACAGACAGGAAAGTGGAGTTGAAGCAGAGATGTCATCAGCCATGATCATATTAAAATGGCGGAGCAGACTGAAGAGGCTGAACTACCACCTCCTGCTCCTGTTCTTGTATAAAGCAGCTGTATCTCTCTTGTGTTACTGGAATAAAGTTAAATAGTTTTGCATTTTGCAGAATTAAAAATAATTGACACTGTCAAAATCTTTCTTCCCAGTAGTAGGCAAAGTGAAGGATATGCAAGGAGAGAATTATCAGTGTGGAGAAGAAACAGGTTTCATTGACAGACTCAATGTCACAACAAAATAGCAGGAAATATTACAAAAAGACAATTATAAAACGAGGTAACTATTTTATTCCGTGTATATGACCGACAGAAAATAAAACACTTAACTGAAGTACAGCCGTTAAAGTTACAATAAACTAACATGGTGAACAATTCCTTATTTTCTACAAAGTGCTAAGTGCTGGGATCCAGGGAATAACAAATATAGATATCACAAAGTATTATTAACACACGACCAGCAAATTGCATTTCCAGTCAACAGCAAATAACCATTACCAGTTTTAAATTCCATTTGTTCAGACTTTCTGAAATAACTCGAGGCGCCAGTCACTATCCCGCCACTAAGTCACCCTTTACTAACACGTTCAGTGTCCTGGACACTGATCCAGTTCCCTTAGACAGAACAGAATGTCCATCGCTTGTGTTCTTGTATCAACCAGGACTTCATAATTGGAGCAGATCAACAGCCCCGACCAGGGAACTCATCCTAGGAGGTCCACCTGGCTGACCTTGTTACAATCCCTACATCCCTCCCCATCCGAGTCCAAGGACACAGCCTGGTTCTTTTTTTTCCTGCAGCTCCTCCTCGGTCAGGATCCTCCAACTCTGCCTCTGATACGGGCAGAGTGTAAGAACATAGAATATAGAACATAGAACATCACAGTGCAGTACAGGCCCCTCGGCCCTCGATGTTGCACCGACCTGTGAAACCAATCTGAAGCCCATCTAACCTACGCTATTCCATTATCATCCTTATTATCATTATCATTATCATTCCATTAATCAGCTGTAACACACAGCTGCGCACCTCTTGCACCCGGATCATCTCAGAAGAAATTCATTCTCTTCAGGTGGAGGTGTCAAGTGTCCATCTCAGATTCAGAGGTATCTTCAATGTTTGACAGAGAGGAAGAACCCATGGATTCCAGAACAGTCGGTAAGGCTGTTGAGGAGCCGGGCACATTTTGCTCTCGCACCGTTTGCAGCTTTTATATGGTCCAGGACAGTCACAACCACCTGAACTTTATACATCACCATACCTGACCTCACATTGACCATGCCTCTTACCCATGCAGGGTGATTCTATGGTTCCTGCACCAAACTTCATCCCCTGAAGTAAACCGTCTCACTCACTAGTCTGCCTTCAAAGTTTGGACGGCTCTTTCTGCCAGACCATTAGACGATGGATGGTATGGAGCTGTACTTATGATGAATATCATTGGACTTTAGGAAATATTCAAATTCCCTGCTGATAAACAACAGCTCATTATCTGACCAACACTTCCGGGAGTCTGTATACTGCAAAAGATGCACACAGCTTTTCTATCATCGTTGCTTCCACGTGTTTGACACATGAACTTTATGCATGTCCAGCCACTGAGTGGGCTTGCACAATGACCAAGAACATTAAGTTCATGAGAGGACCTACATAGTCAACATGTAACTAAGTCCAGGGTTTACCTGGCCATTCCCACAAATGGGAGAGTGCCGCTGGCAGTAATTTTCATCCTTGTTGGCACTCTGGGCATTGCCCCACCAACACGGCTATGTCTGCAGCTAATCCTGGCCATCAGACAACTTCACGCCAACATCTTCATTTTTAAAAACGCTTGATGGGAGTTGAGCTCAGAAAAACCACTCTTACTCCCCATTATAGTATGCCGCCCTCTACTGTGATCTGGTCTCTCTGGGTCCAGAGCGGTTTTAATTCTGGTTGTAACTTCTCTTTAGTTTACCACATCACCACCAGCTGTTTGTGTTTCGTCAGGACAGGATCTTTCTGCGTCCAAAGTCTGATATTGTCAGCTGTGACTGGAAGAGAGGGTGTCCAGAAAATGTAAAATCATTACGGATTCTTCCAGTGACGGTACCACTGGGAGCTTATCTGCCAGCGGGAAGTGGCTCAATACATCTGCATTTGCTACTTCGTATCCTGGATGGTGTTCCGACTTGTACACTCACTAAGTATTAGACAGTGTCGTGGAGTTTGGTCTGAAGCAATAGGCAGCACTGTCTTGCCCTCGAAATAGGCAATGCAGAGGTCTGTGGTCCATTATTATTACAAATTTACGTATATAAAAAAGGTATGATGGAAATTTCTGACTCCAAATACAACTTCCTTCTCTGCCTGGGCGTATTTACACTCTGCATTAGCCAAAGTCCTGGATGCATACGCTATTGGGCATTCCTCTCCATTGGGCCGCCTATGAGCTAAAGCCACCCCGATGTCATACCGGGAGGCATCACACAGCAATACCAGATCTCACCTGGGATCAGAGTGTGTCTACACCTTACAGGATGACAGCTGTTTCTTCACTTCCCTGAAAGCAATGGCTTGGTTATGCGATATTTCCAAGGCTGACCCATTTTTAAGAGGTGATGCAAAGATGCCAGGATGAAGCCCAGGTTACGTATGAACTTTCTGCAATAGCTCACCAGCCCAAAGAAAAGGACCTAAGCTCTGGTAAAGATCAGGGCACCTTTGATCACCTTCATTTTATCTTCCAGCAGGAATAACCCAGTCTTGTCAACTGTAGCCCAAATAGGTTACCTGGGATGCCTGGAACACATTCTTCCCTTCTAAGGCATATGCCCGCCTGTGAGAAACATCTAAGGACAATGTCCAAGTTCTCTATGTGCTCCTTATTGGTCTTCCCTGTTATTAGCACCTCATCTAGATAAATGGTGACCTAGGGTAGACCTTGTAAACCCTCTCCATTGTCCACTGAAAAATTGCACAGGCTGGTGATACTTTAAATGGCAGTCTTGTATTTGGTATTAATTGTAGCATACTTCTGGGAATGCTCATCTAACCATAATTGCAAGTACATATGACCAGCTTTGTGAAAAAAATCACCCCCCGCCAACTTTGCATATAAAATCCTCTATGCAAGGGTTTGGGTATTTATCCAGCTGCGAAAAGCAGTTTACCATCTCCACAAAAGGCGAACTGACCCATTGGGCTTCACAATCAATACAATCAGCACTGCTGATTCCAAAACTGGACAGGTTTGATAATTCCTTCACTTTCCAGCCTCCTGATTTCTACCTTCACTTTTGCCCTTAAGGCAAATGGCACTGGGCAAACCTTGCAAATCATGAAATTGCTTCCTGGTCAACCTGCAAGATCAGAAGTCACACAACACCAGGTTATAGTCCAAAGGGTTTACGTGAAAAACAAGCAAGCTTTCATAGCGCTGCTCCTTCATCAGGTGAAGTGGAGAGAAGTGCACAGGCACAGAAGCGAATGTCCTTGCCCGGAGTATGCTTTTCCCTTGTCACCACTGAAATAACTCCACGGAGACCGGTACCCCATCACTAAGCCACTTTTATTTACACATGGAGAGCCAGCTCTCAATGAACAAGACATCCGACACTCCTGTTCTCATCTGTCAGCCAGGACCTCCTGACTGAAGCAGATAACAACCCCACCAGGGAATTCATTCTAGGAGATCCACCTGGCTGATTTAGTGACAATCACTACCTTCTCTCTGGGTTTTGGTGCTAGAACTTGAACTGTGAACACAGTTTGACAGTTCTTGTCACAGAGGATTTCAGACTTGTGTGAACAGGGCAAGTAATCTTCCATCCCCTTCATCAACCAACTTCAAAAATCCTTGCCAAGACATGGAGTTTGAACCAGGACATTAGTCAGTTAGACTAGCTAGTTTAATGCCAAATCACATACAGAAATCAAAAGAAAGAGAAAGAGAGAGAAAGAGAGAGAGAAATAAAGATGGCATGGAGAGGGATATAAAATAAAAAACATGAATAAGAAGCATGTTTTTTTTTAAAAAGGACTTAAAAAAAAAAACACAACACCTGCATGAGATAAATGCTTGAGTTAATTTTCAGTGATTAAAATAATATTGCCATTACCAATTTGCATCCATAGGAATGGACAGGGGCCTATTTTCTGTTATGTCAATACTGTACTGCCACTTCATGCCCTTCCACATGTTTGAATAACGAGTTTCTTGGCAGTATATCGGAGCAAGATTTCTAGAGGAGCAAGCACCTTAACTAGTAACTTCCTGATACTGTCTTTAACTGCAGAACTCCAGTTGCCGGAAAGCACCACAAATGTATACTTAGCAAGCACTAATAGCCTCACCATTTTTATAAACTGGAAAACTAGAAACAACTTTTAATTAAAGACACCATGATAAAAATGGGATTTTAACTAAAAAAAAAAATTTTTCAAAAAGTCCAGGTTCTCAAAAATAAGTAAAGTACTGCAAAATTTCTAATATTCAATGTAAAACATATACTTTGGGGAAAACATTATAAAAAGCTACTGAATTGTGTTATTTTACAATCGTATCAGTGCTGCTCCCTAATGAAATGCAAAGGAACAGCAGGCAATTCTTTTAAACAACTGGAAGTCTACAATTCCTAAACAGCAGATAAACCAGGAGAATTACAATAGCATCAAAAATGTAATTAACAAACTTTATTCCCAATATTACAAGTCAGCCTGTTTCCTAACAAATTAACCTTCACAACCCATTTGATTTCATAAGAGGTATGAAGTTTGGTGTGGTTTATACTACCCAATGTCCCATAGTT
>NC_063352.1:557514-562022 GCF_021869965.1 Rhincodon typus | reverse complement strand
GAGGTATGAAGTTTGGTGTGGTTTATACTACCCAATGTCCCATAGTTGCATGTTCCTGCAGAAATTACATTTGCAGGAAAGTGAACTGCAACTCTCCAAGCATGCAAATCATACATACATAAAACATCAACAGTGAGAACATTCAAGAGTCATGCAGGCAATGTAAATTCTGCAGTAATTCATCTGAATGCAAATACTTCAATACATATTGTGACAAAAATGAAAGAGAAAAAGCACTCAAATGGTGACTTAAATAAAACTTCACCAAACATGGCCAGTGATATCAGAGTCATACAGCATGGAAACAGACCATTCGGTCCAATTAGTCCACGCTGACCAGGTTTCCAAAAAATAAACTAGTACCACATGCCTGCGTTTGGCCCATATCCCTCCAAACATTTCCTATTCATCTATCAGTTGTTACAATGCAAGTTTTCACTGGAGAAGTCATACTGGAATCTAGGTTTGGTTCAAACAAAGTGGTCTTTCACGGAAACACAAATTTGCAAGCTGAAGATTCGGCTTGAACACTGAACAAATGTTTGTTTATTATATGAAAGATGAGATAAAACCAAATAAACAAAACAACTTACATATTACACAGCTTAATGACTTAGAAACATCTGGTAAAATACAACCTTGTTAATCACCAAAAGCATTCCTTTTAGTATTCACACCAGAGAGCAAGCTCCCTTCTTTCACTATGGCTACAGAAATACTTCTCAGTTAGTCATTAAACCCCTTCAGGCACAGGCAAAAACAAGCTACCACTAGCTCAGAATCCAGACTCCAAAGTAAACAAATGATATTAAACCACATGTTCCCTTCACTATTGCTGGGTTGAAATCCTGGAATTCCCTCCCTAAGGGCACTGGGGGTCTACCTACAGCACATGGAGTGTGGTGGTTCAAGGAGGCAGCTCACTACCACCTTCTCAAAAGGCAACAAGGAACAGGCAATAAATGCTGACCCAGCCAGCGATACCCACATCCCACAACTGAATTAATCTAAATCACAACTTACTTAGAAACAAGTGAAAATTTAATTCAAACAGGTAATAAAGTAAGAGTTATGCAAAATTGCACCATCACATTTTTGATGCTAAGTAAACCAAAGTAAGAAGGCTCCTTACTGCAAGAAAGAAAATCAAGGAATTGACTTGGAATTGGACTGCAATAGTTCAGAGAGACAGTTCAACACCATCTTCGCAATGCAACTCAGAATGGGAAATAAGTACTTTTCAACCAGTGGCACTCATTTCCTATAATGAAATAAAAAGAATGAAGCAGCAGCAACTGGACAGGTGTATCTTAAAAGGAGAAGAAAAAGATCAAGGTGATTGGAGGAAGTTACTGAAAAATTGAGACTGGCAGAGGATAAAATGACATGGTCTATGAGGCAAGAACCTATCTTTGAGTAGGGCATTTGATGATGGAAACTTCAAAGGACATAAAACTAGTTAACTTTTTTCATTGCTAAAACATAGTTGTGTTCATTTCCTGATTTTAAACAGATTCTGTAAATATTTATAGGAATATAGAAACAGGAGCGTGCCATTCAGCCCCCTTGAGCCTGTTGCACCATTCATTGAGAGCATGGCTGATTTGTGGCCTAAATCCATATTCCTGCCTTGGGCGCATGTCCCTTAATACCCTTGCTTAAAAATTTATCTCCGATTTAAAATGAGCAACTGGTCCAGCATCTGTTGCCATTTGTCAAAGACAGTTCCAAACCTTGACCACTCCAAGCACATAGAAATGTCTCCTAACATCTTTCCTGAATGGATTGGCCCAATTTGTTGTCCTTTCAATGACATGAAATGGTCGATTCCTCAATGCTGTGCGTTATATTAGTTTACTTATACTATGCTTTTTATGAAAATATAGTATGGCAACCAGGACCTCTCCCTTCAACAAAAGCAAATTGCTGGAGAAACTCAGCAGGTCAGCATCTGCAGAGAGAAAGCAGAGTCAACTTTTTAGATCCAGTGACCCTTCTTCAGGAGGCTGCTAAGGAAGGGTCACTGAACCCAAAACATTCACTATTTCTTTCTCCATCAATGCTGCCAGACCGGAGTTTCTCCAGCAATTTCTGTTTTCGTTTCACATTTCTAGCATTCTGCAGTTTTTCTTTGTTTATGACCTGTCTCTAAGGTTTTGGAGTAGATCTGTAGCTCGGGTTGTGGGTGTTGAGGTTGGTTGGCTCGCCGAGCTGGTTTGTTGTTCCGCAGACATTTCATTACCGTGCTTGGTAACATCCTCAGTGCAGCCACTGATGAAGCGTCGGTGTGTTTTCCCGCCTGGCTTTTATGACCTGTCTTTTGTGCCATTAGTAGTTTCATATCACAGGACTTCATTAATCCCAGAAAAATGTCAGTTAGATCATTAAAGGCAACTTCCATTCTTCAATCTTATTTCTGTTCAATTAGTTATGTTAGTTACCAGTTTTATTCCCTTCTGTCTTACAGGTAGCAAATTCTGTTTGAGGAAATGCTGACTTACCTCCTCCAGGTCATCTAACTCTTCTAAACGAGTCCTCACTTTTTCCGAAACAGCAGATCCAGGACTTGTGGCTTTACCTGTGACCAAATATAGCCAAGAATTAAATTTATACAACACAACAATGGAATTATAAATTGGTTACAGTACAGGAGGCCACCAGTTGGCCCACTGCATCTGTGCTGGATCTTCAAACGAGCAAAGCACCCACTGCCATTCTCCTCTTCTCCAAATAGTCCTATGCATTCTTCCTTTTCAGAAAATGCTTCAATTCCAGTGCGAATACATCACTGAATCTGGTGCTACCACACTCTCAGGCAGTGTATTCCAAGTAATGTTTTTTTCACATATAACCATGCTCCTTTTGCCAATTACCTTAAAACAATGCCCTCCTGTTCTTAATCCTTCCCATCATTGTTCTCCCTATCTACTCTGTCCAGACTCCTCATGCTTTTGAACACCTATCAAATCTCCTCTCAATCATCTCTTTTCCAAGGAAGGCAACCCTATTTTCTGCATTCTCTTCAGAAATGAAATTCCAAGTCACAGGAATCAAAGCTTTGTCCAATTCCTTCACATCTTCCTAAAGTAAGGTACTCAGAACTGAAAACAACACTCCAGCTGAAGTTGAACCAGATTTTTTTTTTAGAAAAAAAAAAAGAGTGCTTTTGTAGTCTATACCTCCTGTCGATAAAGCCCAAGATTCTGCGCATTTTATTAAATACACCCTCAACTTGCCCCGTTTGCTTAAATATTTTTTGCATATATACTTCCAGGTCCTGCAACATTTGCTGCATGAAACAGAGTTAATATTTCAAGTAAATCGATGATATTTTAAATTAGAATTCTGATTCAGGGTCCTGATGAAAGGTCATGGACCTGAAACATCAATGATTTCAATTTGCAGTTGCTGTCTGAACTGTACAGGTTTTAACATGTCTTTTCTTTATTTCAAATTTTCAGAATCTACAATATTTTGTCTGTCAATCCAGGTCCTTCTGATTCTACAGTCCCTTGAGAATTGGACCCAAAAATCACAGAATTACTATGGTGCAGAAAGAAGCCAGCCTATCCTGCTACATCAGCTCCTGGGCATTTTGACTTGGTGGTATTCTTCAGACTTTCCTTACAACCCTACACATTAAATAGTTATTTAAATACTAACAACGCTCTCCTGAATGCCTTAATTGAATGTGCCTCCACCAAACTTCTGGGTAGTACATTGTAAACCTGGATCATTGTGCGAAATTTTTTTCCTCACGTTATTAGCTTTTTTGCAAATTTAATTGTTGATTAATTTATTATAGTAGAAAATAGATGAATTCACATTTCTTTGCATTAAAATTCACTGCCATTTGTTTGTTCATTCTATGAATGTTTTTTTTTTTTTAAGAAGTTCTAAACTACCCTCCTCAAAATGTCACAAAAACCGCTAAGTATTCTATTGTTCATAAACATTGAAAATGTGCCCTGTACACCAAGATCTATGTCATTAATATTAAAATAAAAAAATCAGGAAATGCAAGTATCCAAAACCTGACCCTGGGGGCAACAAACCTTTGTGCAGTTCAAAAAAATTAAGTGAACCATGACTCTATGGCTGATCACTGTCAATTTTGTATCCATGTTGCTAATGCCCTTTTACATCACGAGTTCTAATTTTACTCGTGCATCTATTACACTATTTGCACTGTACTAAATGCTTTTTGGAATTCATGTCCACCACATTAGTGGCATTACCCTCAGGATGGGCTCAGAAATCTACAGTCATCTGATGCATTTAAATAAGGGTCAGTTGACCTTGTTAACAAACCAAATGATGTGGGTAGTATACAAACCAAACATAACAAATCTGGTTTGGGCAGCCAGGCAGGAGTGGGCAGCCTGGTTTTCTTTAAAAGATTTACAGGGGTGGGCAACAAAGGAGCTTACTATTTTCAAGGGTGCTACTCCAGTAGAACAGCATCGCACACCCAACAATTGTAGCATCGTTTCCTTCCTGCCTACTGC
>NC_063352.1:479837-557014 GCF_021869965.1 Rhincodon typus | reverse complement strand
GGTAAATCTTCATTGCACTCCCTCCACAGAACATTCTTCCTCAGTAAAGGAGATCAAAACTGCACACTACTTCAGGCATGGTCTCACCAAGACCCTGTACAATTACAGCAAGACATCCCTGCTCCTGTACTCAAATCTTCTTGCTCTGAAGGCCAACATAACATTTGCCTTCTTCAAGACTGGCTCCACCTGCAATGCTTACTTTCAGTGACTGGTGTACAAGGACATCCAGGTCTCATTGAACCTTTCCCTTTCCCAATCTGTTACCATTCAGATAAAAATCTGTCTTCCTGCTTTTGCTACCAAAGCATTCACATTTATCCACATATTACTGCATCAGCCATTTGCCCACTCAGTCAACTTGTCCAAATCACACTGAAGCATCTCTGCATCCCCTTCACAGCTCACTCTCCCATCCAGCTTTGTGTCATCTGTAAACTTGGAGATATTACATTTAGTTCCCTATCTAAATCATTGGCCTTTGTTGTGAATGGCTGTGGGCCTAGCACTGATCATTGTACCCCACTAGTCACTGGTTGGTTCTCAAAAAATGAGTCAATTATTGCTACTCTTTCTTTCCTGTCAGCTAGACTGTTCTTTATTATGTAAGCACACTGCCCTAATTCCATGTACTTTAACTTAACTGTTATGTGGTAACATATCAACAGCCTTCTGAAAGTCTAAGTAAATCACTAGCTCATCTATTAACTCTACCCAGTTATATCCTCAAAATATTGCAGTAGATTTATCAAGAATGGTTTCCCTTTTGTAAATTCATGCTGATTCTATCCAATCCTGTCACTGTTTTCCAAATGCTCTGCTATTAAATCTTTTATAGTAGTGTGTAGTATTTTCTCTGACTGATGACAAGCTAACCAGTATATAATGCCTTCCATTTTAAAAAATCCAATGAAAATACACCCAGCAGTGGGTGGGGTGGGAGAGAATGTAAAATACATCTTGTAGTCCTGAAATTTGAGTGCCCTGACTCTTGGACACAGAGCTGTTGTTTGCCCATAGGGAGATAGCAAGAATTGCAGATGCTGGAGTAAGAGACAATACAGTGTGGAGCTGGAGGAACACAGCAGGCCAGGCAGCATCAGAGGAGCAGGCAAAGGGTGATGAAAGGTGTAAACCCGAAACATTGACTTTCCTGCTCCTGTCATGCTGCTTGACCTGCTGTGTTCCCCTAGCTCCACACTGTATTGACTGTTGTTTGCCCATGCCTGTCAGATTGAGTTTGTTAAAGTCTGGCCACATCATCGATGTGTTTTCAGGAAAAGAATATGAAATAATGGCCTCATCCTCTACCTCTCACTGCTACCAGCAAGCTTTGCCTACAACAGGAGGCATCAGCTACACACACTGCTATCTCTGCAGACAATCTACTTCTTTTTAAAGACTAGGAGACAATAAGGACCGCAGATGTTGGAAGTCAGAGTCAACGAACATGGAATATAAACCGAAAGAACTGCGGATGCTGTAAATCACTGGACCCGAAATGTTATCTGTTTTTCCCTTCACAGATGCTGCCAGACCTGCTGAGCTTTTCCAGCAACTTTGTTTTTATTGTCAGTAAACGTGGAGCTGGACAAACACAGCAGGTCAGACAGCATCTGAGGAGCAGGAAAACCCACGTTTCGGGCTGAAACCCTTCGTCATGACTTCTTCTTAAAAGCAGGCTGCCTCTCAAAGGGAAAATGAAAAAGAATTATTGCTACAGTGGAAGGTTTTGTAAAAGAGAGCACCAGGACAATGCGAGTTAATGGCCATGGTACTGGAGGCATTGGTGCTACAGATGGGCAAGAGGAGAGATGGCCATGCAGATGAGAACAGAAGATCCTTAAGGATCACCCTCAAAAATGAAAGGGAATTGTGAGCAGGGGAGTTGATTTCCCAAGTCTAGGAAGAGCACTATTGAAATGTGGAGATTGTTTAAGGAATGCATACTGCATGTGCTCGATATGTTTGTCCCTAGCAGGCAGGGAAGATGCGGTCGAATGAGGGAGCCTTGTTTCTCAAGAGAGGTCGAACGACTGCTTAAGAGCAAGAAGGATGCTTATGTAAGCTTTAGGAAACAAGGAACGGAAAAGGCTCTAGAGGGATACCAGTTATCCAGGAAGGAGCTGAAGAAAGGGCTCAGGAGAGCTATAGGGGGCATGAGAAAACCTTGGCAGATAGAATCAAGGAAAACTCCAAAGCTTTTTACACGTACATGAGGAATAAGAGAATGACCAGAGAAAGGGTAGGGCTGATCAAGGATTGTAAAGGGAATTTGTGCACAGAGCCTAAAGAGATAGGAGAGGTCCTTAATGAATACTTTTCTTCGGTATTCCCAACTGAGAGGGACCTAGTTGTAGAGGAGGACAGTGTGAAACAGGCTGGTAGGCTAGAGGAGGTCGCTGTTAGTAAGGAAGATGTGCTAGGAATTTTGAGGAAGTTGAAGATAGCTAAGTCCCCTGGGCCTGGTGGGATTTATCCAAGGATTCTATGGGAAGCGAGGGAAGAGATCGCAGGGCCTTTGGCGACGATCTTTTTGTCCTCACTGTCCACGGGTATAGTGCCGGAAGATTGGAGAGAGGCAAATGTTATTCCCTTGTTCAAAAAAGGAAATAAGGATAACCCCGGAAATTACAGGCCAGTTAGTCTTACGTCAGTGGTGGGCAAATTATTGGAAAGGGCTCTGAGAGATAGGATTTATGATCACTTGGAAAGGCACAGTTTGATTCGTGATAGTCAGCATGGATTTGTGAGGGGTAGATCATGCCTCACAAACCTTGTTGAATTCTTTGAAGAGGTGACCAAACACGTGGATGAAGGTGGAGCAGTGGATGTGGTATACATGGATTTAAGTAAGGCGTTTGATAAGGTTCCCCATGGTAGGCTCATGCAGAAGATAAGGAGGCATGGGATAGGGGATAATGTGGCAGATTGGATTCAGAATTGGCTGACCCTTAGAAAACAAAGGGTGGTAGTGGACGGAAAATATTCAACATGGTGCTCAGTTACGAGTGGCGTACCACAAGGATCTGTTCTGGGTCCTCTTCTATTTGTGATTTTTGTAAATGATTTGGATGAAGGAATGGAAGGGTGGATTAGTAAGTTTGCGGACCATACGAAGGTGGGTCGTGTTGTGGACAGTGCGGAGGGCTGTTCTAGGTTACAAAGGGACATTGATAGGATGCAGAAGTGGGCTGAGAATTGGCAGATGGAATTTAACCCTGAAAAGTGTGAGGTGATTCATTTTGGAAGGAAAAACTTGAAAGCAGAATACAGGGTTAACGGAAAGATTCTTGGCAGTGTGGAGGAGCAGAGGGATCTTGGGGTTCATGTCCACAGTTCCCTGAAAGCTGCCAAGCAGGTGGATAGAGTTGTTAAAAAGGCGTTTGGTGTGTTAGCTTTCATTAATAGAGGGATTGAGTTCAAGAGCCATGAAGTTATGCTCCAGCTATACAAAAGCCTGGTTCGGCCACATCTGGAGCATTGTGTCCAGTTCTGTTCACCTCATTACATGAAAGATGTGGAAGCATTGGAAAAGAGGAGATTTACCAGGATGTTGCCTGGAATGGAGGGAAGTCTTACGAGGAAAGGTTGAGAGAGCTAGGGCTTTTCTCTTTAGAACGACGAAGGATGAGAAGTGACCTGATAAAGGTGTACAAAATGATCAGAGGTATAGATAGAGTAGACAGCCAGAGACTTTTTCCTAGGGTGGAGGTAGCTATTACGAGGGGGCATAGTTTTAAAGTGAGTGGAGGTAGATATAGGGGAAACATCAGAGGTGGGTTCTTTACTCAGAGAGTGGTTGAGGTGTGGAATGCATTGCTGGAGAGAGTAGTGGAGTCGGCCTCGTTAGTGGCATTTAAGCGGCTATTAGATTGGCATATGGATGATAGCATAAGGTAGGGGTGGGAGTTAGATAGACCTTAGGATTAGATAAAAGTTCGGCACAACTTCGTGGGCCGAAGGGCCTATACTGTGCTGCACTGTTCTATGTTCTATGTCCTATGTAAGTCTGGACCAATGACCTTACAGGGGTGCCACAAAAATAAAGTCTCACAGGTGGTCAAGATTAATGAATGAGCTCTCTTACCCAGTCCTCCACCAGTCTGTCCTGCTGCTTAATGCACCACGTCACCTTCACTTGCCTGGTACCAGTCCTTGCCATGCTGAACACACACCTTAACACCCAGATACTACACCTTGTCCTCACAAACCTACCATTGTATCCAACCTTCAATCCAAAGGATATCTTTTCCAAATAGCCTCCAGCTATTTCGCAAAGACAGACTGAAACACATTGCACGCAGTCACTGACATTCTGTCCAATCTTTTAGAGGACAAGGTGGATATCTTTGAAGGGAACAGAACAGAACTGATGGCAGACCATCCTGAGAGGAGATTTTAGTTGGTCTGCCATCTCTTTATTCCCCATTATAACATCCCCTGTAGAACTTTTGAGATAGAATATAATGTAGGAAAATATGAGGTTATGCACTTTGGCAGCAAGAATAGAAGAGCTGAAGATTAATTTAATGGGGTTAGACTCTAGAAAGCTGAAGCACAGATGGATTTTGGGTCCTTGTGTATAGATCACAAAAAGCTAGCATCCAAGCTGAGCAGATCATAGGGAAGGCAAATGCACTGTTGTCATTGATTTCAATGAGAATGAAGTATAAAGATGGGGAGGTCTTGCTAAAATTGTACACAACACTAGTCAGAGCATACTTGGAATGCTGTGAATCGTTTTGGTTCCCTTATCTACAGAAAGATACACCGGCATTGGAGGAAGTTCAGAGAAGGCTCATTACGTTGATATGGGATTTTTTTATTTATTAGGGGAGGTTGAGTAGATTGGACTTGAACTTATGGATTTTAAAAGCATTGGAGAGGATACCTTATTGAAACATATAGCATTCTTAGGGGTCTTGACAATGTAGATGCAAATAGGTTGTTTCCCCTTGTGGGACAGTCTAGGACCAGAGGGCATAAACTCAGAGTAAAGAGTTGCCTATTTAGGAGAGTGATGACAAGGAATTTCTTCTCTCAAAGGATATTGAATCTGTGGGAAGAAAAAAACACCAAAAGAACTGCAGATGCTGTAAATCAGGAACAAAAACAGAAGTTGTTGGAAAAGCTCAAGCAGGTCAGGCAGCAACTGTGAAGAAAAATCAGAGTTAACGTCTTGGGTCCAGTGACCCTTCCTCAGAACCTGTACCTGTGGAATGAGTGGAATTCTTAAACAAACACAGAGAGTATTGGAGAAACTCAGCAAGTCCGGCAGCATCTATGGGAGAGAAACAGAGTTAACGTTTCAAATCCAGTAGGACTTTTCTTCAGAACTGTGAAATTATTTACTGCAGAGGATTGTTAAGGTTGGGTCATTAAATAAATTCAAGACTGAGATAGACAGATGTTTAATCGGTAAGTGAATCAAGGGTTATAGGGAAAAGGCAGGAAAGTAGAGTGGAAGATTATCAGATTAGCCATGATCTCATTGAATGGCAGAATCAATGGGCTGACTAGCTTACTTCTTCCACATCTTATGGACATTAATAAGGGACTCTAATTATTCATCTTGAGAGTTTCAACTGCCAAACTTTAATTTTCACCAAAGTTTTCTGAAATCTAGTTCACTGTTACGTATGATAAATGGAGTAATTATTTTGAAAGGTTAGTGATGAGGAATAGGATGTCATACACAGAGATCATTAATTTATAATCCAATGGATTTTCAATGGCATTAGTCATATTAATGGAATCCTTAATTATTACTGCAACTGTACAAAATGTGAATTCTATCATATTTTACTGGTTATATAAAATTAGGGGAGCAAACAAATCCCCACGTGCTACGTGCTAGTGAGAGTAGGAATAGAAGGATAGAGCAGATGAATGCTTGTGAAGAGCTCATGTAGGGGGCAGGGATTCACATTTTTGGATCATTGGAATCTCTTCTGGGGTAGAGGTGACCTGTATAAGGAGGATGGGTTGTACCTGAATTGGAATGGGACCAATATCCTAGCAGGGAAATTTGCTAGTGCTACTCGGGAGGATTTAAACTAGTTGAGGGTGGCCATGATGTGGAGATGCTGGTGTTGGACTGGGGTGGACAAAGTCAGAAGTCACACAACACCAGATTATAGTCCAACATGTTTCTTTGAAATCACGAGCTTTTGGAGTGCTGCTCCTTTGTCAGATGAAGTCACTTCACAGAATGAAGCAGCAGCACTCCGAAAGCTCATGATTTCAAATAAACCTGTTGCACTGTAAGTGGGTGTCGTGTGACTTCTGACATAGTTGGGACTGAGATGGGGGTGGCAAAGAAATAGTGAGAAAAGAGAGCTGATACAGTTGAGAAGAGGAACAAGTCAAATAGTCAAGGCAGGCAAGAGCAATTCAGAGAACAAAGAAAGGCAGATGAACTGAAGGCATGGTTGGAAACATGGTACTGGGATTTCATAGCTATTACATAAAACGTGGCTCAGGGAAGGACAGGAATGGCAGCTTAATGTTCCAGGGTATAGATGCTATAGGAAGGATAGAAAGAGGGGTAAGAGAGGAGGCAGAGTGGCGTATTTGGTTAGGGATAACATTACAGCTGTACTTAGGGAGGATATTCCTGGGAGTACGTCCAGTGAAATTATTTGGATGGAACTGAGAAATAAGAAAGGGATGATCACCTTATTTGGATTGTACTGTGGGGCCCTCAACAGTCAGCAGGAAATTGAGAAGCAAATTTGTGAGGAGATCTCAGATATCTGTAAGAATAATAGAGTGGTTATGGTAGAGGATTTTAACTTTCCAAACATAGACTGGGACTGCCATAGTGCTAAGAGCTTGGATGGAGACAAATTTGTTAAGTGCATACAAGAAATTTCTCTTATTCAGTATGTGGGCATATCTATTAGAAAAGGAGCAAAACTTGGCCATCTCTTGGGAAATAATGCATGGCAAGTGACTGAGGTGTCAATGGGGGAGCACTTTGGGGCCAGTGATCGTAATTCTATTAGTTTCAAAATGGTGATGGAAAAGCACAGATGGGATCTAAAAGTTAAAGTTCTAAGTTAGAGTAAGGCCAATTTTGACAGTATTAGGCAAGAGCTTTCAAAAGTTGTTTGGCAGAAGCTATTTGCAGGTAAAGGGATGGTTGGAAAGTGGGAGGCCTTCAAAAATAAGGTATTGAGAGTCTAGAGGCAGTATGTTCCTGTTAGTGTGAAGAACAAGTCTGATAGGTGTAGGGAATGCTGAATGACTAGAGAAATTGGGGCTCTGGTCAAGAAAAAGAAGGAGGCATATGTCAGGTACAGACAGCAGGGATCGAGTGAATCCCTAGAGGAGTATAAAGGCAGTAGGAGTGTACTCAAGAGGGAAGTCAGGAGGGCAAAAAGGGGACATGAGCTATCTTTGGCAAATAGGATTAAGGAGAATCCAAAGAGATTCTACAAATACATTAAGAACAAAAGAGTAACTAGGGAGAGAATAGGGCCCTTTAAAGATCAACAAGATCATCTATGTCTGGAACCACAGGAGGTGGGTGAGATACTAAACGAGTATTTTGTGTCAGTATTTATTGTGGAGAAGGATATGGAAACTTGAGATCTTGAAGAAATAATTAGTGATATCTTGAGAAGTGTCTATATTACAGAGGAGGAGGTGCTGGATGTCTTAAAATGCATAAAGGTGGATAAATCCCCGGGACTTGCTCAGCTGAATCCCAGGACTTTGTGCGAAGCTAGGGAAGTGATAGCTGGGCCCCTTGCTGAGATATTGTATCATCAATGGCCACTGGTGATGTGCCTAATATGGTGCACTATTTTAGAAAGATGGTAAGGAAAAACCAGGGAACTATAGACCAGTGAGCCTGACATCAGTGGTGGGTGAGTTGTTGGAGGTGGCTCTGAGGGACAGGAATTACATGTATTTGGAAAGGCAGTGACTGATTAGGGATAGTCAACATGGCTTAGTCCATGGGAAATCGTATTTCACTACCAATAAAAAGTGACACAAAAGATTTATGAAGGCAGAACAGTGGACTTGGTCTATATGGACTCCAGCAAGGTGTTCAACAAGGTTCTGCATGGTAGACTGATTAGAAAGGTTAGATCACATGGAATCCAGGGGGAGCTTGCTAATTGGATACAAAATTGGCTTGAAAGTAGGAGACAGAAGGTGGTGGTGGGTTGCTTTGGTGTGCTGCAGGGCTCGGTGCTGAGTCATTTATATAAATGATTTGGATGTGAGTATAGGAGGTATGGTTAGTAAGTTTGCACATGACACCAAAATTGGTGGTGCAGTGGACAGCAAAGAAGGTTATCTCAGAGTACAATGAGATCTTGATCAGATGGGCCGATGGGCTGGGGAGTCGCAGATGGAGTTTAATTTGGTTAAATGGAGGTGTTGCATTTTGTTAAGGC
This sequence comes from Rhincodon typus, assembly GCF_021869965.1. Taxonomy (NCBI): domain Eukaryota; kingdom Metazoa; phylum Chordata; class Chondrichthyes; order Orectolobiformes; family Rhincodontidae; genus Rhincodon; species Rhincodon typus. The sequence continues at coordinate 548,600 of NC_063352.1, read as the reverse complement.
AAATCAGGGCAGGACTTATACACTTAATGGTAAGGTCCTGGGAAGTGTTGCTGAACAAAGAGACCTCGAGGTACAGGTTCATAGTTTCGCGAAAAGGAAGTCGCAGGTAGACAGGGAAGTGAAGGTAGCATTTGGTATGCTTGCCTTTATTGATCAGTGCATTGAGTATAAGAGTTGGGAGGTCATCTTGTGGCTGTACAGGATATTAGTTAGGCCACTATTGGAATACTGCATTCAAGTCTGGTCTCCCTGCTATAGGACAGATCTTGTGAAGCATAAAATGGTTCAGTAAAGATTTGCAAGGATGTTGCTGGAGTTGGAGGGTTTGAGCTATAGGGATAGGCTGAATAGACTGGGGCTATTTTCCCTGGAGTATTGGAAGCTTAGGGGTGACCTTATAGATTTTTATAAAGTTATGAGGGGCATGATTAGGGTAAATAGACAAGGTCTTTTTTTTTCCCTAGTTTAGGTAAGTCCAAAACTAGAGGACATAGATTTAAGGTGAGAGAGGAATGATTTAAACCAGACCTAAGGGGCAACAGTTGTATAAGTCGTTGGTGAGGCTGCACTTGAAGTATTGTGTACAGTTTTAGTCACCCTGTTATAGGAAAGACATTGTTAAACTGGAAAGTGTGCAAAGAAGATTTACAAAGATGTTGCCAGGACTGGTGGGCCTGAGTTATAGGAAGAGGTTTGCCAGGATAGGAATTTATTCTTTGGAATGTAGGAGAATGAGAGGTGACCTTATTGAGGTGTATAAAATCATGAGGGACATAGATAGGATGAATGCAAATAGTCCTTTTCTCAGGATAGGGAATTGAAAACTAAAGGGCATAAGTTTAAGCTGAGAGGGGAAAGATTTAAGAAGGACCTGAAGGGCAACTTCTTGACATAGAGAATGTGCGAATAAGGAATGGGCTGCCAGAGAAAGTGGTTGAAGCAGGTACAATAGCAACATTTAAAAAACATTTGGATAGGTACAAATGTGGGAAGGATTTAGAAGGATATGGACTAAATCCGGTCAATTGGAATTAGCTGAGTGGGTACCATGGACAGCATGGACCAATTTGGGCCGAAAGGCCTTATTCTATGCTATATTACTCTATGACTCAATGACTCTATAATTGTTTCATGCGGAGGGTGGTGCGTCAATGGAATGAGCTGCCAGTGGAAGTGGCGAGGGCTGGTACAATTACAACATTTTAATGGGTGCATGAATAGGAAGGGTTTAGAGGGATATAGACCAAATGCTGGCAAATGAGACTAGATTAATTTAGGATATCTGGTTGGCATGGACAAGTTGGACCAAAGTTTTGCCATACAACTCCATGACTTCATAATTTTTTTTTGTCTAAATAATTGATATTTGCACAGTTCTTGAAACAAAAGCAGAAATTCTAAAGATTTTCTTTGCAAAGAATAATGTTACAGTGATGGGAAATCAAAATACACGAACGATCCAGTTCTTCCAAGTATTAGATGTTCATGAAAGTTTTCAACATTTGGTCTTATAAACTTGTCGATTAAATAAAATGTAGATGTTTGTGTTACTAGATTTTTCAAAGCCCTTTGCTGCCAATTGCATACTATTGGCTGAATCTTCACCTTCGGGGACAGGAAGATGGGACTGTATGATCAGCACACCTGCCTTAAACTTGAACATCATCACCACATCCATGTTCAACCATCTGAGGTAAAATGAGTCACGTGCCTCATCAATTGATGTTTCAAGATGGTGGCAACGGAGTGGCAGCATTCGGGCTACTGAGCCTGAGGCTCATCCACTTCCATCTGCTTTTATTTTCCTTTTTCATTTTATTTCTTTTTACTTACGCTTCTTTTTTCTTTAAAGTCTTTTACCTTTTCGCCTCAGTTGCAGAGGTATCAGGGCAGTGGCATCAGCGAGAGTGAGTCGACATGGAATGACAGACCAAGGTGGAGAAGCAAGCCCGGGAAGCGGCAAGGTCAAGTAAATGACAATAAAGAAAGTGCACAGTGGTGGCAGCAGCAACACCAGGATTAGGCAGACACAGCTTGACCCCATTCCGAGGTCTCCTAACAAGTGAGGAGCAGGTCCCAGGCTTATTCCCCAAGCCAAAGCTAGGCATGAGCGCCTGACGGTGGGGGCAGAAATGGTGGCAAGTTTGGTCCCTGTGTAAGGTTAGGGTTAGCATTAGCGAGGTTGGCCCAATGTGAACCCATGGCGGTGGCGGTGGCATTGGTGGATGCAAGATGGCTCCGGAGAATTGTGACTCTTTGTTCCAGTGGCGGTGGCACAGTGAAGCGTGGTTGCAGCAGTGTAGTTGGTTTAACAGCAGGGACTCAAGGTATCGGGCTAGAGGAGCCCGGATCCAGGCCCGTGGCTTAGCTAGAAGCATGAGCTGTTACAAAGACCACCTAACTTTGTTGAGATAAAATTACAAGCTGAAGTTTATTGTATCATTTTACAGGCTTTATATTCTGTGTTTTAGTTTATTTTCTGTGTTTTAAGATTGTGCTGGAGAGTGGCAACAGGAAACAACACTTTTTAATGTATTTGTAATAAATACATGGGACATTAAGTCAAATCAAATAAAGCAAATCAATAGTTTTGGTATTTTGATGGTGTGAGAGGCTGGGAGAGAAAGAATTGTGCCATTTAATTTGGCTCAGTGAGAGAATGGTTTGGCTTATATAAGGCCTCGGAGCTGAGTGAGCTGTTGACAACAGATTATAGCTTTGAAAAAAGTAATTGCTCTGGAGAATGTCAAATGGAGGATCAACATTACTTTTATTAATGAGTGTCTAAATACGATTGATGGGATGTCTGTCTCCTTATATTTGCATCATGTTCAAATGCAGATACATTAGACTGTCTCATACTCTAATTCATTCTCTCCCAGCATATCAAAACAATTTATTTTAAATCTCCCAGTTTTTTCTTCTGTCAGACTTCTCAAACTTAAATTTGAAATAACATTTTTTTACTTGACATACCCATTTCACCAATTTGTATTCTGACCTGTTACCCATCACTTAGAATCTTCAAAGGAAAATTTTAGTGGGGATAAAAAACAAATTTGGCAATTAACTACTGTCCACTAAACCTAATATTATACGTAAGTTGGCTGCACTGATAAGCCACAACCTTACCTTCTTTTCCCCACTGATGCTGTTAAAAAAAACAAAATCTATAATGCTTTTGGGTGGTTATGCAGTTTCAAGATTCTAATTCTCATCAAGTCTTAACATAAATTCTGTACCACCATCTCCTCCTCTCTTGAGTAAAACAACAGATCTAAGAGGCACTCCAGTATGAAGCAAATTGTGATTGATTAATTCATCATAACAGGGGTGATGTTAGCAATGGCATTAAATAGGAAATGTAAAATACAAGCAATGTAGGAACATCTGAAATTATGGATGACTTTAATCTGTGTTTAGATTGGGAAAATCAAATGAAAAAGTGTGCAGTGGGACCTGGGTGTCCTTGTGCACCAGTTGCTGAAGGTAAGTATGCAGATGCAGCAGGCAGTAAAGAAGGTAAATAGTACGTTGGCCTTCATTGCGAGAGGTTTTGAGTACAGGAGCGGGGATATGTTGTTGCAGTTGTACAAGGCCTTGGTGAGACCACACCTGGAATATTGTGTGTAATTTTGGGATCTTTTTCTGAGGAAGGATGCTCTTGCTCGTAAGGGAGTGCAGCGAATGTTTACCAGGCTAATTCCGGGGATGGCTAAACCCGAAACACTGCACGTGCAGTGTCTCCCACCCATCCTCCTCCTCTAACCAAAAAAAAAAGACTGTGTGGAGGGTTGGTAAGGTAAGGCTTTTTTAAAATTTTATTCTTCCGGAAACCTAGGGTGGAGGGAATGGAAGCTAGGGCAGTTGCATGTTCCTCTTGCAGGATGTGGGAGGTAAGGGTCACTGCTGGTGTCCCCTCTGACTTCATCTGCGAGAAGTGCAACCAACTCCAGCTCCTCGTAGACCATGTTAGGGAACTGGAGTTGGAGCTGGATGAACTCTGGATCATTTGGGAGGCTGAGGGGGTGGTAGAGAGGAGTTATAGGGACGTGGTCACGCCCAAGGTACAGGAAAAAGGTAGCTGGGTGACTGTCAGGAAGGGGAAAGGGAATAGGCAGAAAGTGCAGGGATCCCCTGTGGCAGTTCCCCTCAATAATAAGTATACTGTTTTGGATACTGCTTGGGGCGGGGTGGGGGGTACCTACTAGGGGAAGGCCATAGCGGACAGGTTTCTGGTACTGAGCCTGGCCCTGTGGCACAGAAGGGAAGGGGGGAGAATAGGAGAGCAATTGTAGTGGGGGATTCGATAGTAAGAGGCACAGACAGGCGGTTCTGTGGACGCAAGCGAAATGAATGGATGGTATGTTGCCTCCCGGGTGCCAGGGTCCATGATATCTCAGATTGTGTCTTCAAGGTCCTTAAGGGAGAGGGTGAGCAGCCAGCTGTCATGGTACACATCGGTACCAATGACATAGGTACAAAACGGACTGAGAATGTGAAAAACGAGTACAGGGAGTTAGGTTGGAAGCTGAAGTCCAGGACAAACAGGGTAGTTATCTCTGGATTATTACCAGTGCCACGTGATAACAAGGTAAGAAATAGGGAGAGAGTGCAGCTAAACATGTGGCTACAGGGCTGGTGTAGGAGGGAGGGCTTCCATTATGTGGATAATTGGAGCACATTCTGGGGAAGGTGGGACCTGGACAGTAAGGACGGGTTGCACCCGAACGGGAAGGGCACAAATATCCTGGGAGGGAGGTTTGCTCAAGCTATACGAGATGGTTTAAACTAGATTGGCAGGGGGTGGGGAACCGGATTCAGAGGATGAGGTATTCAGCCTTCCAACAGACACAACAGGGATTGAGGTTGTTAATAAAGAAATGCAGTTGATGGAGCATAATTGTGGACACAGAGATGGTTTGAGGTGTGTATACTTCAATGCTAGAAGTATCAGAAATAAGGCGGATGAACTTAGAGCATGGGTCGGGACTTGGAACTACGATGTTGTGGCCATTACAGAAACTTGGGTAACTCCGGGAGAGGAATGGGTGTTGGAAGTTCCGGGATTTAGATGCTTTAAAAGAAATAGGGAGAGTGGAAAAAGAGGCGGGGGAGTCGCATTGCTAGTCAGGGCTAGTATAGCAGCTACTGAAAGGCAGTTCGAGAATGATATGTCTACAGAGTCAGTTTGGGTTAAGGTCCAGAACAAGAAAGGAGCAGTCACTTTGTTGGGGATTTTTTACAGACCCCCTAATAATTGTAGAGAAGTGGAGGAGCGGATTGGGAGGCAGATACTGGAAAGGTGCAGAAGTCACAGGGTTGTAGTCATGGGTGACTTCAACTTTCCAAATATTAATTGGAAACATTTTGGTTGTAATAGTTTAGATGGAGCAGATTTTGTCCAGCGCGTTCAGGAGGGATACCTGATACAGTACATAAATAGACCAACACGAGGAGAGGCCACTTTGGATTTGGTGCTTGGCAATGAACCGGGCCAAGTGTTAGACCTGTTGGTAGGATAGCATTTTGGCGGTAGCAGTCATAACTCTGTTACTTTTAAAATAGTCATCGAAAAGGATAGGTACATGCACCAGGGTAAGGTTTATAATTGGGGGAAGGGTAATTACAAATCTGTTAGGTAAGAACTGGGTAACATAAATTGGGAACAGATGCTGTCAGGGAAGAGCAATATAGAAATGTGGAGATTGTTTAAGGAATGCACACTGCATGTGCTCGATATGTTTGTCCCCAGCAGGTAGGGAAGATGCAGTCGAGTGAGGGAGCCTTGGTTCTCAAGAGAGGTTGAACGACTGGTTAAGAGGGAGAAGGATGCTTATGTAAGGTTTAGGAAACAAGGAACGGAAAAGGCTCTAGAGGGATACAAGTTATCCAGGAAGGAGCTGAAGAAAGGGCTTAGGAAAACTATAAGGGGGCATGAGAAAACCTTGGCAGAAAGGATCAAGGAAAACTCCAAGGCTTTTTACACGTACGTGAGGAATAAGAGAATGACCAGAGAAAGGGTAGGGCCGATCAAGGATTGTAAAGGGAATTTGTGCGCAGAGCCTAAAGAGATAGGAGAGGTCCTCAATGAATACTTTTCTTCAGTATTCCCAACTGAGAGGGACCTAGTTGTAGAGGAGGACAGTGTGAAACAGGCTGGTAGACTAGAGGAGGTCAATGTTAGTAAGGAAGATGTACTAGGAATTTTGAGGAAGTTGAAGATAGCTAAGTCCCCCGGGCCTGATGGGATTTATCCAAGGATTCTATGGGAATTGAGGGACGAGATCGCAGGGCCTTTGGCGATGATCTTTTCGTCCTCACTGTCCACGGGTATAGTGCCAGAAGATTGGAGAGAGGCAAACGTCATTCCCTTCTTCAAAAAAGGGAACAGGCATAACCCCAGAAATTACAGGCCACTTAGTCTTATGTCAGTGGTGGGCAAATTATTGGAAAGGGCTCTGAGCGATAGGATTTATGATCACTTGGAAAGGCGCAGTTTGATTCGTGATAGTCAGCATGGATTTGTGAGGGGTAGATCATGCCTCACAAACCTTGTTGAATTCTTTGAAGAGGTGGCCAAACACATGGATGAAGGTGGAGCAGTGGATGTGGTATACATGGATTTAAGTAAGGCGTTTGATAAGGTTCCCCAATGGTAGGTTCATGCAGAAGGTAAGGAGGCATGGGATAGGGGGAAATATGGCAGATTGGATTCAGAATTGGCTGACCCTTAGAAAACAAAGGGTGGTAGTGGACGGAAAATATTCAACATAGTGCTCAGTTACGAGTGGTGTACCACAAGGATCTGTTCTGGGTCCTCTTCTTTTTGTGATTTTTGTAAATGATTTGGATGAAGGAGTGGAAGGGTGGATTAGTAAGTTCGCGGACGATACAAAGCTGCGTCGTGTTGTGGACAGTGCGGAGGGCTGTTCTAGGTTACAAAGGGACATTGATAGGATGCAGAGCTGGGCTAAGAATTGGCAGATAGAGTTTAACCCTGAAAAGTGTGAGGTGATTCATTTTGGAAGGAAAACTTGAAAGCAGAGTACAGGGTTAACGGAAAGATTCTTGGCAGTGTGGAGGAGCAGAGTGATCTTGGGGTTCATGTCCACAGTTCCATGAAAGCTGCCACCCAGGTGGATAGAGTTGTTAAGAAGGCGTATGGTGTGTTAGCTTTCATTAATAGAGGGATTGAGGTCAAGAGCCATGAAGTTATGCTCCAGCTATACAAAAGCCTGGTTCAGCCACGTCTGGAGGATTGTGTCCAGTTCTGGTCGCCTCATTACAGGAAAGATGTGGAAGCATTGGAAAAGGTGCAGAGGAGATTTACCAGGATGTTACCATGAATGGAGGGAAGGTCTTACGAGGAAAGGTTGAGAGAGCTAGGGCTTTTCTCTTTAGAACGACAAAGGATGAGAGGTGACTTGGTAGAGGTGTACAAAATGATCAGAGGTATAGATAGAGTGGACAGCCAGAGACTTTTTCCTAGGGTGGAGGTAGCTATTTTGAGGGGGCATAGTTTTAAAGTGAGTGGAGGTAAATATAGGGGAAACGTCAGATGTAGGTTCTTTACTCAGAGAGTGGTAGGGGCGTGGAATGCATTGCCAGAGAGGGTAGTGGAGCCGGCCTCTTTAGGGGCATTTAAGTGGCTATTACATGGGCATATGGATGATAGTATAAGGTAAGGGTGGAGTTTAGATAGACCTTCCGATTAGGGTAAAAGTTCGGCACAACATCGTGGGCCGAAGGGCCTGTACTGTGCTGTACTGTTCTATGTTCTGTGTTCTATGTTCCATGGCGGGTCTGACGTATGAGGAGTGATTGACTAGTTTGGGATTATCTTCACTAGAGTTCAGGCGAATGAGGCGGGGATCTCATAGAGAATTATAAAATCCTAACAGGACTGGACAGGATAGATGCAGGGAGGGTGTTCCCGATGGTGGGTGTATCCAGAACCAGGGGGTCACAGTATGAGGATTCGGGGTAGACGATTTAGGACGGAGATGAGGAGACGTTTCTTCTAGCAAAGAGTGGTGAGCCTGTGGAATTCATTACCACAGGAAGTAGTTGATGCCAAAACATTGAATGTATTCAAGAGGCGGCTAGATATAGCACTTGGGATGAATAGGATCAAAGGTTATGGGGAGAAAGCAGGATTAGGCTATTGAGTTGGACGATCAGCCATGATCGTGAAGAATGGAGAGCAGGCTCGAAGGGCTGAATGGCGCTCTCCTGCTCCTATCTTTTATGTTTCTATGAACAACATTAACATAGAGGAAGAACACTTGAGGTGTGTATGGAATGGTTTTCTGGATCAATACATTGAGAAACTAACTAGAGAACAGGCCAGACAGCATCTGCGGAGAGAAAGCAGAGTTAACATTTCAAATCCAGTGATCCTTCTTCAGACTGGATCACAATGAGTTTTGAAGAAAGGCCATTGGACTCGAAACATTAACTTTGCTTTCTCTCCACAGTTATTGCCAGACTTGCTAGGTTTCACCAGCAATTTCAGTTTTTGTTTCAGATCTACAGCATCTGGAGTTCTTTGTTTTATTTCAGAGAACAAGTCATCTTAGACTGGGAATTGTATAATGAAAAAGGAAGATTTGGCAGTCTAGTTGTGCAAGACACCTTGGGGATGAGCGATCATAATATGATAGAATACCTCATTAAGATGGAGAATGACATAGTTGATTCTGCGACTGGGTCCTGAATATAAATAGAGGAAACCACAGTGGTATGAGGCATGTATTGGGTTTGATAGATTGGGAAAGGTTACTTAAAAGAATGACAGTAGCAAACAATCAAAGAGCTCTTGGGTGAACTGCAACAATTGTTCATTTCTATCTGGCACAAAAGTAAAACAGGATAGCTGGCCAAACCATGGCTTACAAAGAAAATTAGAGATTGTAATAGATCCAAAAAAACCAACAGATCTGAGGAGTGGGAGCACTTTAGAATTCAGCAAAGGAGGACAAAGGGATTGATTAGGAAAGGGAAAATAGGAGTATGAGTGCAAGCTCATAGCGACCAAATTCATACTTTGCTGTGTGTTCACAAAGGAGGACATAATGCCAGAAATATTGGGGAACACATTTTTTTTGCAGAAAGATTCAAGATTTAATATAGATGTATAGTACAGTGTTTCTTAAAGCTGATAACATGACTGATTAATTATAAAGAACGCTTTCAACAGGTGCAGATTTGCTATGAGGCAACAACTAGACAAGTAACTGACCTAACTCTTTTAAAGACCAGTTGATTAGAATTCAGGACAAGCATGTTCCTGTGAAAATTAAGGATAAGGAGAGCAAGATTCAATAACCCTGGGTGACAAATGAAATTCAGAGCTTAGTCAAAAAAAAATGAGGCATACATAAGGTTAAAGAAACAGATCCCTCGAAGAATATAAATAAAATGGGAAAGAACTTAAATAAGAAGTTAGGAGGACTAAAAGGGACCATGAAATGTCCTTGGCAAGCAAGATTAAGGAAAATCCCAAGGTGTTTTGTATATATATAAGGAGCAAGAGGGTAGCTAGGGAAAGGGTATGTCCACTCAAAGACAAAGGAGGGAATTTATGGAGCTGAAGGAAGTGGGTGAGGTCATTAATGAATACTTTGTGTTGGTATTCACAAAGGAGAAGGACGTGAGCCTATAGAGGGTATGTTGATATTCTACGGCATGTCGATATGAAAAGGGAGGTGGTGTTGGGTGTTTTGAATCGCATTAAGGTAGACAAGTCCCCAGAACCTGATGAGATCTAAGCCAGAATACTGTGGGAGGTAGACGAGGTAATTGTGGGGCCTTGTATGAAATCTTTGTATCCTCTTTAGTCACAGGAGAGGTCTCGCGTGCTGGAGAGTAGCCAATGTTGTTCTTTTGTTTAAGATGGGCAACAGGAATAATCTGGGAAATTACAGGCCAGTGAGCTTTTCGTCAGTGATAGGAGAGAAGATGTTATAGTGGTAAGAGATCTTATTGGAGAAGATTGGATAAGAAAAATAATTAATTTTTTTCAACCAGTGGAAATAGTTTTTGAAAGCAATTCCCACCACCCTGATGTTGGATTATGCTAAGGTTGATTCTTTCAGGGAAATTCTCTGCCAAGATTAATAGCATACAGGGAATGTTTACATTACTACTCAATCCCCCCACCCTTCTTTAACTGTATGAAACAAATAAGGCTTCTCTCAATTCAAAAAGGTCTTAATTTTTATATTAATCTTTCATATTAATTAATACTGCCCTACTACCTCCCTCAGTGGAGCCTTTCATTATGAGTCTCCCCTTGTCAAGAATTATTCCGTTGACATGTGTTTTGGCCATTTTGGAATTTTATGGTCCTGGTTTAATTAGAATATAAAGTAGTATGACCCCATGCTGTAATTAATCCTGTCCTTTTTGAATAAAGCAGAAAACATTGCACGTTGGAAAGTGTGCAGCAACATCCCTGATTGGTAATTGTCAGCAACAATTCCAGTTAAAATGCTTACACGATGCAGCTATTTACAATTTTAGTGTCTTAATCATTATATCCATTTGTAATCAAACCACAGGGTCTGATGAGAATGACATGCAAAATATCCTTGGGCATTGGAACAGTCTCCAGAAATGCTGCAGCATCTGTCTGAAAAAAAAATGCATTAAATCACAGACCTAGTTGAATGATTTTGTGTATTGAATCAAACAGTCTTCGCGTATTTTCACAGCACCAGAATGATTTTGGGAAATTGTCAAAGTCTTCCAGCACGTGTTCGGTCATTGTTTCAAACACTTTAGGAGATTGTGGATGATCAAAAACTGAGCCTAATCTTGACCATTTCTAATCAAGGTTCTGGGGGTTGGGGCTCTCGTGGCACAGTGATAGTGTCCTAATCTCTGGCCCTGGAGGCCTGGGTTCAAGTCCTACCTACTCCAGAGTTCTGTAAAAACATCTCTAAACAGGTTGATTGGAAAATATCAGCAGGGGGTAGTGGTGGCAGCATAGTGGCTAAGTTACCAAACTAGTAATCAAGAACACCAGGCTGATGTTCTGGGGAAATAGGTTCAAATGCCACTATTGCAGATTTTTAAAAAATCAAGGCTCCAACAGGGGAAGGGTCTGTTGTGGTGCATTAGAAGTATCATTACCTCTGGACCAGGAGACAGGGGTTCAAGTCCTGTCTGTTCCAGATGTGTGCAATAATGTCTTTGAACAGGTTGATATTTTAAAAAATCAAGGCTCCAAAGTGGGTTGGAAGCCAGAACATTGCAAACCATGAGTTGGTCGTTGGCGCAGAAAAGGTAATGATAAGCTCCAATCTTGTTTTTGATAATGTGAACTTCGAAACATAAACCCTTGAGCCAACAGTTCTTTAGCCATAGTGGACATGATGGCTGAAATGTTGTCTTTGATCGGGTACATTGTTTAACTATTATTACACTTTACAATTTGAGACCAGCTGTCAGGGACCATCGTTGGAAGGATGTCTGATGTTTTCTTTCAAATGTTGTCACTTGTGAATCTTGTGGGAATTTGATAACTTTAATGCTAGTAAGTTAACATGCCAGGAAGCGTGCAGGTTTAAAAAGCTTTGTGTTTTTGCTGTCCCTTATAATGAAGTAAATGGGAGGACCTATTCAGGACAGGGTGACTATATTCATCATTGGGGCTTTAGTGGAAACATAGGTGATTTGCTACGCCCAATTTGCACCCAAAGAAAGTTGTTGCAAATAGGACAGGATACTGTGGACAAGTGAGTTTTGGATGAATTTTGCTAGTTCAGCAGTTCCTCTACTTGCATTTTGCTCTACTTCTGATAGGTGCTTGTTTTTGACCCTTTTTTCATTTGATCGTGTTAGGGCAGCAAGTTTCTTCCAGAACTTTAAGTGAACATCAAAGCTTATAAATTCAGCCTTCAGAGGTTCCTTTTGGCCACTATGAGAGCACATCCCATACTCAAGTTCGCCACAGAAAATTTGCTTTAATAAGCAAATGTCCAACGTTGTGGCTACATGACGAGCCCAAGTGGTAGAGGAGTTCCTCATTTCAAAGGACAACCTTTTTGAAAACAATTGATTGTGTAAGTGATTGCTGTACCATACTGCGACAGGAGCAGCTCATTTTCTGTTGCGTCTCTGAGGCAAGTGATCCAATGGTCATACAAACACTAATAAACCCAATTGCAACTCACCAAGGCTTCTTTAAAAGCACTTTCAAAACTCACAACCTCTTACTCCCTGGAAGTACAAGGGTAGGGGAACACCATGACCTGCACGTTCTCCTGCAAACCATATATTGCTGTTCCTTCATTGTTGCTGGATCAAAATCCTGGAGTTGCCTTCCTAACAGCATCATGGGTGTACCTACACCAAGTGGACTTCATCAGCCCACCTTCTCAAGCACAATTTGGGAAAAGCAATAATTGCTGCTCTAGTGAAAGATGCTTGCATCCCCTGAACAAATAATCTTAAAAACTCATCCAAATACATCCAAACAAATTGAAACCTGACAACCATCTTGAGCTCCGCCCATCTCCATAAGAATGTTGGGGTTCTGAAGAAGGGTCACTGGACTAGAAACATAAACTCTGTTTCCCTCACCATAGATACTACCAAACCCATCGAGTTTCTCGAGCATTTTCTGTTTTTGTTCCATAACAATGTAGCCTGTTCTGAACTATGTTTAACCTAAATTTTAGGTTAAATATCTCTCATTTAGAATTTCACCTTTAATCAGACAAAGCAAATAGGTTTTTACAGCCTTACAGTGTTCGCTGTATCTTTTTAATGAATGCAGCTTTAACTTCCAAAACACATCTGTATGGGCTGTCATTATTGCAAGGAGTGTACATATCGCAGTTCTAGCTCAGCAGATCGACCTTCTGTTTCTGATCCTATCTGATGCTACCTGTCTCATGGTTAACCTCTTAAAGCAACATAGCCCCAAACTTTTAAGTGCACTAGATTTCAAGGTGCTTCAAATGCATCTATCCCATTTGCAACCTAACTTTTAAGTTTAATTCCTAAACCTAAAAAAAAAATGCATGTGTATTTTAAATACATCTACCATGACTTAGATGTGGTGGAGGAGACAACCAAGTGGTATGTCACTAGACTGTTAATCCAGAGATCCAGGTAATATTCTGGGGACCTGGGTTCAAATCCTGCCATGGCAGATGGTGGAATATGAATTCAATAAAAATCATGATGGCCATGAATTCATTGTTCCCCTTTAGGGAGGGAAACTGCCATCCTTACCCAGTCTGAAGTCCATGTGACTTCTGACCCAAAGCCAATGTGATTGACTCTTAAACTGTCCTCTGGGCAATTAGGGATGGACAATAAATGCTGGTCTAGCCATTGATGACATCGTCCTGTGAATGAATTTTTTGAAAATGCACATTGGTAGTGAGTCCTCTTAAACTGCTCCCAGAATGCTGCTTGGTTAGGAGTTCCAGGATTTTGAGTTAGCCACAGTAAAAGGATGCCCATTTATGTCCAAGTCAGGATATTAAAAACAAAGAACAAAGAAAATTACAGTACAGGAACAGGCCCTTCAGCCCTCCAAGCTTGCACCGACATGCTGCCCATCACAACTAAAACCCCCTACCCTTCCGGGGACCGTATCCCTCTATTCCCATCCTACTCATATATATTTGTCAAGACGCCCTTTAAAAGTCACTGTAGTATCTGCTTCCACTGCCTCCCCCGGCTGCAAGTTCCAGGCGCCCACCACCCTCTGTGTAAAAAACTTGCCTCGTACATCACCTTTAAACCTTGCCCCTCGCACCTTAAACCCATGGCCCCTGGTAACCGACTCTTCCACCCTGGGAAAAAGCTTCTGACTGCCCACTCTATCCATGCCCTTCATGATCTTGTAGACCTCTATCAGGTTGCCCCTCAACTTCCATCGTTCCAGTGAGAACAACCCAAGTTTCTCCAACCTCTCCTCATAGTTAATGTCCACCATACCAGGCAACATCCTGGTAAATCTTTTCTGTACCCTCTCCAAAGCCACCACATCCTTCTGGTAGTGTGGCAACCAGAATTGAACACAATATTCCAAATGCGGCCTAACTACGGTTCTATAAAGCTGCAAAATTACTTGCCAATTTTTAAACTCAATGCCCCGGCCGATGAAGGCAAGCATGCCATATGCCTTGTTGACTACCTTTTCCACCTGCGTTGCCACTTTCAGTGACATGTGTACCTGTACACCCACATCCTTCTGCCTATCAGTACTCTTAAGGGTTCTGCCATTTACTGTATATTTTCCATCTGGATTAGACCTTCCAAAATGCATTACCTCACATTTTTCCAGATTAAACTCCATCTACCATCTCTCTGCCCAAGACACTAACCGATCTATATCCTGCTGTAATGGACTTGGAGAAGTTCTTATGCATCTGCTGCTTTTGGTGTTTTTAGGTGTTGAAAGTTTGTAAGGTACCATAGAAGTCTTGTAAATTTCTGAAGTGCCTGCTGTTGATAGTGTACACTGCCATCACTCCATGCCCATAGTGGCAGTGGCTGATTTGTTGCTGATCAAATGGACTGTTTTGTCTTCGATGATGTTGAGCTCCTTGAGTGTAGTTGCAGTGTACTCCTCCAGGCAATTGGAGTGTGTTTGATCACATTTCTGTTTGTGCCTTGTAGGTAGTGAAAAAGACATGTCGGGGGGCTGAGACATTTGTACAGTAAACTTAATATGTGGACTGTTCCTGAAATTGTAAATTATCATAAATATAAATGCAATATGAAGTGCTAGTCATAAAAACTAAACTCATGATTTTATTAATGTTTTAAAATCTGAAAAGTTAAAGTAAATTAAAAATTGATGGGAATATATTCTATGGTCATCAGTGAGATGACAGCTCGTGTTAACTGGTGTAACTTATCCTCAATGTGGAAATTGGAAAGAAGAGTTCAATGAAGTTAAGAAAATAAAAGAGAGAAGGAACTACAGCTTTTCCAATCAGATGTTGCGAAAGGGTTAGGGTTAGGGTTAGGGTTACTTTTTTACTTCAAGCAAAATGTTAAGACAAATTGCTAACCTTTATCTTTGTAGATGTTCTGTGTTATCTGCATTTTCTATTTTTATTTTAGATTTTAAATCTATCTTTATGATGATAATTATTACAACTAAAGTGATTATGTGTTGCAATGAATTGATATAAGAAAACCTAAGTAATTCTAATAATATGCAATTGTTAAATTCTTGAATACGTTTCAGAATTATTTTTGTCAATAAAGTCAAAGCATTCAAGAAACGTAGAATGTTAAATAAATGCTCTCTTCCTGTGCTTTTATAGAGTTTGAAGCAATCAGCTCTCATTTTTTAGAGGATTCAACTCCAGATACAGCATCTGTGTCCACTGAAATATCTCAGTATGACCCCAGCAAACATTCCCCAGTTTTTTATGGTCATATGGTAGCAAAGGTAATATCTGTTTTATTTATTTGTACAATCTAATTGTAAATTGAAAGTTAGTTTATATAGGTATCAAAACTTCTGCAGAAATGATAAAGGCACAATGGAATATCTAAAATAAAGTTGCAATGAACATTACGTAACAGGAATTGAACTTATTCATCAAAGCCAGAATTAACTGCATGCTTCTTGTAATTTACTTTATTCTCACGGCTTTTCTCCACAACAGAATTGCATGGATTTTTCAAGGCCTTCACTAAAGCTAACGAAAACATTGAGACAAAAATACATGGTGTTCATGAGTATTATATTTTTCAGTATTTGTTGCATGAACTATATCCAGGTTTTGGACTTAAAATAAATGGCTTTATCTTCTGAGGTTCTGCCTAAGTACAACTTCTAATATTATGTATTTATCAGTAGTCATTTGGTAGTACCACACCTGAGTATTGCTGAAAAAAACATATTTTGTTGAACCTTTTCATCTTACAGTGATGAAGATATATCACAAGAATAACCAGTCCAGGGGAAATCACACATTAATACTGCATGACAGGAGGGTACTGATTGGTTGGCAAGTGGATCCTGACTGGTAGAGGCAATATACAAATAAAAGTATTGAGTATCACTGGAGAAACAACATGTTTTGTTAAAGATTTGCATCTTGCAGTCATCAGGGCATCCCTCTAAAGCACAAATACCCAAAGGAAAGGGTGAATCAACAATTGTTAATGGAAGAAGTTAGCAAAATAAATTAAAGATTATAGTGGATCAAAGGAAGTAGATTTTAAGAAGCCCAAAAATAGTGATAAGCCTGAGTATTGGGACTAATTTAGGACTCAGAAAAAGAGGAACTAGAAACTGATAAAAAGGGAAAATTGAAAATGAATGCAAGCAAAGGGAGACAATGGCCTTGTGGTATTATCACTGGACTATTATTTCAGAAATTCAGAATCCAGAAATTTCTGTGGGAAATAAAAACCAAAAGAACTGTGAATGCTGTAAATCAATTCTGAGGAAGGGTCACCGGATCCGAAATGTTAACTCTGATTTTTCTTCACAGATTCTGCCAGACCTGTTCAGCTTTTCCAGCAACTTTTGTTTCTATTCCTGTTGTTAATGTTCTGGGGGCCCAGGTTCAAATCCTGAATTCAATTAGAAAATAAAATCTGGAATTAAGAACTACTGATGACCATGAATTGTTGGAAAACCCATCTGGATCATAAGAATGTCCTTCAGGGAAAGGAATCTGCCATCCCAAAGTGGTTTGGGTCTACATGTGACTCTAGACTCACAGCAATGTGGTTGACTCTCAGCAGCCCTCTGAAATGTCCTAGAAGGCACTCAGTTCAAGGGCAACTAGGAATGTGCAATAATGGCTGGCCAGCGATGCCCGTGTCCTGTGAGTGGATTTAAAAAAGGAGGACTCTAAAAGCTTTGTGCTCTCAGGACCAACCCTGATTTTGTAATCAAGCCTGCCAACAAGGGTGGTACTGTTGTTGTCTGGTGTACTGACCTCTACATTGCAGAGGCTAAGTGCCATCTCTTGCACACCTCCTACTCTCTCCACCTGGACCATGACCCAGCCATTGAATGCCAGAATGCAGTGTTTGTGGAACACCTTCAAGGAAAAAGTAGTGGTATTGTGAGGGCGTTTCAAATCCTCACTTTAACAGTCTCTGTTTTATGGAGTAACAAACCCCTCTAGCATCTTGACAAAACTGAAGTTCATTATAACTTCCCGGTGAGTCTTTTCTGAACCTCTCAACTTAAGATTGTGACATCTTTCCCAAATTGCAATGCCCAGAAGTAGACACAATATTTCTGCTGAGACCCAAGCATTGATTTCATAAAGGTTTACTATAACTTCATTTTTGCAATATTTTATGCCCCTATTTATAATGCGAAAGATTTTGACTGGTTTTTCTTCTAAACAATTCTATCTCTCTTGTGTGCACTGTTTTATCCCTTGCATTTCTCCATGCTCCCTATTGCATATCCTCTCATCTATTTTTGTTCCCTTTCCTGTCCTTTTCCTTCCTGTGTTTATGTACTCAACAAAGTAAACATCAATGACAAGTTGTTGAGAAACTGCTTTGTTTCCTCCAGGTACCAGTGGATACATCAGTATTAGAAAACTTCAACGCTGAATATTCACATCCAGCATTTTTAGGTCATGCAATTGTTCAGAAACCTCCTCGTCCTCCAACTCCACCACCCACTCCACCTGTTCCACCACCTGATCAAAAAAATTGTAAGTATAACATGTAGGATAATACTTGTTTCCAACTTAGAGAGTTCTTTAATCAAGGGGTTATTTAAAATACTTAGTTCAAGTTATTAATTGTGTTGTTTAGATGATGTGAATCTTTTGTGCAGTTATTTCAAGGAAGTATTGTTCCTCTTTGATTGAGCCTTAAAGAAGTCTTATTGGGCATGGAGCATGATAGACACTTCTAAGTTACACTCATTCTATTTCATGGGAAGAATAAATGAGCAACATACAGGACATTGTACTTTGGTCAGTATCCAAATAGGTAACAAGTTTTATTTTGATTTTCCTATTCAACTGTTCAGGAAAATATTGCTTTTTCAAGGTTTTGAGGAGAATACTGTAACTAATAATGGCTTCTTTGCTTCATTTAGAATTTTTGTTACTGAAGCCTTTGGGAGACATTCATTCATAGGATATGGGCATCGCTAGCTGGGCCAGCATTTATTGCCTGTCCCTAGTTGCCCTTGAGAAGGTGGTAATGAGGTCCCTTCTTCAAATGCTGCAATCCACCTGCTGTGAGTTAACCCACAATGCTGTTCAGGAGGGAATTCCCAGATTTTGAGCCAGCAACAGTGAAAGAATGACGATATATTTCCAAGTTGGGATGGTGAGCGGCTTGGAGGAGGACTTGAAGGTGGTGGTATTCTCATGTGTCTGCTGCCCTTATCCTTCTATACGGAAGTGGTTATGGGTTTGGAAGGTGCTATCTGAGGATCTTTGGTGAATTTCTGTAGTGCATCTTGTAGATGGTACAGACCACAGCTACTGAGGTTGGCGATGGAGGGAGTGGATGATTGTGGATGTAGTGCCAATCAAGCGGGCTGCTTTGTCCTGGATGGTGTCAAGCTTCTTGAGTGTTGTTGGGGCTGCACTCATCCAGGCAAGTGGGGAATGTTCCATCCCACTCCTGACTTGTCCCTTGGGAAGGTTTTGGGAAGTCAGGAGGTGAGTTATTCACCACAGTAGCCTCTGACCTGCTCTTGCAGCTACTGTGTTTATGTGATGAGTCTAGCTGAATTTCTGGTCAGTGGTAACCCCAAAGATGTTGATAGTGGGGGATTCAGTAATGGTAACACCATTGAATGTCAAGAGGCAGTAGTTAGATTGTTTCTAAATGTAACTATTATATTAAAAATGTTTGGTCCACTAATGTCTTTTAGGGAAGGAAATCTGTCGTCCTTACCTAGTCTGGTCTGCATGTGACTCCAGACCCACAGCAATGTGTTTGACTGTTAATTGCCTACTGCAATGGCATAGCAAGCTACCCAGGCCAGGCACAAACAGGGAGGGAGACCAAATGCTGGCTTTGCCAGTGACACCAACATCCCATGAAAGAATAAAGAATTTGCAAGATGTTTTTCTGAAATTTTGACTACCACATCTATTAATCTGTGCATTTAAAGTCTTGTATATGACGTGTAGTTCTCGTTTATACTGTTCTTCCCTGTAACACTTTTTTTATTGTCAACATTCAAAACTCCCTCTGTAAGTATTATTAACGGTGGGAAAATACAATCTAAACAGGTTAACATTTCGAAATTGGGAAATCATTGGCAGGATTTTCTCCCAATGAGGGCCACTAGCTGGGATATGGGTTTGTCAGCATCATCAAACCTCGAAACATTCTGCCCAGAGGTAGGATCAGGATCATTTCCAAGTGGTGGGTTGCCAACTGAGGGAGTTAATGGCCTATTATCAGAGGCTTACTAGAAGTTTCAAGCCTGTACAAGACATCGCCATCTAGGCCATCCACCTGTAATGAAGGCAGCAGTCCAAACAGTCAGTGCTCCAGGCCTTCTTTACTTTGAGGATTTCTTTACTTGCCCAGCTGAAGTGTTGACTGCCAGAATGGTTTGTCTTCACACTGATAGCACAGCTATGAAGTCCATCTTTTAATTGAAAATGTTTATAATTTGCAGAAAAGGCATCTCAAAATAGACGTTTCCTCTTGAACAACAGTCTCCCACTCCTCTATTCGAAGATCTCCTATTAAAACTCTAGCTTTGAGAGGTCATGAGGAATAGGTCAGTAGTAATGCAAGGGCAGACACTTAAGGTGACACTGGATAACACTCGGCAAAGATATGTTCCGGTGAATAAGAATAAAGAGGCAAAACTATTTAATTCTTTGAATATTAGTGGCAGTTCAGAAGTTGCCACATCAGAATAAGAACCCACGGAGTTGAAAGTATCATATTAGCAAGTATAAAAGATCGGTTAGCTAAGAGGAAACAAGTAGAAGTGATAACTAGGTCATTTTAGGTTTGGCAAGATGTACAAAGAGAAGTGCGGCACAGGAACAGGCCCTTTGCACCCCCCCCCCCCCACCCCCCCCCCCCCCCCCCCGGCCAATCCCCTCCGCCCCCGCCCAAGCCTGTGCCGATCATCATGCTCTAAATAAACTAAAACACAAACCTCCTGCCCTTACTCAGTCTGGATCTCTCTGATCCCTCCTTATATATGTAAACATCTAGATGCCCCTTAAATGTCGCCGACATGCCTACTTCCATCACCTCCTTTGGCAGTGCATTCCAGGCTCCTACCACTCTCTGCATGAAAAACTCCCTTTGCACATCTCCCGTAAACTTTCCCTCTCTCATCTTAAACCTGTGCCCCCTTGTAATTGAAACTTCAACCCTGGGAAAAAACCTCTGACTATCCACCCTATCTATGCCTCACATAATTTTGTAGACCTCTATCAGGTCTCCTCTCGGCTGCTGTCTTTCTAGTGAAAACAATCCTAGTCTTTTTAACCTTTCCTCATAGCCAATGCCCCCAACATCCTGGTGAACCTTCTCTGTACTGTCTCCAAAGCTTCCACGTCCTTCTGGTAGTGTGGTGACCAGAACTGCAGACAATACTCCAATTACAGCTGAACAAGAGTTTTACATAGCTGCAATATGGTTTGCCAATTCTTGTACTCCATGCCCCTGCCAATGGAGGCAAGAGTACCATATGGCTTCTTATTCACCTTGGCCACCTGTGTTGCCACTTTTACGGAACTGGGGACCTGCACATCCAGGTCTGTCTGCATACTAATATTCTTAAGGGTTCTGACACCCACATTAAAATTCACACCTAAATTTGATCCTCCAAAATGCATCACCTCGCATTTGTCTGGTCAACAGGACTTTAAGCTAGAAAGCGGGGGTAAGGGAATGGTGAAACTTGCCCCAGTGGGAAACAAAGCAGCAGGTTAAGATCTACAGTGGTGGATTCAACTATGTGGAAAAATATGAAAGAAATGACCGGGAAGGAGAACTTAGGAGAGGTTATTAACGTCTCCAGCACAGACACAAATAGGACAGAGTGTTTGGAAAGAGCTAGCAATCAAATACTGGAAAAACGAATGAAAATGAGAAGAAGGAGGTTAGTACATGACTGAAGGTATTATATCTGAATGCACGCAGTGTAAGGAATAAGGTAAATGAGCTTGTGGCGCAGATTGAAACTGGCAGGTATGACGTGGTAGGCGTCACGGAGACATGGCTACCAGGAGATCAGGATTAGGAACTGAATATCCAAGGATATACATCCTATAGAAAAGGTAGGCAGGTGGGCAGAGGGGGTGGGTTGCCTTATTAGTGAGAAATGAAATTAAATCAGTAGGAAGAAACAAAGTAGGGTCAGATGGTGTAGAATCTGTGTGGGTAGAATTGATTAACCGCAAAGGTAAAAAACCCTAGTTGGATTTGTGTACAGGCCTCCAAACAGTAGTCAGGAGCTGGGGCGCAAGATACACCAGGAGATAAAAAAGGTGTGTAAGAAAGGCAAAGTCACAGTGATCATGGGGGATTTCAATATGCAGCTGGACTGGGAAAATCATGTTGGTAGTGGATTGCAAGAAAAGGAGTTTGTGGAATGTCTACAAGATGGCTTTTTGGAGCAGCTCGTGGTGGAGCCCACAATAGAACAGGCAACACTGGATTTAGTGTTGTGCAGTGAGGCAGACTTGATAATGGGGGCTTAAGGCAAAGGAACCCTTAGGAGGCAGTGATCATAAGATGATAGAATTTACTCTGCAATTTGAGAGGGAGAAGATAGAATCAGAGGTAACGGTATTACAGCTGAATAAAGGCGACTACAGCGGTATGAGGGAGGAGCTGGGCAGAAATGACTGGAAGAGGAGCCTAGCAGGAAAGACAGTGGAACAGCAATGGCAGGAATTTCTGGGAGTAATTCAGGAGAAGCAGCAAAAATTCATCCCGAGGAAAAGAAGCATGGTACAGGGAGGATGAGGCAACCATGGCTGACTAAGAAGTCAGGGATAGCATAAAAGCAAAAGAGAAAGCATATAATGTGGCAAAGAGCAGTGGGAAACCAGAGGACAGGGAAGCTTACAGAGACCAACAGAGGGCAACAAAAAAAGAAATAATGAGGGAGAACATTAAGCGTAAGGGTAAGCTAGCCAGTAATATGAATGAAGACTGTAAGAGTTTCTTTAGCTATATAAAGGGCAAAAGAGAGGCAAAAGTGGACATTGGACCACTGGTAAATAACGGTGTAGAGACAGTTGTGGGGAACAAGGAAATGGCTGAGAAACTGAATAATTTCTTTGCGTCAGTCTTCATGGTGGAAGACATGTGTAATCTCCCAAAAATTCAAGAGAGTCAGGGGCAGAGCTGAGTATGGTGGCCATCACCAAGGAAAAGGTGCTAGTAAAACTTGGCGTGAAGGTGGACAAAGTCAGCATGGTTTCGTCAAGGGGAGGCCATGCCTGACAAATCTGCTAGAATTCTTTGAGGAAGTAACGAGCAGGGTAGACCGAGGAGAGCCAATGGATGTTATCTACCTGGTCTTCCAGAAGGCCTTTGACAAGGTGCCGCACAGGAGGCTGCTGAGTAAGGTAAGGACCCATGGTGTTAGAGGCGAGGTGCTAGCATGGATAGAAGATTGGCTGTCTGGCAGAAAGCAGAGATTAGGGATAAAAGGGTCTTTCTCAGGATGGCAGCCAGTGACAAGTGGTGTTCCGCAAGGGTCAGCGCTGCGGCCACAACTTTTCACTTTGTACATTAATGATCTAGATGAAGGAACTGTGGGCATTCTGGCTAAGTTTGCAGACAATACAAAGATAGGTGGAGGGACAGGTAGTACTGAGGAGGTAGGGAGGCTGCAGAAGGATTTGGACAGGTTAGGAGAGTGGGCAAAGAAGTGGCAGATGGAGTGCAATGTGGGAAAGTGGGAGGTCATGCACTTTGGTAAGAAGAATAAAAGCATGGACTATTTTGTAAATGGGGAGAAAATCCAGAAGTCTGAAGTGCAAAGAGACTTGGGGGTTCTTGTCCAGGATTCTGTCAAGGTAAACTTGTAGGTTGAGTCAGTAGTCAGGAAGGCAAATGTAATGTTGGCATTTATTTTGAGACAGCTTGAATATAAAAGCAGGGATATACTACTGAGGCTTTATAAGGCTCTGGTCATGCCACATTTGGAGTATTGTGTGCAGTTTTGGGCGCCATATCTCAGGAAGGATGTACTGGCCCTGGAGTGGGTTCAGAGGAGGTTCACGGGAATGGTCCCAGGAATGGTCTATGTTCCATATGTTCATATATGTTCTACCTCTCTATTCCAGCCTTAAAAATATTCAATGCCATAGGTTCCACAACACTCTGAGGTAAAAGAAATTCCATACAACCACAACCTTTTGAGCGAAGAAATCCTCTTCATTTTAGCCCTGAATCATCAGCCTCTTATTCTGAGATTTGTACCCCTGTGTTTTAGATTCCCCAACGAGCAGGAACAATCTCTCAGCATCTACCCTGTCAAACCTCTTCAGAATGGAGCTGTTTCAATGATAACACCTCTCATTCTTCTGCACTCCAGAGAATATAGATGCAGTTTACTCAGTAACTCAGTAGAACATACAATGGTCCCAGCTTAACATATGAGGAATGTTTGAGGACTCTGGGACTATACTCATTGGAGTTTAGAAGGATGAGGGGGGTTCTAATTGAAACTTACAGAATACTAAATGACCTGGACAGAATGAATGTTGGGAAGATGCCTCCATTGGTAGGAAAGACTAGGACCCGAGGGCACAGCCTTAGAGTAAAGGGAAGACCTTTTAGAACGGAGATAAGGAGAAACTTCTTCAGCCAGAGAGTGGTGAACCTATGGAATTCACTGCCACAGAAGGCTGTGGAGGCCAGGTCATTGAGTACATTTAAGACTGAGATAAATAGGTTCTTGATTATCAAAGGGATCAAGGGTAATGGGGAGAAAGCGGGAGAGTGGGGTTGAGAAACTTATCAGCCAAGATTGATTGGCGGAGCAGACTCGATGGGCCAAATGGCCTAATTTCTGCTCCTATATCTTATGTTCTTATGGTCTTAAACTCCATCTGCCATTTCTGTGCCCAAGTTGCCAATCTATCTATATCCTAGATAACAAGGTGTAGAGCTGGATGAACACAGCAGGCCAAGCAGCATCAGAGGAACAGGAAAGCTGACATTTCGGGTTGGGACCCTTCTTCAGAAATGGGGGAGGGGAAGGGTATTCTGAAATAAAAAGGGGAGAGGGGGAGGCGGATAGAAGATGGATAAAGGAGAAGATAGGTGAAGAGGAGACAGACAGGTCAAAGAGGTGGGGTTGGAGCCAGTAAAGGTGAGTGTAGGTGGGGAGTTAGGGAAGGGATAGGTCAGTCCAGGGAGGACGGACAGGTAAAGGAGGCAGGATGAGGTTAGTGGGTAGGAGATGGGGGTGGGGCTTGAGGTGGGAGGAATGGTTAGGGAGGCGGGGACAAGCTGGGCTGGTTTTGGGATGCAGTCAGGGGAGGGGAGATTTTGAAGATTGTGAAGTCCACATTGATACCCTTGGGCTGCAGGGTGCCCAAGCAAAATATGAGGTGATGTTCCTGTAGCCTTTGGGTGGCATCGTTGTGGCAATGCAAGAGGCCCAGGATGGACATGTCGTCTGAGGAATGGGAGGGGGAGTTGAAATGGTTCGCGACTGGGAGGTGTAGTTGTTTGTTGTGAACCGAGCGTAGGTGTTCCACAAAACGGTCTCCAAGCCTCCACTATATCTATATCCTGTTGTGTCCTTTCACAATCGTTGGCACTATCAGCAACTCCCACAATCTTTCTGTTATTTGCAAACTTACTAATCAGACCACCCACATTCTCCTCCAGATCATTTATATATATTACAAACAACAGAGGACCTAAGACTGATCCCTGTGGAACAACACTAGTTGCCGGTCTCCATTATTAAAAACACTCTTCCACTGCTACCCTCTGTCTTCTATGGCCAAGCCAGTTTTGTATCCATCTAGCCAGCCCACCCCGAATCCCATGTGATTTTAGTTTTTGTACCAATCTGCCATGTGGGACTTTATCAAATGCCTTACTGAAGTCCATATGAACTACATCCACAGCCCTTCTCTCATCAATTATCTTTGTCACCTCTTCGAAAAATTCAATCAGGTTGGTGAGATATGACCTGCCCCATACAAAAACCATGCTACCTGTCACTAACTAGTCTGTTTTCTTCCAAATGTGTACATATCTTGTCCCTCCGTATCTTCTCCAAGAGCTTCCCCACCATAGGTGTCAGGCTCACTGGCCTATAATTTCCTGGATTATCCCTGCTTCATTTCTTAAACAAGGGAACAAGATTGGCTAATCTCCAGTCCTCTGGAACCTCACCTGTGGTCAAAGAAGATGTGAGATATCTGCTAATGTCCCAGCTATTTCTTCCCTTGCCTCTTGCAATAACCCTGGATTGATCCCATTTGGCCCCAGGGACTTGTCTACTTTAATGCAATTTAGGAAATCCAAAATTTTCACCTTCAATATATTGACATTCTTTGGAGTATTCACAGACTCATCCCTGACCTCAACATCATTCAAGTCCTTCTCCTCGGTGAATATCGATGCAAAGTACTTATTAAGGATCTCTCCCACTTCCTGTGGCTCCACACAGAACTTCCCTCCTTTTTCCTTGAGGGGGCCTACTTCATCCCTTGCTACCCTCTTTCTTCTCATATATGCATAAAAAGTCTTGGGATTCTCCTTGACACTGTTTGCTGAAGACATTTCATGGCCCGTAATTCTGCGTTTAACTTCCTTCCTAATTTCTCTATATCCTCAAGGGTTTTGTAAGTTTGTAGCTGTCTAGACCTGTCATATGCTTCCTTTTTCCTTTTATTAAGCTTACAGTTTCCCTTGTCATCCATAGTTCCTGAATCCTGTAATTCCTATCCTTCAGTTTTGCAGGGACATGCATGTCCTGAATTTTAATCAACTGGTCTTTAAAAGCCTCCCACATGCCAGACATAGATTTACCCTCAACTAACTGCTCCCAGTCCACATTCCCCAGTTCCTGTCTAATTTGGATGTAATTGGCCCTTGCCCAAGTACGTACCCTCACCCGAGGGCCACTCTTGTCCTTGTCCGTGACTACTCGAAATCTTATGGAGTTATGGTCACTAAGCCCAAAATGCTCTCCTACTGAAACATTGATCACCTGTCCTGGCTCTTTCCTTAATACCAAGTCGAGTATGGCCTCCTGTCTGATTGGATTGTCAACATACTGGCTCAAAAAGCCCTCCTGGTCACATCTAACAAATTGCTGTCCATCTGAGCCCCTGGCTGTAAAGGGAGTCCCAGTCAATAATAGGAAAGTTGAAGTCACCCACCACAACTACCTGCTTTTTTCACACTTTTCGAGTATCTGACTATATATCTGCTCCTGTAACGTGTGGAGATTTTCACCACTATGGACAGTCAGTGAAAGACATTTGAAATCCTAAGTCCCATCTCGAACCCAACATTTCCTGTTATTGCCAGGTGGAATAGGAGAGAGGATAGGGGAGTGCAGGCTGTGCCTCATGCATGCGCAGTTTTAGGAGACAACTGCCCATTTAAATAATTTGCTGCATCCATTCAAATCAGATTCTGGAATTCATGATGTCTCGAACTCAGTGTGTGTAGATTACGCCATGTCTATTCTTGGTGAATTTGTTTTGGGTAGCCGAGGTACCCCTTTAGAGAACTGAGGCACTCCAGTGTATGGAGTCGTAGGCAGGACAGCGATGGAGTTAAGCATTCTTTGGTGGGGTATCAGGTACACTGCAATTATTAGCTGTACAGAAGATTGTCTGTAAAAGGTGCATAAACCTCTTAGGAATTGTCAGGCCTGTACCATACTTTAAAATCTGTAAAGAACTGTCAAGACCGATCAAGAAAGTGTCAAACCTGTCAAGAAATGTCAAATATGTCGAAGACCTGTCAAATTTTGATTTTATGAATTGAGGGTTCTTTTTATTTATTCAAGGAATGTAGGCATTGCTGGCTGAGTCACTATATATTGCGCATCCTAAATTACCGCTTGAATTAAATGGCTTGTCAGGGCCATTTCAGAGGCCAGTTAAATATCAACCAAATTGCTATAAGTCTGGAGTCATAAGTAAGCCAGACCAGGGAAGAAGGGCAGATCTCCTTCTGTAAATTTAGATGTGTTTTTACAAAATTGACTGTGGCTACATGGTGCCATTAGGCCAGCTCTTAATTTCAGATTGTTATTGAATTCAATTTCACCATCTGCCGTGTTGCAATTCCAATCCAGGAATTCCAATTCCAGAGCATCTGTCAGGGATTTTGCAATACTTATCCAATAACATTACCATTGCGCCACTGCCTTCCGGTGTGCTGATCTCAATAATGTGTAGTCTGCAAAGTAGAACTTTAAGTAATAGAACCTTATTTTTGGATTGGTACACATTCATTTTTGTGTTTGGATAGGTAATTGTGGATATGAGGTGTGTTGGCATAGTAAGTGAAAAGGGAAAGGGTAATGGGTTTAAGAAGGCACTGAGTTGGCATGGGGGTAAGAGGGGCTATGAGGATGTGTAGGGGGCCTGGGGTGGCATAAGTTGTCATAGATAATGATGATGAGGGAGAGTTGGGGAAGGAGGAGGCTGGAGGAATATTGTATTTTTTAAAGTGTTAATTTTTGGAGACAAGCTTTCTTAGAATCCAGTAGCCACCACATTTCTTCCAGAGTTTCTATCCAATCTAGCCCAAACCCATGCCACGAACTGAAAGAGGAGTGAAAATGGTCATTTTTTAAGGTGAGTTTGCAGAACAATGATGTCTTGCTAAATGTGTACACCTGACTCAGGAACAAAAATGGGAGCCAAAGATTGTGACAGAAAGAGTGACAAAAGGATATTTCACTTTGTTGGGGAGACCTAAATTGGGGGACTCTGTTTAAAAGAAAAGGGTCTTTCAGTGAAGGTGGAGAGAGGAATCTTCTTTTCTCTGAGGGAATAGTGAGTCTTTGGAACTTGCCAGGTGACTGTTTCTCTCATAATGCAGTGTAATAATCTAGGCATATAATCTTCACATATCTGTTAAAGCACTTAGGAACTGTTTTGCCCCTGTACTGTACTTCATTTTAAACCATTGCCTTCAGGTGTGATGGGGAATACCAGGATATTAGTAGGGATCAGGGACAGGCAGTGCTGGATAAATAGCCTGTAAACTACTGAATGTGCACCTAAAATGGAGTATGTCTTAAATTAGCTACTCAAATGGAGGTGGTCATTATCATTCAACTGAATGCTGGGAAGCAGCTGGAAGGTAAACCAAGTGGAAATAATGTACAAGCATGTGGAAGGCTGATCTTTGGCATTGATGCAAAGCAGATTGACACAATGAAAAAGAAAATTGGCTGGCATGCAAAAATGCATTATAAATTTGATTTATCCCATTTTCATTTGTACCTTCTTTTACATTATTAGGACATTTCAGAGCATTTCCCAACCAAATAATTACTTCTGAAGAAAAAACAGAAATTGCTAAGAAACTCAGCACATCTGGCAGTGCCTGTAGCGAAAAAGCAGAGTTAACGTTCAGGTTCAGTGACCCTTCTTCAGAACTATGAGATGCTTCATGGGTGACTTCAACTTTCCAAATATTGATTGGAAACTTTTTACTTGTAATAGTTTAGATGGAGCAGATTTTGTCCAGTGCGTTCAGGAAGGATTCCTGACACAGTATGCAGACAGACCAACACGAGGAGAGGCCACTTTGGATTTGGTGCTTGGCAACGAACCGGGCCAAGTGTTAGACCTGTTGGTAGGAGAGCATTTTGGTGGTAGCGATCATAAGTCTGTTTCTTTCACGATAGTCATGGATAAGGAGAGGTACGTACGGCAGGGTGAAGTTTACAGTTGGGGGAAAGGTAATTACAATTCAGTTAGGCAAGAACTGGGTAACATAAATTGGGAACAGATGCTGTCAGGGAAGAGCACCACAGAAATGTGGAGATTGTTTAAGGAATGCATACTGCGTGTGCTCGATATATTTGTCCCTTGCAGGCAGAGAAGATGCGGTCGAGTGAGGGAGCCATAGTTCTCAAGAGAGGTCGAACAACTGGTTAAGAGGAAGAAGGAGGCTTATGTAAGGTTTAGGAAAAGAGGAACGGAAAAGGCTCTAGAGGGATACAAGTTAGCCAGGAAGGAGCTGAAGAAAGGGCTCAGGAGAGCTATAAGGGGACATGAGAAAACCTTGGCGGATAGGATCAAGGAAAACTCCAAGGCTTTTACGCGTATGTGCAGAACAAGAGAATGACCAGAGAAAGGGTAGGGCCGATCAAGGATTGTAAAGGGAATTTGTGCACAGAGCCTAAAGAGATAGGAGAGGTCCTTAATGAATACTTTTCTTCAGTATTCACAACTGAGAGGGACCTAGTTGTAGAGGAGGGCGTTGTGAAACAGGCAGGTAGGCTAGAGGAGATTGATGTAAGTAAAGAGATGTGCTACGAATTCTGAGGAAGTTGAAGATAGATAAGTACCCCGGGCCTGATGGGATTTATCCAAGGATTCTATGGGAAGCGAGGGACGAGATCGCAGGGCCTTTGGCAATGATCTTTTCGTCCTCACTGTCCACGGGTATAGTGCCGGAAGATTGGAAAGAGGCAAACGTCATTCCCTTGTTCAAAAAAGGGAACAGGGATAACACCGGAAATTACAGGCCAGTTAGTCTTACTTCAGTGGTGGGCAAATTATTGGAAAGGGCTCTGAGAGACAGGATTTATGATCACTTGGAAAGGCACAGTTTGATTCGTGATAGTCAGCATGGATTTGTGAGAGGTAGATCATGCCTCACAAGCCTTATTGAATTCTTTGAAGAGGTGACCAAACACGTGGATGAAGGTGGAGCAGTGGATGTGGTATACATGGATTTAAGTAAGGCGTTTGATAAGGTTCCCATGGTAGGCTCATGCAGAAGGTAAGGAGGCATGGGAACCCTAACCACCAACCTCCGGATCCAACGCATCATCCTCCGACACTTCCGCCATCTGCAATCCGACCCCACCACCAAAGACATCTTTCCCTCCCCACCCTTATCTGCTTTCCGGAAGGACAACTCTCTCCGTGACTCCCTTGTCTGCTCCACACTCCCCTCCAGCTCCACCACACCCGGCACTTTTCCCTGCAACCGCAGGAAGTGCTACACCTGCCCCCATACCTCCTCCCTCACCCCCATCCCAGGCCCCAAGAAGACGTTCCACATCAAGCAGATGTTCACCTGCACATCTGCCAATGTGGTATACTGCATCCGCTGTACCCGGTGTGGCTTTCTCTACATCGGGGAAACCAAGCGGAGACTCGGGGAGCGCTTTGCAGAACACCTACGCTCGGTTCGCAATAAACAACTGCACCTCCCAGTCACGAACCATTTCAACTCCCCCTCCCATTCCTCAGACGACATGTCCATCCTGGGCCTCCTGCAGTGCCACAACGATGCCACCCGAAGGTTGCAGGAACAGCAACTCATATTCCGCTTGGGAACCCTGCAGCCCAATGGTATCAATGTGGATTTCACAAGTTTCAAAATCTCCCCTCCCCCTACCGCATCCCAAAACCAGTCCAGCTCGTCCCTGCCTCCCTAACCTGTTCTTCCTCCCACCTATCCCCTCCTCCCACCTCAAGCCGCACCTCCATCTCCTACCGACCAACCTCATCCCGCCCCCGTGACCTGTCCGTCCTCCCTGGACTGACCTATCCCCTTCCTAACTCCCTACCTACACTCACCTTTACTGGCTCCATCCCCGCCTCTTCGACCTGTTTGTTTCCTCTCCACCTATCCTCTCCTCTATCCCTCTTCTATCCGCCTCCCACTCTCTCCCTATTTATTTCAGAACCCCCTTCCCCTCCCCCTTTTCTGATGAAGGGTCTAGGCCCGAAACGTCAGCCTGTCTGCTCCTATGATGCTGCTTGGCCTGCTGTGTTCATCCAGCCCTGCACCTTGTTTTCATGGGATAGGGGGAAATGTGGCAGATTGGATTCAGAATTGGCTGACCCTTAGAAAACAAAGGGTGGTAGTGGACGGAAAATATTCAACATGGTGCTCAGTTATGAGTGGTGTACCACAAGGATCTATTCTGGGTCCTCTTCTATTTGTGATTTTTGTAAATGATTTGGATGAAGGAGTGGAAGGGCGCATTAGTAAGTTCGCGGACGATACGAAGGTGGGTTACGTTGTGGACAGTGCAGAGGGCTGTTCTAGGTTACAAAGGAACAATGATAGACTGCAGAGCTGGGCTGAGAATTGGCAGATGGAGTTTAACCCTGAAAAGTGTGAGGTGATTCATTTTGGAAGGACTAACTTGAAAGCAGAATACAGGGTTAACGGAAAGATTCTTGGCAGTGTGGAGGAGCAGAGGGATCTTGGAGTTCATGTTCACAGTTCCCTGAGAGCTGCTACCCAGGTGGATAGAGTTGTTAAGAAGGCGTATGGTGTGTTAGCTTTCATTAATAGGGGGATTGAGTTCAAGAGCTGTGAAGTTATGCTCCAGCTATCCAAAAGCCTGGTTCGGCCACATCTGGAGTATTGTGTCCAGTTCTGGTCGCCTCATTACAGGAAAGGTGTGGAAGCATTGGAAAAGGTGCAGAGGAGATTTACCAGGATATTGCCTGGAATGGAGGGAAGGTCTTACAAGGAAAGGTTGAGAGAGCTGGGGCTTTTCTCTTTAGAACGACGAAGGATGAGAGGTGACTTGATAGAGGTGTACAAAATGATCAGCGGTATAGATAGAGTGGACAGCCAGAGACTTTTTCCTAGGGTGGAGGTAGCTTTTACGAGGGGACATAGTTTTAAAGTGAAAGGAGGCAGATATCGGGGAAACGTCAGAGGTAGGTTCTTTACTCAGAGAGTGGTAGGGGCGTGGAATGCATTGCCAGAGAGGGTAGTGGAGTCGGCCTCATTAGGGGCATTTAAGTGGCTATTAGATAGGCATATGGATGACAGTATAAGGTAGCGGTGGAGGTTACATAGACCCTAGGTTTAGGGTAAAAGTTTGGCACAACATCATGGGCTGAAGGACCTTTACTGTGCTGTACTATTCTATGTTTTATGTTCACAGATGCTGCCAGACCTGCTGAGTTTCTCCAGCAATTTCTGCTTTTGTTTCAGATACCTCGCATCCGCAGTTCTTTGTTTTAATAACTTCTGAAGTTTTAATTACGGTTATGTCACTCAGCATAGTTCCTCAAATCAGTGATAAGAGTAGTCCTCAGGTGAAAGTAATAAATTGGGGCAAGGCTCACTCCCACAGGAACTGGGAGAATGTAGAGAGGCGGCAGCTGTTTGAGGGTAAATTCCCATCTGTCATATGGGAATCTTTTAGTTGAATAGAGTTCAGGACCAGCAGGTTTCTGTGAAAACAAGAATGGCAAGATCCAGGACCTTAGATAATAAGAGAAATTGAGAGTTTGGTCAAAATGAAAAGAGAGATATGCGTAAGATTCAGGAAATTGAAGACAGACAGACCCTCAAAGAATAGGAAGATGGCGAGAAAAAACTTAAACAAGTAATCAGGAGGGCAAAAAGAGACCAGGAGATGTGTTTGGCAAACAGGATTAAGGAAAAATCCTAAAATGATTTCTACATATATAAGGAGCAAGAGGGTAGCTAAGGAAAGAGTAAGCCCAAACTCAAGGACAAAGGAGAGAATTTATGCCTGGAACTGAAGGAAGTGGGTGAAGTCCTTAATGAATACTTTGCTTCAGTATTCACAAAGGAGAAGGACATGGTGGATGCTGAGTCCAGAGAGGCGGTGGAGGCAGATATAACAGCAATGTTTAAAAGGCACCTTGAAGGTATATGAATAGACAGGGAATAGAGGGATATGGACCATGTAGAAACAAAAGCTTTTTAGTTTAGAAAGGCATCATATGTTGGCACAGACATGGGCTGAGGGCCCTGTTCCTGTGCTGTAATGCTCTTCGTTCTTCGCTCTTCGTTCTTTGAATGGCCACTCTCATTTGGTGTTGTAATGGGATTTTTTTGCCTCCATCTGCGCAGGCAGATAGAACATGGTTATGTTTAAGGCATCTTTAAACAACACATTGTTCTCTGAGTACTCCGTTGAAATGTCAGCCCAGTTTACATGCTCAATCCCTAAAAGTGAACATTGAATCCATAAACTTCAGGGTCAGGGTTGAGAATGTTACCACCTAACCCTACTTTTACCTTCCATGCTTTCACAGCACAAGCCTTCCTATGCTGACTATGGTACAACATACAAACTAAAGTACAATAAACTATTTTGTAACACTGTAAGTGAGGAATGCTATCATAAATCCAAAACTAGTAGGCATTTGCTGTTTCATATATCCTAGTTATTTCCCTTCCTTGTGACAGTGACAAATGCTGCGATACCGGACATCTCAAATACATCATCTGTGGAGTCTGGTGGAAAAGCCTGACAGTGAGTGAGAGCACTTTCTTTGAGGACACCATTATAGAACCAACCTCATCATCTAAAGTTCACTCATGACCATGTTCTCGCAACAGTTATGGGATTAGAACATAGAAACATAGAACAGTATAGCACATTACAGGCCCTTCAGCCCATGATGTTGCGCCGACCTATTATCTTACTGTAAGATCAAACTACCTTGCATACCCTACATTTTACTATCATCCATGTGCCTATCCAAGAGTCGCTTAAGTGTCCCGAATGTATCTGACTCCACTACCACTGCCGGCAGCGCATTGCACACGCCCACCACTCTCTGTGTGAAGAACCTACCTCTGACATCTCCCCTTTACCTTCCTCCAAGCACCTTAAAATTATGCCCCCTTGTAATAGTCATTTCCGCCCTGGGAAAAAGTCTCTGACTATCCACTCTATCTATGCCTCTCATCATCATGTACATCTCTATCAAGTCACTTCTCATCCTTCTTCGCTCCAGTGAAAAAAGCCTTAGCTCCCTCAACCTTTCCCCATAAGTCCTGCCCTCCAGTCCAGGCAGCATCCTGGTAAATCTCCTCTGCACCCTCTCTAAAACTTCCACATCTTTCCTATAATGAGGTGACGAGAAATGGGCACAATATTCCAAGTGTGGTCTAACCAGGGTTTTATAGAGCTGCAGCATAACCTCACGGCTCTTAAACTCAATTCCCCTGCCAATGAAAGCCAACACACCATATGCTTTCTTTACAACCCTGTCAGCTTGGGTGGCAATTTTGAGGGATCTATTGCCCTGGACCCCAAGATCCCTCTGTTCCTCCACACTGCCAAGAATCCTGCCATTAACCCTGTATTCTGCATTCAAATTCAACCTTCCAAAATGAATCACTTCACACTTTTCTGGGTTGAATTCCATCTGCCACTTCTTTGCCCAACTCTGCATCCTGTCAATGTCCTGTTGCAACCTACAACAGCCCTCCACACTATCCACAACTCCACCAACCTTTGTGTCATCGGCAAACCTACTAACCCACCCTTCCACTTCCTCATCCAAGTCATTTATAAAGATCACAAAGAGCAGAGGTCCCAGAACAGATCCCTGCGAAACACCACTGGTCACCGAGCTCCAGGCTGAATACTTTCCATCTACTACCGCCCTCTGTCTTCTATTGGACAGCCAATTCTGTATCCAGAAAGCCAAATTTCCATTTCCCTGAATCCCATGCCTCCTTACTTTCTGAATGAGCCTACCATGGGGAACCTTATCAAATGTCTTGTTAAAATCCATATACACCACATCCACTGCTCTACCTTCATCAATGTGTTTTGTCATATCCTCAAAGAATTCAATAAGACTTGTGAGGCGTGACCTATCCCTCACAAAGCCATGCTGACTATTTCTAATCAAACTGTGCTTTCCCAAATAATCATAAATACTATCTCTCAGAATCCTCTCCAATAATTTGCCCACCACAGAAGTAAGACTGACTGGTCTGTAATTCCCAGGATTATCCCTATTCCCTTTCTTGAACAAGGGAATTACATTTGCCACCCTCCAACCATCTGGTACTACTCCAGTGGACAGTGAGGACGCAAAGATCATTGCCAAAGTGCAGCAGTCTCTTCCCTCGTTTCCCGTAAAAACCTTGGCTAAATGCCGGCTGGTCCAGGGGACTTATCTATCCTCATGTTTTTCAAAATTTCTGGCATTTCTAGGATTATGATGCAGGAAAAGGACTTTGTGGTTTCTCCTCCTCCCAACCTGCACCCTCAAACGTGTTTAAAATTGGACTGATTGTAGATTTTACCCAGTAAGAGAAATTAGTTTGCTTTGATTAGTTCCAATGATGTTGTGATTTTTATAATGCCTAAAGCCAGTGTACGTCTTCTGTGATCCTTTCATTTAAAGTGCTGCAGTCTACGTTTAGCTGCCCTTTAAAGAATACAATCTATTAGACAATTCTAATATCAGATACCTCCTTGTGATTTTTGTTTTCTTTCCACTCAATTTGTGAAGCTACTCCAAGACACTATTTGGAACACTACGTATTTCCTGTACTTCTCCCAGGCCTGTATGAAGCACTTAAAGAAGCTAAAATTCAGAAATGTTTTGAGGTCAGTATCATTTATCAATTTAATATTTTCAGGCAATTTCATTTTTAAGATCAATATTTTAGTTGATATTATAATTGTATCTTTCTCATTTTGTTTTCATATATTTTCTCAGTTCCACCACACAGGGTCAATGATGTGTCAGAGAGTCATAGAATCATACAGCATCGAAACAGACCCTTCAATCCAACCAGTCCATGCCAAACATAATCCCAAACTAAACTAGTCCCATCTGCCTGCTCCTGGCCCATATCCCTCCAAACCTTTCCTATTCATATATCTGTCCAAATATCTTTTAAACATTGTAATTGTACCCACATCCACCACTTCCTCAGGAAATTCATTCCACTCGCGAACCACACTCTGTGTAAAAAATTTGCCTCCTATGTCTTTTTTATATCTCTCTCCTCTCACCTTAGATGTGATCTCTAGTCGTCAAATCCACCATCCTAGGGAAAATACAACTACCATTAACTCTATCTTTACCTGTCATTATTTTATAAACTTCTATCAGGTCGTCTGTCAACCTCCCACACTCCAGTAAAAAAAGTTCCAGACTATCTAGCCTTTCTTTATAGCTCAAACCTTCCACACTCGGCAACATCCTGGTAAATCTCTTCTGAACCCTCTCTAGCTTGATAATATCCTTCCTATAACTAGGCAACCAGAACTGGACTCAGTATACCAGAAGAGGCCTTACCAATGTCCTGTCCAACCTCAACATGATTTTCGAACTCCTATACTCAAAGGACTGAGTAATGAAGGCAAGCATGCCAAATGCTTTTTTAACCGCACTGTCTATATGTGTTGTAAACTTCAAAGAATTACGTACCTGCACCCCTAGGTCCCTCTGTTCTACAACACTACCCAAGGTCCTATCATTAATTGTATAGAGCCCTGCCCTTGTTTGTTGTATCAAAATACAATACCTCACATTTATCCAGATTGAACTCCATCTGCCATTTTTCAACCCATTGACCCATTTGATCAAGATCCCTTTGTAATCTTAGAAAACCTTCTTCACTGTCTACTATGCCACCATTTATATAAATGACAAAAGAGGACCCAGAACGGGTCCCTATGGAACACCGCTGGTGACAGGCCTCCAGTGCGAAAAGCAACCCTCCACCATTACTCTTCTGTTTCCTGCTGTTAAGCCAATTATGTATCCAATTGGCAAGCTCACCCTGAATCCCATGTGACCTAACTTTACTGTTTAGTCTACCATGCAGAACCTTGTCAAAGGCTTTACTAAAATCCAAATAAACAACGTCTACTGCTCTGCCATCATCAATCTTTTTGGTACATTTCTAACATTGTACTTAACGACTCAGATGTGTGTGAGCAATGCAAGTCATTTTCCGCAAGTATTTTGCCAATACTTAACATCTCTTGGTAAAAGAAATCAACACTTACTGAATTTCTGCTCAAAATTCTAACCGTGGCATAGCAAGTCAGGCTCTCCTTGCTTGCCATTACTTATGGCTAACACTTGTTTCAATTTTATCTTCCTTTGAAACTTGTTAATGTGGGACATTAGGGAAGAGTTGGTGCAGTGTTAACATTACTAAACCAGTAAATCAGAGTCCCA
Source organism: Rhincodon typus (assembly GCF_021869965.1). Lineage (NCBI taxonomy): Eukaryota > Metazoa > Chordata > Chondrichthyes > Orectolobiformes > Rhincodontidae > Rhincodon > Rhincodon typus. Next base: position 511,503 of record NC_063352.1, on the reverse strand, counting down.
GGCATATGCTGTGGGTTCATGGCAGCAGGTGGAATTCAAATTCAAATTGTTAAATCTGGAATATAAAATAAAAGCTAGTCCCAGCGATGGTGACCATGAAACTATGATCGATTGTTGTAAAAATGATCTTGTCCCCTAATGTTCTTAAGGAAAGATAACTTACCATTCTAACAAACCTCACTTCATCTGGTGATTCCCCCCCATTGGCTTCAAACTCATAGTCTCCCAACCCCACACAGCTCGCTTCTACCTCTTGCCCAGTCCTGAGGAAGGGTCACTGGACCCAAAACATTTACCCTGATTTCTCTCCACAGCAGCTGCCAGACTGCTGAGATTTTCCAGCAATTTCTGTTTTTGTTACTTACCATCCTCACCTGCTGTTGTCTCCATTTGTCCAGACCCATAGTAGTGTTGTCTGAAAAGGCCTTGCAAGCCACTCATTTCAAGGAAAACTGGGTAGGGGCAATAAATGCTGGCCTAGCCAGCAAGACCCAAATTTCATAAAAGAATAAAAAGAAAAACATTGCAATGTCATCCCTTAATTTTCAGATACTAACATCAGTTTACATTTATAGGCTTATATTCTAGCTCTCTGCTTCTCTGTTTCTACTTTGATTCATTGATTGATTGGATTGGAGGCAGTCCAGAAAAGGTACACTGGGCTGATCCTGAGTATCGAGGGACTGTTTCTTGAGAAGAAGTTGAGTAGGTTAGGCCTGTACTCATTGGCATTTAGATTGAAAGGTGACCTTATTGAAACATACAAGACACTTCGGGGACTTGAACAGGTTAGATACAGAAAGGTTGTTTCTCCTTGTGAGAGAGTCTATGACCAGGGGTATAATCTCAGAATAAGGGGTTGCCCTTTTAAAACAGAGATTAGGAGGAATTTCTTTTCCCAAGTGTAGTGAATTTTCAGAATTCTTTACTATGGAGTGGCATGATGGCTGAGTGGTTAGCAGTATTGGCTGTGCTAATTTGCCCATGGTGTCCAGGGATGTGTAAGTTAGGTGGATTAGCCATGGAAAATACAGGGATAGGGTAGGTGGGTGAGTCTGGGTGGGATGCTCTTTGGAGGGTTGTTGTGGACTTGTTGGACCAATTGGCCTGTTTCCATGCTGTAGGGATGATGTGATATGGAGGTCTATCGAGGCTGTGTCATTTAAGTATGTTCAAGGCTGAGATAGTCAAATTTTTAGGCAGGAAGGGAATCAATGGCTTTGGCGAAAAAGCAGGAGTGTGGAGTTGAGGATTATCAGATCAGCTGTGATCTCATTGATTGGCAAAGCAGACTCAATAGGCTGAATGGCCTTCTCCTGTTCCTATGTCTTATGGTTGTTGTCAATAAACCTTGTTCATTTTTGTCACTATGATTATTCCTTACTGATGGCCTAGCAAATTTGGGTCAGCAACTAACCTCCCAGCTTTCTATTACAATTTGTTAATTTTCCAAAGCTATTGTTGCTTCAATTATCATTCTCAATTCCTAACAATAAGAAATACAATTTAGGACAAATTAAATAGATTAGGTGGTACTGGCTTTCAATGCATGAAGTTTTCAACCACGTCTATTCAGATTCCACCAATGGCCCAAATTAGAACTAGTGAAAATTAACAAGTCAATCAGAATGATGGGCAGTCTGGATGCATAATTTATCACTCATCATTGAATGACTTGAAATTAGCATTTCCAATAATCTTTGTATCAAGGATAACTATCTAATTGTTAATCTGTACAAATTCCAATGGAATCAAATTTTACAATGACTAACCGACAAAAGTTGCAATTTTTCAAATTCATACCCATTGACCATTGTCTTTAAAAATTACATAGTATATCTAGCAGTTATGTCATATTTCTAAACTTCGAGTGCTTATGCAACTGTTTCCATTTCACTGTAATCTAAATAAGACATCTGAAAGCAACAATGCACATTGTGCAGATATTTCCTGTTTTTCCTGTACCGTTATTTCATTGCCATTTGTTTTCCCAAATGAGCCAAAAAGTTTCCACCTCGTGGATTCTTATTCAGTCCCTTTTGTTGGTTTTTTTTCTCAACATGTGTGTAATTTTAACTTGTATTGTTGACCAAATAACAGATGACTGTGAATTGGCATCTTTCTTGACATTCTTTTCGAATTAAGTCAAAAGTCAAATGAAACTCTCATGTTTGGGATTAAAAAATATTTTGATTAAAGCCAAGGGCTGAATGTCAATTATTCAAAAAAAGCATAATTTCTAAAAGGTGCAGAAGTCACAGGGTTGTAATGATGGGTGACTTCAACTTTCCAAATATTGATTGGAAACTTTTTAGTTGTAATAGTTTAGATGGAGCGGATTTTGTCCAGTGCGTTCAGGAAAGATTCCTGACACAGTATGTCACTAGACCAACATGAGGAGAGGCCACTTTGGATTTGGTGCTTGGCAATGAACCGGGCCAAGTGTTAGACCTGTTGGTAGGAGAGCATTTTGGCGGCTGTTACTTTTACAATAGTCATGGAAAAGGATTGATACATACAGCAGAGTAAGGTTTAGAATTGGGAAAGTGTAATTACAATTCTGTTAGGCAAGAACTGGGTAACATAAAATGGGAACGGATGCTGTCAGGGAAGAGCACTATTGAAATGTGGAGATTGTTTAAGGAATGCATTCTGCGTGTGCTCGATATGTTTGTCCCTAGCAGGCAGGGAAGATGCGGTCAAGTGAGGGAGCCTTGGTTCTTAAGAGAGGTTGAACAACTGGTTAAGAGGAAGAAGGATGCTTATGTAAGGTTTAGGAAACAAGGAACTGAAAAGGCTCTGGCAGGTTACAAGTTATCCAGGAAGGAGTTGAAGAAAGGGCTTAGGAGAGCTATAAGGGGGCATGAGAAAACCTTGGCAGATAGGATCAAAGAAAACCCCAAGGCTTTTTACACGTACATGAGGAATAAGAGAATGACCATAGAAAGTGTAGGGCTGATCAAGGATTGTAAAGGGAATTTGTGCACAGAGCCTAAGGAGATAGGAGAGGTCCTTAATGAATACTTTTCTTCGGTATTCACAACTATGAGGGACCTAGTTGTAGGGGAGGACAGTGTGAAACAGGCTGGTAGGCTAGAGGATGTGGATGTTAGTAAGGAAGATGTACTAGGAATTTTGAGGAACTTGAAGAGAGATAAGCCCCCCGGGCCTGATGGGATTTATCCAAGGATTCTATGGGAAGTGAGAGAAGAGATCGCAGGGCCTTTGGCGATGATCTTTTCGTCCTCACTGTCCACGGGTATAGTGCCGGAAGATTGGAAAGAGGCAAACGTCATTCCCTTGTTCAAAAAAGGGAATAGGGATAACCCTGGAAAATACAGGCCAGTTAGCCTTACTTCAGTGGTGGGCAAATTATTGGAAAGGGCTCTAAGAGATAGGATTTATAATCACTTGGACAGGCACAGTTTGATTTGTGATTGTCAGCATGGATTTGTGAGGGGTAGATCATGCTTCACAAACCTTATTGAATTCTTTGAAGAGGTGACCAAACACGTGGATGAAGGTGGAGCAATGGATGTGGTATACATGGATTTAAGTAAGGCATTTGATAAGGTTCCCCATGGTGAGCTCATGCAGAAGGTAAGGAGGCATGGGATAAGGGGAAATGTGGCAGATTGGATTCAGAATTGGCTGACCCTTAGAAAACAAAGGGTGGTAGTGGACGGAAAATATTCAACATGGTGCTCAGTTACAAGTGGTGTACCACAAGGATCTGTTCTGGGTCCTCTTCTGTTTGTGATTTTTGTAAATGATTTGGATGAAGGAGTGGAAGGGTGGATTAGTAAGTTCACGAATGATACAAAGGTGGTCGAGTTGTGGATAGTGCAGAGGGCTGTTCTAGGTTACAAAGGGACATTGATAGGATGCAGAGCTGGGCTGAGGAGTGGCAGATGGAGTTTAACCCTGAAAAGTATGAGGTGGAGAGATAGTAGGAACTGCAGATGCTGGAGAATCTGAGATAACAAGGTGTAGAGCTGGATGAACACAGCAGGCCAAGCAGCATCAGAGGAGCAGGAAAGCTGACGCTTCGGGCCTAGACCCTTCTTCAGAAATCACTTGGATAGGCACAGTTTGATTCGTGATAGTCAGCATGGATTTGTTGATTCATTTTGGAAGGACAAATTTGAAAGCAGAATACAGGGTTAACAGAAAGATTCTTGGCAGTGTGGAGGAGCAGAGGGATCTCGGGGTTCATGTCCACAGTCCCCTGAAAGCAGCCACCCAGGTGGATAGAATTGTTAAGAAGGCGTATGGTGTGTTAGCTTTCATTAATAGAGGGATTGAGCTCAAGAGCCGTGAAGTTATGTTCCAGCTATACAAAACTCTGGTTCGGCCACATCTGGAGTATTGTGTCCAGTTCTGGTTGCCTCATTACAAGAAAGATGTGGAAGTGCTGGAAAAAGTGCAGAAGAGATTTACCAGGATGCTGCCTGGACTAGAGGGAAGGTCTTACGAGGACAGGTTGAGAGAGCTAGGAGTTTCCTCTTTAGAACGACGAAGGATGAGAGGTGACTTGATAGCGGTGTACAAAATGATCAGAGGTATAGATAGAGTGGACAGCCAGAGACTTTTTCCTAGGGTGGAAGTAGTTATTATGAGGGGGCATAGTTTTAAAGTGAGTGGAGGTAGATGTAGGGGAGACGTCAGAGATAGGTTCTTTACTCAAGAGAGTTGTAGGGGCGTGGAATGCTTTGCCAGAGAGGATAGTGGAATCAGCCTCATTAGGGGCATTTAAGTGGCTATCAGATAGGCACATGGATGATAGTATAAGGTTGGGGTGGAGGTTAGATAGACTTTAGGATTAGGGTAAAAGTTCGGCGCAACATCGTGGGCCGAAGGACCTGTACTGTGCTGTACAGTTCTTTGTTCTATTTTCTGTGTTCTAATATATATCAGTCACTTATTAGTCATCATTACTCTGCATTATATGTTTCTTCATCACCATTGAACATTGGAAGGGAAGTGGCATTTTTTACAGCCTGTAAACTTCATCTACTTGCCACTGATTCTAATGCTACTCCCCCTCCACTTTATCTTGCTGAACTAGGTCAAGCAAAGCCTCCATGATCCACCTGGAATGGAACTGAGCTGTAAATCTCCCAGCCTGTCTATTACTAGGACTGCTTAATTCCAATTCCGCAGCATTGCTTTGTCACAGTTTTACCTCAATACCCCTGCTGTTGAACAGATTTTCGTCAGCAATTTTCTATATTCAGTGTCACCAAGAGTTCTGATTGAGAAGAGACTGGAGAAACATGGGCTTTTCAACTCAAATATAACATCTGAAGTGATTCTAGGATTAAAAAATAGTAAAGTACTTGGAAAAGATAACTCCATAAATTTGCTTCCAACTTAATTGCAAGAGCAGCACTGAGGAGCACAAATTTTAAACTGGTAAAAGACCAATTTAGAACAAATTTCAAGAATTAACTTCCAAACAGATTAATGGAAGAAACACTCTGGAAAGTTTTAACCAAAATAGATACCACAACTTGATGTGCTGTCTTCTGAAAGTGCTTTTTAGCAATGTAGCAGCATGGACACCTGAGCGGCTTGCTATGCTTTTTCAGCAGACATTAGGAGATAACAGATAGGCTAGATAATATAAGGATAGTAGATTTCCTAACCTGAAAGACATTTTTAAAAATGGGTATGTCAATATGACAAGCCAATAATTGCATTTTTAATCAGATTAGCATTTTATTCCAGAGTTATTAATTAGTTGAATTTAAACACCACCAGCTGTCATGGCAGGATTTGAGCTCATGTCTCTGGAGCACGAGTCTAGGCCCCTGGATTACTGCTCCAGTCCTGTTACCACAGTCCTACCAATCCCAATCCTTTGACTGTCAATGTATTTTATTGCACTCTGTATATATACACTACTTAAATTCTGTGTTAAGAACTCTCAAAATTTATACATAGCCAAAACAAACCTCAATATCCTATAATATTTAAGTTTATTAATTCCATATATCAAAGATCTTTATAAAAATTCCAACAATCACTAGGTTTATTCGTGGTATACTCATAATTGTAATTTGTAACTTTCAAACGGAATTTTGCATAACAGTGCCAATATAACAAACTTACAACATAGAACATGGAACATAGAACATTACAGCGCAGTACAGGCCCTTCGGCCCTCAATGTCGTGCCGACCTGTGAAACCAATCTGAAGCCCATCTAACCTAAACTATTCCATTATCATCCATATGTTTATCCAATGACCATTTAAATGCCCTTAAAGTGGGCGAGTCTACTATTTTTGCAGGCAGGGCATTCCACGCCCTTACTACTCTCTGAGTAAAGAACCTACCTCTGACATCTGTCCTATATCTATCACCCCTCAATTTAAAGCTATGTCCCCTCGTGCTAGCCATCACCATCCAAGGAAAAAGGCTCCCACTGTCCACCTTATCTAAGCCTCTGATCATCTTGTATGTCTCTATCAAGTCACCTCTTAACCTTCTTCTCTCTAGCGAAAACAGTCTCAAGACCCTCAGCCTTTCCTCATAAGACCTTCCCTCCATACCAGGCAACATCCTGGTAAATCTCCTCTGCACCTTTCCAATGCTTCCACATCCTTCCTATGATGCGGTGACCAGAACTGTACGCAATACTCCAAGTGCGGCCGCACCAGAGTTTTGTACAGCTGCAACATGACCTCATGGCTCCGAAACTCAATCCCTCTACCAATAAAACCTAACATACTGTACGCCTTCTTAACAACGCTATCAACCTGGGTGGCAACTTTCAGTGATCTATGCACATGGACACCGAGATCTTTCTGCTCATCCACACTACCAAGAATCTTACCATTAGCCCAGTACTCTGTATTCTTGTTACTCCTTCCAAAGTGAATCACCTCACACTTTTCCGCATTAAACTCCATTTGCCACCTCTCAGCCCAGCTCTGCAGCTTATCTATGTCCCTCTGTAACCTGCAACATCCTTCCGCACTATCCACAACTCCACCGACTTTGGTGTCATCCGCAAATTTACTAACCCGTCCTTCTATGCCCTCATCCAGGTCATTTATAAAAATGACAAACAGCAGTGGCCCCAAAACAGATCCTTGAGGTACACCACTAGTAACTGAACTCCAGGATGAACATTTCCCATCAACCACCACCCTCTGTCTTCTTACAGCTAGCCAATTTCTGATCCAAACCGCTAAATCACCCTCAATCCCATGCCTCCGTATTTTCTGCAATAGCCTACCGTGGGGAACCTTATCAAACGCTTTACTGAAATTCATACACACCACATCAACTGTTTTACTCTCATCCACCTGTTTGGTCACCTTCTCAAAGAACTCAATAAGGTTTGTGAGGCACAACCTACCCTTCACAAAACTGTGTTGATTATCCCTAATCAAATTATTCCTTTCTTGATGATTATAAATCCTATCTCTTATAATCCTTTCCAACACTTTACCCACAACCGAAGTAAGGCTCACTGGTCTATAATTACCAGGGTTGTCTCTACTCCCCTTCTTGAACAAGGGGACAACATTTGCCAATCTCCAGTCTTCTGGCACTATTCCTGAAGACAATGACGACATAAAGATCAAAGCCAAAGGCTCTGCAATCTCCTCCCTAGCTTCCCAGAGAATCCTAGGATAAATCCCATCCGGCCCAGGGGACTTATCTATTTTCACACCTTCCAGAATTGCTAACACCTCCTCCTTATGAACCTCAATCCCGTCTAGTCTAATAGCCTGTATCTCAGTATTCTCCTCGACTACATTGTCTTTTTCCTGTGTGAATACTGACGAAAAATATTCATTTAGCACCTCTCCTATCTCTTCGGACTCCACGCACAACTTCCCACTACTGTCCTTGACTGTCCCCAATCTTACTCTCATCATTCTTTTATTCCTGACATACCTATAGAAAGCTTTCGGGTTTTCCTTGATCCTACCTGCTAAAGACTTCTCATGTCCCCTCCTGGCTCTTCTTAGCTCTCTCTTTAGGTCCTTCCTGGCTAACTTGTAACTCTCAAGCGCCCTCGCTGAGCCTTCACGCCTCATCTCTACATAAGCCTCCTTCTTCCTCTTGACAAGAAATTCAACTTCTTTAGTAAACCACAGTTCCCTCACTCGACCACTTCCTCCCTGCCTGACAGGTACATACTTCTCAAGGACACGCAGTAGCTGTTCCTTGAACAAGCTCCACATTTCAATTGTGCCCAGCCCCTGCAGTTTCCTTCTCCATCCTATGCATCCTAAATCTTGCCTAATTTCCTCATAATTGCCTTTCCCCCAGCTATAACTCTTGCCCTGCGTTATATACCGATCCCTTTCCATCGCTAAAGTAAACGTAACCGAATTGTGGTCACTATCACCAAAGTGCTCACCTACCTCCACATCTAACACCTGGCCTGGTTCATTACCCAGTACCAAATCCAATGTGGCCTCTCCTCTTGTTGGCCTATCTACATACTGTGTCAGGAAACCCTCCTGCACACATTGGACAAAAACTGACCCATCTGAAGTACTCGAACTATAGCGTTTCCCGTCAATATTTGGAAAGTTAAAGTCCCCCATAACAACTACCCTGTTACTTTCGCTCCTATCCAGAATCATCTTTGCAATCTTTTCCTCTACATCTCTGGAACTTTTCAGAGGCCTATAGAAAACTCCCAACAGGGTGACCTCTCCTTTCCTGGTTCTAACCTCAGCCCATACTACCTCAGTAGACGAGTTGTCATCAAACATCCTTTCTGCCACCGTAATACTGTCCTTGACTAACAATGCCACACCTCCCCCTCTTTTACCACCTTCCCTGATCTTACTGAAACATCTAAACCCCGGAACCTGCAACAACCATTCCTGTCCCTGCTCTATCCATGTCTCCGAAATGGCCACAACATCGAAGTCCCAGGTACCAACCCATGCTGCAAGTTCACCCACCTTATTCCGGATGCTCCTGGCATTGAAGTAGACACACTTCAAACCACCTTCCTGTCTGCTGGTACACTCCTGCGACCTTGAAACCTTATTGATGACCTCACTACTCTCAACCTCCTGTACACTGGAGCTACAATTCAGGTTCCCACCCCCCTGTTGAATTAGTTTAAACCCTCCCGAAGAGCATTAGCAAACTTCCCCCCCAGGATATTGGTACCCCTCTGGTTCAGGTGTAGACCATCCCGTTTGTAGAGGTCCCACCTACCCCAGAATGAGCCCCAATTATCCAGGTATCTGAATCCCTCCCTCCTGCACCATCCCTGTAGCCACGTGTTCAACTGCTCTCTCTCCCTATTCCTAGCCTCGCTAGCACGTGGCACGGGTAACAAACCAGAGATAACAACTCTGTTTGTTCTAGCTCTAAGCTTCCACCCTAGCTCCTTGAATTTCTGCCTTACGTCCCCATCCCTTTTCCTACCTATGTCGTTGGTGCCTATGTGGACCACGACTTGGGGCTGCTCCCCCTCCCCCTTAAGGATCCCGAAAACAGAATCCGAGACATCACGGACCCTGGCACCTGGGAGGCAACACACCAACCGCGAGTCTGTCTCGTTCCAACAGAATCTCCTATCTGTCCCCCTAACTATGGAGTCCCCAATGACTAATGCTCTCCTCCTCTCCCCGCTTCCCTTCTGAGCAACAGGGACAGACTCTGTGCCAGAGACCTGTACCCCATGGCTTACCCCTGGTAAGTTGTCCCCCCCAACAGTATCCAAAACGGTATACTTGTTTTTGAGGGGAATGGCCACAGGGGATCCCTGCACTGTCTGCCTGTTCCCTTTCCGTCCCCTGACTGTAACCCATCTACTTTTTTCCTGTACCTGAGGTGTGACTACCTCCCCGTAACTCCTCTCAATTACCCCCTCAGCCTCCCGAATGATCCGAAGTTCATCCGGCTCCAGCTGCAGTTCCCTAACACGGTTTCCGGGAGCTGGAGTTGGGTGCACTTCCCGCAGATGAAGTCAGTGGGGACACTAGTGGTGACCCTTACCTCCCACATTCTACAGGAGGAGCATACAACTGCCCTAACATCCATTCCCACTGTTCTGAACTCCCAAACAGACAAATTAAAAAAAAATACTCGTAGCCTTACCAAATCAGCGCTCAGAACCTTTTTTTTTGGTTAGAGGAGGAGGATGGGTGGGAGACACTACCTAGGTAGTGTTTCGGGTAAAGCAACCGCCCAAATATATTACCTCACTTACTCCAAAAATGGAGTCACGCGAGGTAAGACTTTTATAATCGAAAAGCTCACCTTCCCAGGCTGCCTTCGCGCTTCCTCCCGGACTCCCGCCGCTGAAACAACTGAAACAACTTGGATCTGTTTGTGTTCCTTTCGATTTTTTTTTATTTTTTGTTGCTTTTCATTATACATACATATCAATAACACCAACTCCTAGTTCAAGTACACTCACCGTCTTCTGAAATGCAGTTGGCATAAGACCAATTCTTTTCATTAATAGAGAAAGTGACTAGATGGATGGTACATATTTTCCCTTCACAAAGATAATTATAGTTTCTCAACTGAATTGAAGCCCATTGTCATTTGACATGTTCCTAAGAAGGGTACTTGACTCCAAATGTTAACTCTGCTTTCTCTCCACCAGACCTGTTGAGTTTCTCCAGAAATTTCTGCTTTTGTGTCATTTAACATGTGTTTCTTTGTAACTAATTAATTTTTCAATATTGCATTTGCTTTTCTCTTCAGAGAAAAAGGACTAAATTCAATGCTTGTGACTTTTTGGCAGAATGGTTATACAAGTAAGTTTCTTGTATTTTAGCAGCTTTCAATTTACTTAGTTTTACAGGTAGGAAGTGGTCTTGATATACTAGACATATATATCTTATACACTAGGTATGTGAGCAGGAGTTTAAAATATTTGTCCTTTTGTTCACCCAAGTCATGTTTCAAAGAATGCATATTCTTGAAATAAGTGAAAGAAAACTAATTATAATTTTGGTCTGTTAATTTCATAGCAAGAATCCAAGGAGGGTTGGCAAGAAGTTTATTGCCTTCAGTGAAATTCCCTTTGTTACACAATGGCTTCAGGATCAGTAAGTACTTAATCTGATAAAAATAGGTATCTTTCCATTTGCAAATGACAGACTTTTTCAAAGCGAACAGATAGTTCTGTCAGAAGGACTACATCAAAACATTTGCTGTGATATAAATAAGACTTGAAGAATGTGGATTTACTTCATTACAAACAAATCAAAATCTAGGAATGCTTTTTTTTAAAACAAGTCACCAGATATGTGATTGATGAATTTTCAAGGAAAAAATGAGACAGAATGCTTTAATTAGTTAAACACAGCTAATTGTTTTAGAAATGAGGTGACCACTGAGATTACTTGCTCTTGCCTTGGCATTATTTATTTAATTAGTCCAAAAGTCATGGAACTACAAGAAAGATGTTGAAAGATTGCTTGTAACAAAAAAGTTGGCAAGCATATTTCTAACTTTCTTCTGATTCGGAAGTTGCTTTTTCTGAATAAATAGTCAATAGTTCTTTAAAATAAATAGAAGAATTATATTTATTTCATCATTTTGGAGGCCTCTGATTTTCTAGAAACATTTGTCAATAACTTAGAGATGCTCCACACAGACTGCGGAATGACAGTGTAGGTGGGAAGGTTGACCAGATTCAAGTATCTCACTTGAAGATGTGAACCACATGTTCAGAACTGCAATGGCTTCCTCCTTGGTGGATCTTGTGCAGAGTTAGCAGCAGTTTCCAATCCTGTATTTCTGTGGAAGAATTGTGTATAGGTGTCAGCAGCTATTTCTTCATTGGAGATCCATTGTTCTCGAACAGCCATCATCCATTCTCACCAGTGCTGTAAACAGGTAACTGCTTGGTGATGATGAAAATGACACGGCACATGCAATGATAGCATGCACACAACTGCGAGAGACATTTTTAAGAGTCACATATCAGCTGAATGTTGAGGGAGTAAAATCCCTTCCTGTTTATGAATGTTGCTGGCTGCTCAGTTAGTGCCTTGATGACCAGGTGGCCGCAGTTGAAAATTCCTGCCCTGAGAGACGGAAATAGAGACAAATCTGACTGCCTTCTGTACCTGTGTGGTGCCATCAGTGACTAACTCAATGTAATCTGCTGGCCTCTTAAACAGGGCACCAATGACCTGCCTCATGCTGTGATTGTGGATGTTTGTGAGATTTCAGTCAAGTCCTCTGCCATCATGGAAAGGATCCAGGAGCAAAGACCTTATGTCCCACTGTCACTTTGAAGTCTTCTAACAGTTAGTTTGCCCGTGTAACCAGGGAGACATGAGCTGCTCCTTTATAAAGGCACACCGTTCTGTTTTTATTCTTTTTGCAGATGCGTCATCCAAAACATTGTTATTGCAGGAAGTTCATTCTTTGGTAGTTTGCCCATCAGTGAAGATTTCACCTTGGCACCCAATGTGCCCCTCGTTCATGGGCTTCAATCTCGACATTTTATACTCAACCTGTTCAGAGATGTTATTACATGCCTCAGAGGCAGGTAGGACTTGAACCTAGGGCTTGTGGCTCAGAGGTTGAGGCATTGGACAGGTGCAGCATGGGTTTTGAAAAGCAGGTCATGTTTAACTCATTTACTGGAATTCTTTGAGGATATTACGAGTGTGGTGAACAACGGGGAACCAGCGGATGTGGGGTATCTGGATTTCCAGAAGGCATTCAGCAAGGTGCCGCACAAAAGGCTGCTGCATAAGATAGAGGTGCACAGTGTTATGAGTAATGTATTAGCATGGATAGGAGAATGGTTAACTAACAGAAAGCAAAGAGTGAGGATGAATGTGTGTTTTTCTGGTTGGTGATCAGTGGCTAGCAGTGTACCTCAGGGATCAGTGTTGGAACTGCAACTGTTTACAACTTATAAAGATGATTTAGAGTGGGGAATCAAATGTAGTGTGTCAAAGTTCGCAGATAACACTAAGGTGAGTAGTAGAGAAAAGTGTGCAAAGGACTTTGAAAGTCTGCAGACGAATATAGATAAGTTGTGAGTGGGCAAGGGTCTGGCAGATGGAATACAATGTTGGTAAATGGGAGGTCATCCATTTTGGTAGGAATAACAGTAAAATGAACTATTATTGAAATGGTGAAAAATTACAGTGTGCTGCTGTGCAGAGGGACCTGGGTGTCCTTGTGCATGAATCACAAAAAGCTGGTTTTCAGGTACAGCAGGTAATTAAGAGGGTAAATAGAATATTGTCCTTCATTGCTAGAGGGATGGAGTTTAAAAACAGGGAGGTTATGCTGCAGCTGTACAGGGTGCTGGTGAGGCCACAGCTGGAGTACTATGTACAGTTTTGGTCTCCTTACTTGAGAAAGGATATACTGGCACTGGAGAGGGTGCCGAGGAGGTTCACTAGGATGATTCTGGAGTTGAGAGGTTTGGTATATGAGGAAATACTGAATAAACTAGGTTTATATTCATTGGAATTTAGAAGAACGAGGGGTGGGATCTTATAGAAACATATAAAATTATGAAAGGAATAGATAAGATTGAAGCAGGGAGGTTGTTTCCACTGGCAGGTGAAACTAGAACCAGGGGCATACCCTGAAAATAAGGGGGAGCAGATTTAGGACTGAGTTGAGGAGGAACTTCTTCACCCAAAGAGTTGTGAATCTGTGGAATTCCCTGCCCAGTGAAGTAATTGAGGCTAACTTGTTGAATGTTTTTATGGCAAAGATAGATTTTTCAACAGTAAAGGAATTAAGGTTGATGATGAATGGACAGGTAAGTGGACCTGAGTCCATGGGAAGATCAGCCATGATTTTGTTGAATGGCAGAGCAGGCTGAAGGGGGCCAGATGGCCTATGCCTGCTCCTACTTCTATGTTCTTGTATTCTTGTGATATATCACTGTGCCACAAAAGTTCTGTGGGCCTCACTCTGTTGAACAGTTGTTTGTAATTTCTGCCAGTGTAAACTAAATTGATACCAGATGAAGGGAAGAGTGAGTCTTTATTTTGGAACTGCTCCCAAAACATCACTGATTACCGGATAATATATCTTGCTTAACAACTTCATTTTTTTATTATCGTGAGGAAAATCAAGGATGTCAGTTAAAGGACCCATCAAACACCTCATGTGAGATAGCAAGAACTGCAGCTGCTGGAGTCAGAGATAACACAGTGTGGAGCTGAAGGAACACAGCAGGCAAGGCAGCATCAGAGGAGCAGGAAAGCTGGCGTTTCGGGCCAGGACCGATCTGAAGAAGGGTCCCAACCTGAAACGTCGACATTCCCGTTTGTCTGATGCTGCCTGGCCTGCTGTTTTCCTCCAGCTCCACACTGTGTTATCTTCATCATGTGATCTTTGTTCTCAAAGTTTTGGCAAAGATCTGTAGCTCGGGTTATGGATGAGGTTGGTGACTTGCTCGCCAAGCTGGCTTGTTCTCGTTCAGGTGTTTCATGATCATGCCAGGTGACATCATCAGTGGACCCTCCGATGAAGTGATGTTATTCTACTCCGTTTCAAATCCATAACAGACCAAACAAAATAAATTCCAAGCGGAGTAAAATAACATCGCTCCATCGGAGGTTCCACTGATAATGTCACCTAGCATGGTGACAAAACGTCTGAACGAGAACAAGCCAGCTCGGTGAGCAAGTCAACAACCTGATCTTTGTTTTGTTCATTGTACAAGATTACGTTGGTCTGTTGTCGTGTCTTATTGGCTTTGCTTCAAAAATTCATAAATGTTAGGTTACATAGAAAAATTATGAGTTAATAGCAGATTTCCTAGACTCTTGACAAGAATTTATTTCTCTTATCTGTGACTCCTTTTTCATTAGTCCTGATACAATGAAGTCTTAAATTAATCCATGTCAGTATTTTGTTTCTCCCCAGTTTTCTTCATTCTGTTCTGCCTGAATTGTTACCATCACGTCAGGGAAAAATTACTTAACAGTTAAGCATAAAACATATACCAACAATCATCTTAATTTTCTTTCAGTCCTAGACCACCAATCCCTCTATCTCTCTTGTTGTCAGAAGATGAAGCTGCACTTATAATTCAGTCTTTCTGGAGAGGTTACCAGGTAATATCCTCATCATTATTTTGTTCAACCTTGAGATTATGAAAAGTGTATTTGATTACACTGCCACGACCTCCTCATCAAGGAAATGCCGCTGGACGAAAATTCCAAAACCCCAGACCAATGTTTTGGGACATGGATTCAAATTTCTTCATGACATTTGGTGAAATTTGAATTCAGTAAGTATCTGGAATCAAAACCTTGCCTACTGATGACCATGTAACAAATGTTGCAAAAAGCTATTTTGTTCACTCATATCCTTAAGAAAGGAAATCTGTTCTTATCTGGTCTGGCCTACATGTGACTCCAGACCCAAAGCCATGTGGTTGGCTCCTAACTGCCCTCTGGGTAAATACGGATGGGCAACAATTGCTGGCCCAGCTGGTTATGTCCAACTAAAAAAAAATCAGACTTTAAATTTCAAGTATACCATTTATTTTTTACCTTTTAGGTTATTTAATATTATGCAGAGACATATTGCTCATATTTGTAGTTTGAAATGTTCATATCCTGGCTGATATTCATATCTTGACCAACATCAGTCAAACCCTATTATCTGGCCATTATCTCACTATTGGTTGGAATCTTGCAGTGTGCAAACTGACTGCTTCGTTGCCTATATTCCAATAGCAACTAAACTTCAAACAGTATTTAGTTAGCTGTGAAGTCCTTTAGGATATCTAAAGTCAAAGAAGGGGACATTTAAATGCAAGTTCTTACTTCCTTCATTCTGAAAATCAGTTTAAATACTATCCATAGAATACTCAGGGAACCGGTTTCATAGTTTGTGGGATGTGATGGAAGACTGCCCACTTGCCTGGATGAGTGCAGCTCCAGAAACACCCAAGAAGTTTGACACCAGCAAGGACAAAGCAGCCCATTTGACTGTCACCACATCCACAAATATCCACTTCCTCCTGTATTGAAGCTCAGTAGCAGCAGTGCATGGAGAAATTCACCAAAGATCCTTAGATAGTACCTTCCAAACCCATGACCACTTCCATCTAAAAGGACAAGGGCAGCAGATGCATCGAATCACCACCCACTGCGAGCACCCCTCCAAGGTACTGATCATCATAACTTGAAAACATATCTCAGTTCCTTCAGTGTCGCTGTGTCAAAATCCTGGAAGTCCCTTCCTAATGGCATTGTGAGTGTACCCATACTGATTGGGCTGCGGCAGTTCACGAAGGCAGCTCACCATCACCTTCTCAAAGGCAATTAGACATAGACAATAAATGCTGGCTCAGCAAGTGAAGCCTTCATCCCTTGAATGAGTAAATGAAAGAAAGGATAGTTCTGGTATTTTTGTGATTCCGTGCTGGAAACTGCACGATGAAAAGTTTTGACAGCATGTCTTTCTTTTCAGAAATACTCAAATTCTGTATTACATTTGTAGCAATGTCTAGGTTTAACAGTTAACTTAGCATCTGTCCGTCCTTGTTTTTATATTTCAACATCTGATGTTCCTATTATCATGAATGCTGCAAAGGTTTAGCAATTCAACAAAACAGTACAATTTTAGATGGTCATAGCTTGTTTTATAGAGTCATTCGTACTCACTGTTGTTATTGGTTATTTATCGATTTTGCTGAAAATAGTCATTTTGTTGAATAGTCATGAGAAATTACATGTATATGGTTCAAACTATGAAGTAAAATTATTCAATTGGGGAAATTCAGATACATGTCACCACTAACTGCAAGAAAGAACTAACATAATCGTAATAGCAAATTACTGCAGATGTTAGAATCTGAACTGAAAATAAAAAATTCTGGAGATCACAGTAGGTCAGGCAGCATCCATGGAGAGAAAGCAAGCTAACATTTCAAGTGTGGATGACTCGAAATGTTAGCTTGCTTTCTCTCCATTGATGCTAACATAGTAATACCATTTTTCTATAACACGGTAATGTGGTACAGTGGGTAGTGCCACTTCTTGTGAGCCCAAAGCTGTGAGTTTGAGTTGCGTTCCATGGCCTTGATGGTCATCATTGTGTTCATAATGTGGCTAACCTGTAAATCTACCCATGCAACAATAGCAGGCAGAAAGATCAGGAGAGACCCCTGGTTAGCCATGTTTGATGATGAGTGGTGCCCCTCAAGATATAGCCTGATGTTCCAGGAATAATAATCTATGGAAAACAAACTAATTTTTAAATATAACACATAAATGCAATTAATTATCCTGCTAGGAAAGAACAGTTAGTAACTCCAATTAATACTTATATTTGGAAAAGTGGAGAAAATGAGATGTGACATTGAAATTATAAATGAAATGTACTCAGAGTAACTGGACATGTACAACTAAAATTAAGCAATACAGTAGTTATAGAATATAAGGAGTTAAATATTAAAAGTAAGACAACTTAGAATGAAAATCATGTGCTGTAGAGAATAATAGTATGACACACAATGCGAGGCTGTACCTCTGGGGAAACATGAAGCAATTGTAAGGCTGGCAGTATCTCCATTCAGAGTATTACATAACTGGACCGCGACATTGAGTGACCATAGTGTACTGAATGTCCTTTCTGCATTGAAGTTTCTATTTGAGCTTCACCTGAAGGTCTTTATAATTTATCCTGTTTCGATTCTTAGAGGTTGGATTTATAAGGCTTTTTGAAATTAAAGATTGTCTTTCACAAATTGTTTTAAATGAAAAACAGCAGTTACTTTTGAAAAATCATGAACCATTTCACATTAAAATTTGCTGTACTATGTCCACATTTTGTTTAAAAAATAAACATTTGGGCAGTTTTCTTACTTCTAGGGATCCAGAAACATCTGTGGAAGCATGGGCAGGGATCCGCAAGATCTATGTTCCAGCAGCATTCTCACATACTTGGTCCCATGACTAAAAAATTGTCACATCGTGCTGTGCCTAAGGAAAGGAAATCTGACGCATAGTTTAACTTTCTTTGTGTGGTATGTTACACAAAATGCTACTGTGCTCCAGTAGTGCTAGTTATTCCCAGAAAAGGGGAGTGTTATGAACAGTTGAAGATGCTGAGGTATTCTGAGGCCTAGTTTATGTGTAAGTGGCCCAGCGTGATTAATTCTGATATTTCCCACCTAAGAGGAAACACTCAATCTCTGATCAATGACTGTTTAACACCTCATGATTATTTTGACAATCTGTGAAAGAGCTCATTTAGAACACCAGACAATTGTGCTACCTCATGTTTTGTAATTGAAAATAATTTTGCACAATAGATTAGGGGTTTAATACTAGATGACTAGTTCAGGACAACAGGATTAATTTTTATCTACTGCAGTATTAAATCATTATTTAGGTAGTTGGTTTATTTCTTACAATAAAAGTCTGAATGTTTAATGGAGTTAATTTTTTACACTGGGAATGTAATAGCACGGAAACAGGAGTAGGCCCCTTCAGTAAGCCATTTAGCCCTTGAATTTGTTATTGCATTCAGTTACATCGAAGCTGACCTATTTCCTAACTCCATCCACCAGCCTTAGTTTTGTAACCATTTATACCTTTGCTGGACAAAAACGTATTAACCTCAGTTTTGAATTATTCAACTGACCTCACTTCAACAGCTTTATGAGCAGAGAGTCCTGACTTAAGACCACCCATACCACCCATGCTGAAAATGACATATATTGCCAAGGTGTATTGTCTGGCTGTCATCAGGACATTTTGTAAGAATACTGTTTCAAGGGTAAAAACAACATTTACACTGTATGAGAGGAGTATGGTGATTGGGGGTTGACAGTGAGTTCTGATTGGTGGAAGCATTGCCATGGACAATGTACCCATTAATTCGGATTGACAGTTAACAGTCAGGGGTTTGTTTAAATTTTATACCAAGCAGGTTGAGTCTGTTTTTCATACCGATCAGAGTTCACTTGCTAACCATCCAGCACTCTCCTCTCATACGGTATGAATATTGGTTTTCCTGTTAAATTATCATGATGAGGGCAAGACAAAAAGCTTTGACAAAATATGTAATTTTTAGCAATGCTCAAGTTCTGTAATACCTTACAATTTGACTACCCTTTCAATTAAGAAGTGCTTGCTGAAATTATCCCTATATACCTCGTTCTAATTTAGAGCTTAAAGCTTTTGTTCTAGACATCCACTGGAGGAATTAGCTTACAGTTATCTACCATAGCTTCAACACCTCATTTAGATCAGTTCTTAACCTATATTTAAGGGAGTACAAGTCTAGCCTATCTAATTCATTATTTTAATCCTTTTAATTATTATCTCATTCTTCTGACCCTGTGCTGTACTCTGTTCAAGCCCAGTATCACGTTTCTGGGTGTGCTGCCCAGAACTGAACACAGATTTATGAGCCTAACTAGAGTTCTATGTAATTGGAATAAAGCTTGCACCCCTTTGTATTCTAGCCTTCTTGAGAAAAAAGCCCAACATTCCTTTAGCCTTTTACGTTATTTATGTAACCTTTAATAGCTTTTGGTGAATATTGTATTTGGAAACCTATTTAAGTAAAGTTGGATAGTCCCAGAGGACATAGGGCTACTCTCTCATTAGAGGTGGTTTCACCTGAGGATCACCACACCTTGGGTGAGAGGAGAGATTGAGAGAAAGGACTGTCACAGTAACTTAAGCTGGTGTGGGATTTGAATACACACAGTTTACATCACTCTTCATTACAAGCCAGCTATCCAGCCAACTAAGTTAACTGAGTCCCTGGAACATTTATCTATCATTAAAATATATTGTTCAATATATTTCATCTCATCCATCACCACTACAGCCCAATATTCCACAAAGTATGGGATTGTGTCACGTAGTAACAAAAACAGAAGGCTGAGGAAAATTATGGCTATAACAGGTGGAAAACCACCAGGATCAGATGGTTTCCTTCCCAGTGATTTGAAGGAAACACATAACATCACTGTGGATGCTTGAACTATAATCTTCGAAAATATGGGAATTGTTCCTTTAGATTGGAAAATTGCACGTCATAGAGTCATACAGCACGGAAACAGACCCTTCGGTCCAACTCTTCCACGCTGACCAAATAACCCAATCTGACCTGGTCCCATTTGCCAGCATTTGGCCCATATCCCTGTAAACCCTTCCTATTCATATGCCCATCCAGATGCCTTTTAAATGTTATAGTTGTACCCGCCACCACCACCTCCTCTTGGAGCTCATTCCATTCACACGCTACCCTCTGTATGAAAAAGTTACCCCTCAGGTCTTTTTAAATCTTTCCCTTCTCACCTTAAACCTATGCTGTCTAATTTTTGGATTCCCCTACCCTAGGAAAAAGACCTCGGCTATTCACCCTATCCATGCCCCTCATGATTATATAAATCTCTATAAGGTCAGCCCTCAGCTGCTAACACTCTTAATGAAGATGAGAGAGGGAAACTACAGAATAATAGAACAGTTTGTCTAACATTTGTTGTTGGAAAATTGCTGCAGTCCAGAATCAAGCAAAGGATGATTAAATAGCTTGGAAATTTGCAACTGATCAGACAGACCCAGTAGGGATTTGTAAAGGGTATGTCATGCCAAGTGAACTTGATTGAATTTTTTAATTGACAATGAAAACAGTAAACAAAGGAATGTCTATGTATGTTATCTATATGGACCTCCAAAGGACATTTTCTAAAATGTAAAAAACTGAGCTGAAGTTAAAGCTCATATTGACCACATTATTGATCTGTTTATTTTCATTTACCTGTGGGATATGGGTATTGCTGACTGGCCAGCATTTATTGCCCATCCCTAGCTGCCCTTGAGCAGCCTTCTTGAACGCTGCAGTCCAGGAAACTAGGTAGGAAACTAGCTAAGCAGCAGAAGTAGGGAATAAGGATATTGGGCAGGTCCTGTATTTGACAGGATATATCTTATGAGCAAGAGTTCCAAGGGTCTGCGAGGACGAGGTCAGGTGTGGTTGCACACTGAAATTTCTGTTCTTGGATGGCATTGCTGCATCTCAATGCAATTTGAAAAGGAGAGTGGGTGAGGGTGCAGGTAGCCCTCAGACTCCAATGTATGCCTGTTCAGCTCATTGACCAGGATTTTAAGCAACAGTTTGAGATTCTCAATCAGAAGGCATTGAGAACTGGGTGTCTGGATATACCAGGCTGCGGTTGTCTTGAACACTAATAGCTAATGGATGCATTTGGTCAAAATATGTGAGAACAGGAGTCTTGTACTTAACTGCTCAACCAGTGACATAGTTGCCATCATGGTGCTACAGGACATGAATTTATGAACAGCAAATGGTAGGGTTCCTGGGAGGGTCGTAAAAATACAGGATCAGAAGTAGGACATTCAGCTCCTCTAGCCTCCTGTGCCATTATAAATCATGGCAGATCTTCTACTTTAATGCCATATTTTAGCACTGTCTCATATCCATTGACATCAGTAGTAATGAAAAATATATTAATATCTGTCTCGAACGTATTCAATAACGGAGTTTCCACAACCCTCTGGGAAGAACATTCCATGGGCCCACAATCCTATGAGTGAAGTGCCCCCTTATCTCAATCCTAAATGGTTTACATTTTATTCTGAGACTGCATCCCCTTGTTCCAAGCCTCACAGCCAGGGATACATCCTGTGTGCATTTGCACTGTCTATCCTATTAAGTATTTAATGAGTATCCATGAGATCTCATCTCATTCTTCTAAACTCTGTAGAATACAGGCACAGTCTCTTCACTCTGTCCTCATTGGACAATCCTCCCACCCCAGGAATCAGTCTGGTGAATGCCCGCTGCACTTCAACTGTGGCAGGTGTATCCTTCCATAGACAAAGGGACCCGAACTGCACACACACTCAAGACATGGTCACACCAGTGTTCTATTCAGTTGAAGCAAGATTTCTTTGCTGCTGTACTCAAATTACCTTGAGATAAAGATTAACGTACTGCCTACCTTTTAAATTGCTTGCTGCACCTGCTTCCGTGACTTAGGAACAAGGTGACCTAGGTCCCTTGGACATCAACACTTTCCATATTACTTAAGAAGTACTCTACACCCTTGTTCCTCCTACCAGCGTGGATAACCTGATCCTACTTATACTATTATATTCCGTCTGCAATGGTCCTGCCTGCCCACTCACTCAGCTTGTCTAAATCCCCCTGAAGCCTCTTTAGTTCTTCCTCACAACTCATTCCCATCAAGTTTTATATTATCTCCAATTATAATTAGCTTGCACATCCAAGTTATTGATATAGGTTGAGAACACCTGGGCCCTGTGATGATGCTGTCACTTTAAAAATGTTATTTCGTCCTTGGTTTTTTTTGAAGAGAGGTTGTAAAGGCAGAGGTGGAGAAGAGTCAAGGGAGTAAAAGTTTAACAATGGAAGGGGAGTGGTTAGTTCTCCCCGTTCAGGCTTTTTCTGGGGTTTTTTGTGCTGTGGCAGTCACAAGATGTTTTGAGTACGAGAAGTGTTGCAAGCTTCAGTAAAGGATTCCTCTGACTGTCTCTGAAATTTCTCTCTGGATGTTGTTCCCTCCTGCCTGTAAGAATCTGTGTTTGAATTTACTTTTTTGCCAAGAGGTGTGTTTATGAGATGTTACTATATTGGAACAGTTAATTAGTTAAGTTGCTGTATCAGGTTGGTTAGGTTTTTCAATTGTTAAATTACTCTAAGCTCCGTTTTCTTTCATTCCTGCTTCAACTGTAGTGTTTAAATAAATTTTGTTTTGTATAGAGCTGAGTGATTTGACCAGTTGCTTCACACCTGGAGCACCCACTTACATCTGCCTTCAAAATAAGAAAAAGTTAGGGTCTAGGCTACCTTCTTAAAATATTTTGAGGGGGTTTGGCCTGGTCCATAACAGCCCAAGCACTAATCTTTGATGTACTCAGTGGTCACAGCCTGCCAACTGAGAATGACCCATTTGTTATTCCTTTCTGCTTTCTGTCTGTTATCCAATCCTCAATCCATGATAATCTATTACCCGCAACCCCAAGCACTTTAATTTAGTTTGATAAAGTGGGACTTTATCAGAAATCTTCTGAAAATCCAAATACACAACATCCACTGGTTCCCCCTTCTCAACTATGCAGGTGGCATCATCACAAAACTCATATTAAATTTGTCAGACATGATATCTCCTTCAAAAATACATGATGACTGCCCAATCAGACAATTATTTTCTAAACATCCAGTAATCATGTTCTTTATAATCAATTCTAGTATTTTCCGTACTATTGATGTCAATCTAGTAAGTCTTTAGGTCCCTGCTTTCTCTCTCCTCTCAAACAGTGAAGATGTGTTTGTAACCTTCCAATCTGTAGGCACCATTGCAGAACTAATCAAATTTTGAAAGCGATTACCACTGCATCCACTATCTCTGTATCCTTCTCTTTCAAAGCTTGGTTGTGAAGGTCATTGGATCCCAAGTATTTGTACATTTTCAGTCCCATTAATTTCTCCAGTGCTACATGCTACTAATACTAATCTCTTTCAGTTCCACAATTACACTTAACCCCTGGATCTTAATATTTCAGGGAGACTTTGTTTTCGTCTGTGAAGACAGTCACAAAGCACTATTTAACTTCTCTGTCATTTCTCTGTTTCCTATTAAATTCTGTGATCTCTGCCTGTTTTGACCCACATTTGTCTTTGGTAATCTTCTCCTTTTTACATCCTTATAGAAGCTGACACAATCTGTTTTTATATTTCTTGCTATTTTACATTCTTTTTCTATCTTATTTTTCTTTATAATTTCTTGGTCCAACTTTTCTGAATTCTAATACCCTCCAATCCTCAGGCTTACAATGTTTTTGCCAACTCTATAAGCCTCCTCATTTTATCTAATACTATGATTTCCTTTGTTAGTCGTGGCTGTCTCATTTCCTTGTTGGGTATTTTTGCATTAAAGAAATATATATTTTTGAAAACAAGCATTAATTCTTTAAAAATAGCCATTGCCTATCTGCCATCAAATCTTCTAATAAAACAAACAACTGTGGATGCTGAAGATCTGAAATGAAAACAGAGGTTGCTGGAGAAATTCAGCAAGTTTGACAGCATCTGTGGAGAGAAAGCAGATTTAACATTTGGAGTCCAGTGACCCTTCTTCAGAACTGATAGTAGCTAGGAAAAGCTTGTGTATATGCTAATGACTCGGGATGGGGATGAAGGGAGGATGAGTGGATAGATGGAGACAGAGCCCAGAGGGAGAGAAAGAAAGTTAAGCTGACAAATAATAATAAACCAGGGAAGGAGAGACGCTGATAATGGAGACAGTGAGTAGGTGAAAATGGGTTAGCTGTGCTGAATGTACCCCATGTCATGACAAGGCCTGGTTGTGGAACTGGGTAAAGGACATGGAAGGAGGTGTTCAGGTTTTAAAATTATTGAACTTGATATTGAGTCCTGAAGGCTGCATTGTCCCCAAACAGAAAGTGAGATGCTGTTCTTCCATGTTGCGCTGAGCCTAGCTGGAGCACTGCAGCCATCCATAAAAATGACCCCAAGCTTCCATTTACCTGCCACTTCAACATACCACCAACATTTCTGTCTCAGGCCTGTTGCAGTGCTCAAGTGAAGCTCAGCACAAGCAAGATTTAAAATCTTAATTTAAGATTGAACTGTATCTTTTTCTAACTTAACGAAAAATTCTGTCATACTATGGTCATTATTCCCTGAAGGTTAATTTACAACAAGATTATTAATTAGCCCTTTCTCATTGTATAATACTATATTTAGAATAACCAGTGCCCTAGTTGGATCCTCAACATATTGCTCCTGCAAACTAGCTCAAGCACATTCTAGAATGCATCCTCCAAATGTCCTCATTTGAGTTACCAGTCTATATTTAGATTGAAGCCACCAATGATTTCCATGTATATTTCTAACTTCTGATTTTTACTGTAAACTATATTACCACTGATGTTTGGTGCCCTACAAACCATTCCTAACAACTTTTACTGTCCTTTGTTGTTTTTTAGCTCCACCCAAACAGATTGTACATCCTGTTCTTCTGGTCAGATGTCATCTAACAGTAATGCATTGATCCCCTCAGCATTACCCCATTTTCTTTTCTTTTTTGTATGTCCTTTTGTATTTTAAATGTCAAATATCCTTTCAATTTCAGTTCTTAGTCTTAGTACCCTGCAGTTATGTATTTTAATAGCAATTAAATCATAACCTTTTATTTCTACTAGTACCATTAATTTACCTACTTGTTTGTGAATGCTGCTCTCTTTTGCAGATAGAGTGCTTTTAATTCTGCCTCTTTAACACTATTCTGTAATTTAGAGTCATAGAGTCCTACAGCATGGAGACAGGCCTATGGCCCAAACTGGTCCATGCCAACCAAAATGTCTATGCATGCTAAGCCCCTTTCCCTGCACTTGGCCCATATCCTTCTAAACCTTTCCTATCAATGTATTTGTCTAAATACCTTTTAAATGTTGTTAATGTACCCATCCCAACCACTTCCACCAGTAGCTCATTCCATTTGCGTACCACCCCTCTGTGTAAAAACATTGCCCCTCAGGTTCCCATGTATTCTTTCCCCTCTTACCTTAAATTGATGCCCTCTCGTCCTCCATTCCCTAACCGTGGGAGAAAGACTAAGTGCATTCACCCTAGCGGTGTCTCTCGTGATTTTATACACTTCAATAAGATCCCCCTCAGTCTCGTACGTTCTAAAGAAAACAGTCCAACCTCTCCCTACAACCCAGTCCCTAGAGTCCTGGCAACACCCTTGTAAATTTCTCCTTCACTCTTTCCAGTTTAATCACATCCTTCCTATACAAATGTGACCAAAACTGAACACAATACTCCAAGTGCAGCCTCACCAACATTCTGTACAACTGCAACATAACTTCCCAACTTCTGTACAGAATGCCCTGACTGATGAAGGCCAATGTGCCAAAAGCCTTCTTCACTGCCCTGTCTACCTGTGACTCCACTTTCAGAGAACCGTGCACCTGAATTCCAAGGTCTCTGTTCTACTACATTTCTTAAGGCCCTACCATTCACCATGAAACTCCTACCTTGATTTGACTTTCCAAAATGCAACACCTCACCCTTATCTATGCTAAACTCCATTTGCCATTTCTCGGCCCACTTCCCAAGCTGATCAAGATCCTGCAGTTTCTGATAACCTTCCTCACTGTCCACGATACTGCCTGTTTTAGTGTCATCTGCAAACTTCCTAACCATGCCTTGTACATTCTCATCCAAATCATCGATGTAGATAACAAACAGCAATGGGCCCAGCACTAACAGCTGAGGCACACCACTAGGCACAGCCTCTAGTCTGACATTCGACCCTGATTCTGTTTCTGCTGCCTTCTATGTTTTTTACCAGCTTTCCTACTTCTGATAATTAGCTATATTTTTATTCTACCCACTTAATTTCTCATCCCCCTGACAAGCGAGGTTAAACCCTCCCCAACATCATGAGCAAATCTCCCCAGGAGGATGTTAGTCCCTAAGGTGTAACCCATTCTCCATTTCTTCTCCTTCCGGAGAAGTTCGCACCTTCCTCAGAATCAGTACCAATGCCCCAGAAATCTAAAAGCTTCCCACCTGCACCATTCTTCTAGCCCTGTGATCATTTACTTAATCTTCCTATTTTTACACTCACTAGCACATGGTACTGGCAGCAATCCCGAGATTATTGCCTTAGAGGCCCTGCAATAGAGTTCCTTGCCTAGTTCCCTAAATTCTAAATTCATAGCCTATGTTGTTGCTGCCAATGTGGACCATGGCCTCTGACTCTTCACCCTCCCTCTCCCCAAAAAAAAAGTGACGTGCTGCTATTCTGTGACATCCTAGACTTTGGCACTATAGAAGAAATATGCTATCTTGAAATTACATCTACAGCCTCAGTAACACCTGTCTACTCCCGTAATGATCAAATCACCCACCACTACTGCCCTTGCACGCTGCTTCCTCATCACCTGTGCAGCCAATCTGCTGGTGATGTTAAAAACCTGGTTCTCACCACACTCTTTTGATCAATCATTGCCCTCATCAGCATCCACATTGGAAAGCCAGTTAATGAGTGAGGGTCTCCTGCACTACCTGCTAGGTCTTAAACTGTGTGTGACTAGTTTCTCAGACACAATGCTCAGATAGTTCTCAGCTTTATGGATAGATCACAGTGACTACAGCCACCAGTCAAGTTCCAAAACCCAGAGCTCAGGTTTTCCAACTTGAAGAAGGCACTTTGCACACATGTATTTGTCTAGGCCATTTGAATCATTTACAACTCCCCATATGGCGCAAGATGGTCATTCCACTCAGTTGAGCTACCCTGCAATGCCTTAAGCCTATTTACCTTAAACTAGAGATGAGAAAGCAAAAAGTAAAATTACTCGCCATTCAGTTTCATTGCTGACTCTACTTTTTTTAGGGTTGTTTTCTCAGTCACTTCCCTGAGTGCCTGACTCGGGATCCTTTTCACCTGCTCCTCTGGCTGATGTGGACTGTCTGACTCAAGTCCCTCCTCTCAACCTGCTCTGATTGATGCTGCTGTCTGCCTGTCTCAGTGTCTGTTTTTGCCCACTCCCCTAGGTGCTGCTGACTGCCTGTAACAGGCTCCCTCTCTTGTCGCTGTTGGCATCACTTGCGCGTAAGAAATTGGATGGCCCAGTGCAGACACAGACCTCCCCATTGATAGATTCACTCACATGTAGGGAGTTATCTGTATCACCACCATGACCATGCCCCCACCTGCCCCCATATCCCCCACCGGCAATCACTCACTAACCAGTATGACTTCTGCCTAGGAAATTATCTGTATCAGACAGATGTTCACAACCCACGAACAACAATTATCTGTATCATCAAGACAAAGCAGCCAGATTCCTGACCAGAAAAAGCTTCATGCTTTACATTCAATGTCCCATTGGTCCATGCTTCTGAGAACTACATAGGAAAACAGGAACAAGTAGGCCGTTCAGCCCCTTGACACTATTCCATCTTTCAGGTAGGTCATGGCTAATCTGTGGCCTAACTCCATGTACCTGCCTTTGATCCATATCCTGTAATAGTTTTGCTTAACCAATATTTACTTTTTTTAGATTTAAATTTAATGACTGATCCTGCATCCACCGTTGGTTGTAGAAGAGAGTTCCAAACATCTACCATCTTTTGTGCATAGAAATGTTTCCTCACATCTCTCCTGAATAGTTTGGCCCTAATCCTCAGACTATTCCCCCTAGTTCTAGAATCAATGCAAATAGTTTATCTACCATGACTTTTCCTGTTCATATCTTGAAGACTTCGATCAGATTACCTTTAATCTTTTAATTTCCAGAGAATGCAGGCCTATTTTGTATATTCTCTCCTTATCATTTAACCCCTGAAGTCCAGTTATTGTTCCTGCAAACCCACAGTGTACTCCCTCCAAAGCTATTATATCCTTTCTAAGGTGTGGTGCTCAGATCTGCTTCAACAGTGGTCTAACCAGGGTTTGTGTAACTGCAGCATAACTTCTGCATCCTTATACTCCAGCCCTCTAGATTCGGAGACACTATGCAAACCGGGGAGATAGAGAGAAGCTAGTTCAATCAGTTGGAGCATCAATGATTATGGGGAGTCTACAAACTAGAGACAGACCTTTCAGGAGTGAAGTTAGCCAGTGTCTCCATACACAAAGGACAGTAGAAGTTTGGGACCTTCTGTGAACCTGAATCAAATGCACATGTGCTGGAGAAACTCAGAAAGTCCAGAAGCATCTTTAGAAGGAGAAACAGAGTTAACATTTCAAGTCTGATTTGACTCTTCTTCAGAGTTGTATGGAGTTGGGTTGTAAAAAGCTGTAAATGCTGAAAGAGGCTCAAAGAGTTGCCCTACTCCTGTTCATGTAATATGCTCAACATTGTGCTATTGAAGCATGTGTTCTGAATTGAAACAGCTGGAGAAAAAAGAGCAACAGAACATCAGAGCTGTTTAAATCAATTTCCTTTCACAGCAGGCCGAAACTAGACAGGTTATTAAAATTAAAAAGTACATGAACAAATTTTTCATGTTTTTGAATGTGTCCGATTGTGTTCTTACAGGTTCGCTGTGATCCAGAAATACAAGAACTACGGCAGTGGCAGAAAGAACTAAGAGAAGAGAACAAAGGTCTTAAGAAAAAAATAATTAAATTTTGGGCTGATCAGGAGTCTAAAGGTAATATCAGTTTGTATCAAAACTTGAACTTCAGTGCATTGTATAAGATAATTTAACAGATTTCTGGAAGGTAATAATATCCTAAGATAAATGTGACATTAAGTTATCATTTCATCCTTTTTTTCAGTCAATACTAATTTATTCCAGCCAACTGAGATCATTTAGTCACTGTTGCATAGTTCCTTTCAGTTATAAATAACTGCCATTGTAATCCAGAAACTGGATTAATACGGAAACATTTCAAATTCTCCACATCAGTTGGTGGACATAATTCTAAATAAAACTGGAATAAAG
Organism: Rhincodon typus; assembly: GCF_021869965.1. Lineage (NCBI taxonomy): Eukaryota > Metazoa > Chordata > Chondrichthyes > Orectolobiformes > Rhincodontidae > Rhincodon > Rhincodon typus. The sequence goes on along the minus strand of NC_063352.1, from coordinate 482,062 downwards.
AGCTAATCTTCGTATTAGTGACCATGAAATTACAAAATTTTGGTAAATATTCATCTGTTTAATGAATGTCCTTCTGTGGAGAAGATCTGCAATCTTTACCAGGCCTGGCCTACATGTGACTCCAGACCCATAGAGATGTGATAGGCTTATAGTTACTGTCTCAAGTGGCTTAAAAAGTCATTCAGTTGTCTTAAATATCTAATGAAGGGGGATAAATAATAATTAAATCAGACCAATCACCCACTGTGAGTATACTTATACCACCAGGGCTACAGCAGATCAAAATGGGCACCTGTTCAAGGGCATTTAAGGAATGGCTATAAATATGATGTTCATGTTTCAAAAATACATTATAAAGGGAAAAAAAGGCCTGAAAATATGGCAGCTTTCAAAATGGACAGACAATAACTCCACCGGATTGTTCTTGGAGATTATGTTTCGGTGACACAAATACCAGGAGCACAAATAATGGCAAAATCTTGGTACCTGTTTTGGAACCAGGAGAAAGAATGAGAACAGCAATTCCCTTTCATAAATCTGCATTGATTCTGCCAAAACAGAGTATGATTTTCTAAATGAGACAACACAGTATGGAGATGGAGGAACACAAGCCATTCTAAATGACCTATTACCTCATCCCTAATGTTGTTCTATTTTCCTTACCACTGATGTCAGGCTACATGATCGATAGGTCTGTATGGTGCTCCCAAGTGTCTTCGTCCATTTCTGAATAGCAATTTACATTTACTACCATTCAATCCATAGACAATAATCTACTAGAATTTAGGGAATTCCGGAAGATGCAGTCTAATGCATCCACAATCTCTGTAGCCACCTCTTAAAAAATCAGGCAGCAGGAGAGCTACCCAGTGCCTGTTCTTCTTCCGTCCCTTCCTTCCTTCAATTACGATTCATTGCTTCTTTATAGGTGGCAGTCAGCAAAACCAATTCATCTGATGCAAACTTTCCCTTTCCCATTCTCATATAATTGTTAGAAACCCCAGAAACTCTTAAACCTAACGTAATTGGTCTTTTAGAATCCCTACAGTGTGGAAACAGGCCCTTTGGCCCAACAAGTCCATACCGACCCTCAGAATATCCAACCCAGACCCATTCCCCTATAACCCACCTAATCTACAAATCCCTGAACACTATGGACAATTTAGCATGGCCAATTCACCTACCCTGCACATCTTTGGACTGTGGGAGGAAACCCATGCAGGGACAGGGAGAGCGTGCAAACTCCGCACAGACAGTCGCCCGAGGGTGGAATTGAGCCTGGCGCTAACCACTGAGCCACTGTGCGGCCCCTATTTAATGGTGATCTGAGTGATAGCAATTGCTGAGCAACTGATCTGGACCCTAAAAATTTAATTTAATTTAATTTTTGTGAAATGTTGCTAAGTGTTTCCCCAATGATTAGTTGTTAGATTTTCTTAACTAGGCTTTTAAATTGTTTTAAAACATTTTAATATTTGCTCATGATATTTCAACTTTTACTATAAAATCCTTTGCATGTCCCAATCTTTATCTTGTTCACTGTGAAATGTTCAAAAAGTGATTTGATTGTTAGTGCTTTTCATTTCCTGGTTCTGTAAGAATTATTTAATTTGATTGACTGCGTCAACAGCTTGTTGACATCATTGTAGTTCATCATTGGGAATCCCCAATAAAGAATGCAACAAGAACAAAGGGAATAGGAACACGAGTAAATTATACACACCAGCAGCCTGCACCACCATTGTACATGATCATGCCTGTTTTTCGACATCAACTCCACTTTCCCGTCCATTCCTCAGTTCCCTGAGAGACCAAATTTCCCAGCCTTAAATATATTCAACAGTGGAGCATCCACATCCCTCCAGTGTAGAGAATTTCAAGCATTCACAATCCTTTGAATGAAGTAATTTCTCCTCATCTCGATTATCCCCTTGTCCTGAGACTGTGGCCCCATGTTTTAGTTTCCCCAGTCTGGAGTAAACAACCTCTTAGTCTCAAACCTTTTCAGGCCATTCAAAATCCTGTACATTTAAAATGTGGTCATTGCTCATTCTTCCAAATGCAGGCTAGAAAAAAGTGCACATCAAGAGGAAAATTTCTTGCCACGGAACTTTCAGTACAATTTAAGATAGTAGGAACTGCCGATGCTGGAGTCTGAGATAACAAGATGTAGAGCTGGATGAACACAGCAGGCCAGGCAGCATCGGAGGAGCAGGAAAGCTGAC